>NC_041403.2:98981671-99581671 GCF_900747795.2 Erpetoichthys calabaricus
TGCAGGCTGTCATGTGTCTTGCACTGACTGGTGGAGGGCTGCAGTGATGGTTGACTTTCTACAACTTTCTCCCATCTCCTGACTGCATCTCTGGAGCTCAGCCAAAGTGATCTTTGGGTTCTTCTTTACCTCTTTCACCAAGGCTCTTCTCCCCTGGTAGCTCAGCTTGGCCGGACGGCCAGCTCTAGGAAGGGTTCTGGTCGTCCCAAACGTCTTCCATTTAAGGATTATGGAGGCCACTGTGCTCTTGGGAACCTTAAGTGCAGCAGAAATTTTTTGTAACCTTGGCCAGATCTGTGCCTTGCCACAATTCTGTCTCTGAGCTCTTCAGGCAGTTCCTTTGACCTCATGATTCTCATTTGCTGACATGCATTGTGAGCTGTAAGGTCTTATATAGACAGGTGTGTGGCTTTCCTAATCAAGTCCAATCAGTATAATCAAACACAGCTGGACTCAAATGAAGGTGATCTCAAGGATGATCAGAAGAAATGGAAAGCACCTGAGTTAAATATATGAATGTCACAGCAAAGGGTCTGAATACTTAGGACCATGTGATATTTCAGTTTTTCTTTTTTAATAAATCTGCAACAATTTCAAAAATTCTTTTTTTTGTCTGTCAATATGGGGTGCTGTGTGTACATTAATGAGAAAAAAAATTAATGTAAATGATTTTAGCAAATGGCTGCAATTTAACAAAGAGTGAAAAATTGAAGGGGGTCTGAATACTTTCCGTACCCACTGTGTATATATCTATAGTCATGGCCGAAATTATCGGCACTCCAGGAATTTTCCTTGAGAGTGCACCATTTCTCCCAGAAAATTGTTGCAATTACAAATGTTTTACTATACACATGTTTATTTCATTTATGTGCATTGGAACAACACAAAAAAAAAGAAAAAAACCAAATATGACATCATTTCACACAAAACTCAAAAACCAGGCTGGAGAAAATTATTGGCACCCTCTACTTAATATTTGGTTGCACACCCTTTGGAAAAAATAACTGAAATCAAGCGCTTCCTATAACCATCAACAAGCTTGTTACACCTCTCAACTGGAATTTCTGACCACTCTTCGTTTGCAAACTGCTCGAGGTTTCTCAGATTTGAAGGGCGCCTTCTCCCAACAGCAATTTTGAGATCTCTCCGTAAGTGTTCAATCGGATTTAGATCCAGACTCATTGCTGGCCACCTCAGAACTCTCCAGCGCTTTGTCTTCAACCATTTCTGAGTGCCTTTAGAGGTATGTTTGGGGTCATTGTCCAGCTAGAACACCCATGACCTCTGATGCAGACCCAGCTTTCTGACACTGGGCCCTACATTGCACCCTAATATCTTTTGACACTGGGCCCTACATTGCACCCTAATATCTTTTGGTAGTCTTCAGATTTCATGATGCCTTGCACACAGTCAAGGCATCCAGTGCCAGAGGCAGCAAAACATCCCCAAAACATCTTGGAACCTCCACCATATTTGATTGTAGGTACTGTGTTCTTTTCTTCGTAGGCCTCATTCCGTTTTCTGTAAACAGTAGAATGATGAGCTTTACCAAAAAGCTCTACCTTGGTCTCATCTGTCCACAAGACGTTCGCCCAGAAGGATTTTGGCTTACTCAAGTACATTTTGGCAAACTCCAGTCTGGCTTTTTTATGTTCTGTGTCAGCAGTGGGGTCCTTCTGGCTCTCCTGCTATAGCGTTTCATTTCATTCAGATGTCGACGGATAGTTCGAACTGACACTGTTGCACCCTGAGCCTGCAGAACAGCTTGAATATGTTTTGAAGTTGATTGGGGCTGTTTATCCACCATTCGGACTATCCTTCGTTGGAGTCTTTTATCAATTTTTCTCTTCCGTCCACGTCCAGGGAGATTAGCTACAGTGCCATGTGTTGTGAACTTCTCGATTATGTTGCACACGGTGGAACAAAGGAACATGAACATCTCTGGAGATGGACTTGTAGCCTTGAGATTGTTGATATTTTTCCATAATTTTTGTTCTCAAGTCCACAGACAATTCTCTGCTCTTCTTTCTGTTCTCCATGCTTAGTGTGGCACACTCAGACACACAACAGAAAGGTTGAGTCAACTTTTCTCCATTTTAACTGGCTTCAGGTGTGATTGCTATATTGCCAGCACCTGTTTCTTGCCACGGGTGAGTTCAAACGAGCATCATATGCTTGAAATAAAACGATTTACCCACAATTTTGAAAGGGTGCCAATAATTTTGCCCGGCCCATTTTTGGAGTTCTATGTGACATGATGTTAGATTTGGCTTTTTTTTTCTGTTTTTTTGTGTTGTTCCAATGCACATAAAAGAAATAAACATGTATATACAAAAACATTTGTAATTGCAATAATTTTCTGGGAGAAATGGTGCATTTCCTGGGAAAATTCCAGGGGTGCTGATAATTTCAGCCATGACTGCATATATATACATATACGCATATATATTTGTTGCTGCTTCAGGTTCCAGTGGAGGATGACAGGTGGAACAATTAGATGACTCCTGAATGTCACAATTCGAAACTAATTTATGAAGGTGCTGCTCAAAGTATGGGCACTGATTTTTAACTTCAAAGAGCAATGGTGCTCTTGTTAATTTGATCCAGCAGAGAGCAAGCTTCTGGTTACAATAAACTGCTGTGTTCATGAATATATGAATTGCAAAAAATTTAACATAAACGATGTGTCTGGCCCCGTAAGACTAGATAGATGAGGCAGGGAATGCATGGAATCTGAAGGTGAGTTTTTGATAGATTTTTACGAAGTAAGTAACATTCGATAATGTCAGCTCACACATCACATTAAAACAACAATTAGGATGTTACTGTAGATTATATATATCACACACCACTAGGGAGCAACTTCAACTTTCTGGTTTCAGAGAGAGGTTGTTTCATAGATTTTTCAGTAATTTTGGAGAATGTGCACAGATTGCCCCACAGATAAGAGTGCACCTAGTTTTTGAAGGAATGTATAATGTCTCAGGATTGGATTAAAGTTACTTCCAGTTACAAAATCAGTTTCTTTCTTAAGCTGGTTATTTTATCCATCACAGTTGTCATTTGTCATTGTCAGTTGTTGAATTATAGCTCTTTGAGTGGGCTGTCTATTTTGACACCTTCTGGCCTGAAAGGGCCTGCAGAGTGTCCTCAGTCAGTTCAATGCAGATTTCCACCCTCGTTATCAGATGAAATACAGACTGGTCCATACTTAGTTTGGAATGTAAGTTAAGTTTTGGCAGTTAAATGACTGCATTCCTGTTAAATCTGCTGTTTTAACAGGCCTGGATGGCCACTAAAGCCTAGCAGAATGGGTAATTCCCACTTTGTCCTACAGTACTCCAGTCATTTAAGGTACCTGGAATAAAGATAGACAATCAGATAATTACCTTTGGTAATATTAATTTAGTGGCTATAATTGCCATTTATAATAAGTTAGAAATCAGCCATTTTAATAATCAGTTACAGATCCATGTGTTTATACTGTGCATAGATCAAAGAAATTATTACTTGCTTTATTGTATCTAATGTTTATTTTAGTTTACAGAAGAAATTTTGTTGGCTAAAATTTGCACAAAGTGTAATTTGTGTTTACTCTTTGATTTTGTACATTTATTTATTTATTTATTTTTTTACTGCTTTTAGGATTGTCCTCATCTGTGCCAAAAGGTCTCTCTGTGCCGCATTTTCAGTGCTACCTTATGGAGAGAGCTTATATTTCAGGTAAGGCTTAATGTTAACATTGATTGTTTCATTTTATGCAGCATTCTCTGTAATAAGTAATATATGTTTTGATTGTGACATTAATTATTTACCCTTTCTAACCAAGAGGCCTTCCATTGAACAGATATGGATGTACGTTTGTTTTCTGTTTTCCAATTTTCATTTCGCTTTAATTGCATCTTTCTATAAATCCATAGTTTTTTAGTGTGTTTTAAAGAACTTTGTGCATGTCCTGATAGACATATCTGATGGTAGTTCTTAAAATTAAAGAAATAATTGCAACAACAATAATCTTTGATATTCAGGGTAGTTATAGGCGTATTTTGAATTATTATATCATTTCAATAAAACTATTCAGAGATACTTACTACCTTCTTATCATTCCACAATGATGTCATTACAGCTTGCATACAAATTCACTATGACATACAACAAAGATACCCCTTTTGGGAGCATTTTAAATTATAACTCCGCTCATTTTCAAAACCTGAGACTACCAAACTTCTATTCTCAGCCTGAATGTATTTCTTCACATAGAACAAATGTCCTTTTTTGTTAACATCTTCATATGCTGAAATATGTATGGGTAGCACAGAGATATAGTGGTTAGTGTGGCTACCTCAAAGCTCAAGAGCCCCGGGATCAAACTGTTTATTAACCTTCCATGTGGAGTGTACATGGTTTCCCTGTGTCTTTGCAAGGTGTTCTGTCACATCACATAGATATGTATGTGCAGGTTAGGTTAACTGATTGCTTTAAATAGAGTCTGTTTGAATGAGAGAAAGTTTTATACTGGGTACACCTGAATGTATGTGTGTATGCATATATGTACATGTGCCTTTGCATTCCTTAATTTCTATTCAAATGTCTTGTCATCTCTGCTCTCATCACAAAATGTTATGACCCCAGTCATCTGATTGTTGGAATCCTGTCTGTCATCCACCTGACAACATCACTCATTTGAAATGTTTTTTAGATGAGATATCAGTAGCAGTTTGCCTTGTGCCTTGTGAGTGCTGAGAAAGGCTCCAGCTTCCCCGCGACTCTACTATAGATACAGTATAACGGGTTTAGAAGGTGGGTGGTTGGATGGATCAGTAGCAGTTTGTTGAATTAATTCAAGGCTAGTAGACATCTTTAATTCTATTCATTTTTGAAGTGCAGAGTTTTCATTGTCAAGCCTAGAGAGCCATACACATTTTTCTTATTTAGAGTCACTTGAAATAAATGTTTAGCATTCTGTCACAACTGTTCTTTTGATTTGGCATGTGTTTGTTTTGAAATTTTGAGCACTGATAAATGCTTTTAGTGTTTCTACATTGTTCATTTTTAATAAGTAATTTGCCTTTAATTGTCCTTTAAAGTGTTCTTGAGATAATTAACACATACAGGTATGGTTTAAATTACAGATCATCAGCATTTAACTAAACAAAACATTATTTTGAATTATTTTGCCTTGACAAAGATTATGTGTGCAAATGATAGAAAGACTCAGTTTAGAAAAACTTTCACAGACATGTCAATCAGTAAATGTCATTGTAGTGTCAGAGATTGAGAATTTTGAATTTTAATACAATAGAGCAGTGGTTCTTAAATTTTATTTTCTTGTGACCCAATATTGCATTTTTTGGGCTTTCAAGACCCAAATTTTCTACCAACAGTCACCCTGTTCCCCCATGGAGAATCACCACCGACACTCATCCCCATCCTCTTAGAGAAACCACCGCCGGCACTCATCACAGGGTTTAGGTCCTACTTGAGGAATTCCTGATGCAGGTGACTTGCATAAACTGCCCGAGCTGATGTATTGTAAGACAAACCAGAAACTGTACATGACTATTTCATATTGAGTACTATTGTGAATTTACAACCCTGAATGACCTAAATTCAGACAACACGTTGTAACGGCCGACCCCTTTTACCCAGCCGGCAGCTACACCTCCAAGACCAGTGGCCTGGATAATTTACTGAGAAATAATCTAACTATCAAGCCGTACTTCTTACCAATTGAACTTTTCCCCCACAAAATCGACGGTGAAAAATATAAGCACACAAAAACAGGATGTAAAATTTAAACGGGTTATATGTATTAAGTAAAATAAGACATGCAAAAAATAGAAACGTATATAAATATAAATATCCCTTCACCCCAGCAATAACAAGACACCACCAAATATATATATACACACAACAAAAACCCTCCCTTGTCCCTGTAACAAATAAACACACAACACGAACAACAATGAATGATAAACTGAAAATGAATGAGAACGTGAGTCCGGTAATAAAGAAACTGTCCTGAAAGCGGTTGACTGAATTAGTGATATTGCGTTGTTTGATTCTCCCCGGAAAAAATGGAACAGCCTCACCGTGAATCCTCGTGTGTGTGGTGGATGATTAAGTCCTACCCCGGGGTCTCTCATGGTGAGGTCCTTGAAGTAAATCCGGCAGATGGAAAAACAAACTGGATGGCTAAGCGCGATATGGAAAAGAACAGGTACAGTGTGGTCGTGATGGTGAAAAAAAATCTCCTTCTCTCCTCTTCCTTCCTTCTCCTCCTGCTGGCTTATATAGTCCTGTGACGGCTGGGATTGATTGATTTTAAACAGGTGTTTTCCAGGTTTGCGGCTGTGGTCTCCTTCCATCATCCGTCCCCCTTTTCGGGGACGGCATTAACTGATGCACATAAACAGTAAACGGGACAATAAAACGAGACGCACTCAGTACTGACATTTAACACTATGTGGCCCCGCTACAACGTAACCCATAGTCTAAAAATCTATGCAAAAGAGAAAAGGTACTGTGTATTTTATTCAGAGAAGAGTTTATTCTTACAATCTCAGTATTTATATTGTTGTTATCTGCTACACATTAGGACATTTGCAAAGTAAATTTGTTTTGTGTTGCCAAAAAGCCTACAGTATTAAATCTGTCACAGAAAAGTTATCCTGGCCTTCACAAACAGTTTATAGATGGTACAAAGAGGATTTACCACCACACAGGATTTGCAGTATTAAATCTAGACAGCTGTAAAATAAAGAGTAATTGCAAAACTAATTTAAAAAAAAATTGAAAGGACACATCATAAATTATAGGAATTATGTGTCTAAATTTTTTAGTAATATCTACTGACACTGCCAGCTAATACCAAAGATTTTTTTTTATAAAATAGTATCTTTAGAATATTTTACTAGTTATTAAACAGCACCTTTTCAGTTTATTTTAATCAACTATTTAATCAACAGATGTGACGTGTCCAAAGGCTTGAGGGATATTCTTGGTAATCTGTAATCCAGTATTGACCTGACATTGACCACTGGAGCAGGATATAAATGACTAAAGATAGCGGTAGTTGTAGCCATTTGATTCCGTATGTGGTGGGGTGGTGTTTATTTAAGAGACTAGAAAATATTATATTGATGATTTTGCTTGATTATGAGTAACTTCTGTATGATTTTCAATAAAAATGCAGTAACTTGAAAATTGTAGTTTTTTTTTTTTTTAAATGAAGCACACAGCATTATAATTCAGTCATGGTAAACCATAAAGAAGAAGAAGAAGCTGTTGAATGTAAAAGTCAGCTTGAGAGTATTAGTAGAGATTATTATTTGCTAGAGTGAAAATTCTTTAGAGTACAAATTCTTGTGGAAGGTACAATAAGAAAAAAAAAACTTTTTTGGTACACTGTATGATTTGAAGCGCTGAACATCAAACTTTAAAAAAAAAACAAAAAAAAAAAACTGTACAGATAAGTTATTAAAAAATCTTCCTTTTTAATATCTTGCATGTTATGAAGTGGTATGTATTTGTATGTTATGGCCCAGGATTGGTTCACTGTCTTAATATTTGTTTAGAACGGGTAATTTTGAAGTACAAATTGTAGATGCCCTGTTGGATGGACTGGCATCTTGACTGAGGTGAGGGATAAACCTTGGAGTCCTAACCAGGTCAGGGTGGTTTTTGGTTACCATACAAGTCAGCATAAAAGAATAATGGATGGTCAGGGGGAGACTACCTGCAAGAGCAGTTTCTCCCCAATATGATGGATGACAGTGTCCCTCTGGCATAGGCCCAATATGGACACCAGCAGGGCATTCTGGGTACTGTACTTTGGAAGAACAGCCTGGTCAGGGACCATGGGTGTTTCCAGAGGGCTCTGCCAGGAGAAGACACACACACCCGTTTTGTTGGACTACCCCCTGGAAGTGCTACCGTCATCCAGTACTATGGCACCATAAGTTCTCTTGGGTCTGCCAGAAAATAAGCTGCTCCACATAGGAAGTTGGTCAGAGTTGGGAGGGGGTGGACAAGGCTGCATGGGAGAAGTGAAGAGTGTAAAGAGAAAGCATTCAATTGTATATTGTGTTCACTGAAGAGAAGCCTCTTAATGGCATTTCTTGAATAAAACAGTAAATGTTTTGAATCCGAGACTGTCTTGGTGCACGTGTGTTTGGGGCTCAGTTGCACCCCCTACTCTCCACAAAGTAAAACAGCATTATTTTTAGCAGGTTTTATTCACAACTATAAAACATAAATATTTCTTATAAAAGAAACAAATATATTAAATTCATTTTTATGTAAAATATGTACCAGCCATTTACCCTAAACCTCTCACATCTTTGTTAGTTTTGAAGATTGCCATTTTATTCACTTTTTGCTCCTTGTTCTTTATTGCTATGGACAGATATCATTTTTAAGCTGCCATGTTTATTTTTGTCTTTCCAACAGTATATTCATGATTTGGCCAGATTTCAAAGGGGGTGGGGGCACACAATTTTCCCATTGCCAATTTAGGAGTGTGTTCCAAAGGAAAGCCAAGCACTTTGACCTTGACTTGGAAGCAGGGGAAGGAATTGTGTGTGTGTGTGTGTTTTTTTTTTAAGAGGAAATTACATTGTAGGTTTTGAGAAGTTTCCTTGGGGAAGAAATAGGAGATAATGTTTCTTTCAACTTAAAGGCTGTAGCAGGGAAGAGTTTCAGGTTTGTTTTCTTAAATGTTTTTATTATAGTACATCAAATTCCTAAAAAATATATTTATATTTATACTTTATTTACATTTTAAAATACTTAAATCTCTAACTTTGTTTGAGCAGTTTTTATTTTAATGTGTGTTAATGTCTTGTTTATCAGTTATGTAACTAATCACATACTGTGTCATTCATAAACAGGTATACAGCTGAATATCAGAATTCTTTCTATTGGTATACTGCAAGTGTGAAATGGTTGGTAACTATTAATGAAGATGTCAGTTTGTATTCTTGGTTTTGGACAGTCTACGTGTGTATATCAGATTTACAGTACATACATGTATATACTCTACTATATTTGAGAGACATTTAAAAAGTTTCAGCCCTTCTACATTTTCGTTGGAAATGATGAAGTTGGGAGGAGTAGTAGTTGTGCATTAAAAAGTTGGAATGACGCTGGGAAAATTGCATTGCACACGAAGGAGACTATGTAGAAAAGTGCTCGTAATTTGTTTTTGAAATTCTTAATAAATAGAGTTTAAAAAAAAGTGCAGAAACTTTTTGAACATCCCTTGTACTATATACACATAATATGAACATTTTTATGTAGGTGAATATTTGTAACTGCTCTTGATTGTACTGTTTTTGCAGTGACCCCACACTGGATGGACAGAGACAACGGCATTCTTCTGGTGGCACACTTTCCAACCTAGAAATGGTTCCAAGTCTTGAAGGAGTAGAGCTTGGTGCAGATGGAAAGGTAACAAGGGAGGAAGGGTATTCAATAATGTTTCTATTAAAAAGCCACAATATTTCTAGATTATCTCCTGATGTTACCTGTTTCAAAAATCAGATCCATATTTTCTACTCTTTTGTTCTATAGTAATGTCTGTTCAATTTTATGTAGATATTTATTAGGTTATATTTCTGACTTTTTTTCCTCTTTTTTTAAAATTTGGATATATTGCTTTACTGCCATCTGTAATGGTGACACAGTTGCCACATAACTCCAGCATTTCTGGTTCAATATCCTAGGTGATATCTATTTGTAGTCCATATTTTTTGATAAAAGTTACTTTGCTTTTACGATATTAAGAGGATGAATCTGGTTTGAATCGGACATTGGTTTAAATTATGTTAAAACATTTTTTTTTTGCTTTGACAGACTGTTTCATATGCCAGATTTCTGTATCCAACAAATGCATTAGTCAAGCAGAAGACACCAACATCTGAGCCTACAGTGACAACTCAAACACCTAGAACAAGTACAGCACGGAATTTTACTTCTGCACGATTTAGTAGTACAGTTTTGGCATCAGAACCAGGTACAAAAACTTTGATTTTAAGTTAATTTGTTTTATTATTTTATTTTTCCTTCTTTATATTTATATTTAGTATGTTTCTTAAATTGTTTGTAGAAATTATATATAAAAACACAGTGGTCTAATCTGTCAGATGTAGTTTATTTGCTCTTCTAGAATTTATTGAAGTGCTGTTTCCGTTGAATCAAATGTTCCTGCTCTCCATTACTTGTAAAGGGCATTTTTGTCAAAAAGAATTGAACAAAACTCAGTATTGATTTAATACAATTTATTTGGAGTCCGTTTTCAAGTTTTATTAGAGCTTGGAACTTTCAAAACTTACTAAATACAAAAATGACCTCAAAGAGCTGAAAGCTATTTGGGATCTTGTTTTTCAATTGTCCACCTATATATGGTTTATTAAATTCAGACATATGCAATTCTTTACTCAGTGAGATATTGATATGTCTGTTTATGTGAAAATGTGGATACATTCCAATATTATGTATATTCATTGCTAAGCACTAGAATAATAAAGTCACATGTGCTTATAATTTTGGTATTTGTTTCTGTTATATAAAGTTAAAATTATTAGTTCCTGCTATGCTGTCTTCACATGAAGAAGCAGAGTTAAGACTCATTAAAGAAAACGTTTTTGTGATTGCAAACAATAAAGCAAGCGCTATTTGTCTATACTTGAATACCTCATGGTGTGCTCTCTGGCTTTAACATGGCTGCATCACAGACTGAGAGTTCTGGGCTTAAATCCTTGCTGGGACATTGTCTTTTTGAGGCTGGCTCATTTCCTTGTGTCCATGTTGCGTTTTCTTTATGTAATTTTGTTTTGGTTTTTTTTCTCCCACAATCCAAAGGCTAACAGGTTAGGTTAGGTTATGAGTGAATGTACATCCTAGATGATACTGGTCTATGTACATTTAAGTCCCTGAAGCTTAACTGTTCTATTTCTCACTCATCTTTCTTTTTCTACCTCTAGCGTAGGTGTGGCATCATATCTTCCTTTAGACCCTATGGTTAAAATTTATAACCCAGTACACTTGTGCCTAATGCCAGTTGAAACCCTTTTAGCAAGAACATGTGAAGCTTCTCACCAGCCTCTGCCTATTCAATCCATCTGGTAAAGTCGTTTCCCCACAGCTGCTCAGATTTAATGTCCCTCCATTTTCAAAAATAAAGGATATGTAATTTCAGTTGGGAATCTCTACCTTTAAAGTATTACCTTCAAATTGGAACATACACCATACCTGACCTCTTGAAGTTGAATTCCTATAGGATTGCCCTTAGATGCATTCAGTTATCTTTGTGAAACTAGGGCACTGGACATATTCCCTCATTTGTTTTTGAGAATGTCCAACTATTTTTGATAATTTTATGTCTTGTACCTTTTCTGTTGACATACATTCCCTTTATTACCTTATGTCTTACTTTTACTCGATGTTGCCTGTCTCAGTTATATACAACAAATGTTATCTTGTCTTTTCACAATCCCTGTCAAATCAGCCCTGGGCTCTTATTGAAATCGGCAGATGTCTCTTAAAGCTTGGAAGATTTTTTTTTTTAAATCAATTGTCCCTTATTTTATCTTTGAGCTGCAAAGGTTAACAGGAGAAAATATAGTCCTCTATATGGTATGGTCAGCTTTGCTAATGATTGCTGTGATGGCCCATGAGGTGTAGAGTGTGCTTGGCCAGCACTGCCTCCTCTATTCTTCTCCTCCTCTTCTATTTTCTTGAGCATTTTAGACCATGCGCATGTTGTGGAGAGGGACAGGGTTCTTCTTATATAATTTCATTTAGGATTAATGTCACTGTGCATCTGAAGTTGGTTGTTTCCCCATAAAAATTCCTTTACAAAAAAAAAAAAATATATATATATATATATAGGGGTGGCGCAGTGGGTAGCGCTGCTGCCTCTAAGTTGGGAGACCTGGGGACCTAGGTTCGCTTCCCAGGTCCTCCCTGCGTGGAGTTTGCATGTTCTCCCCATGTCTGCGTGGGTTTCCTCCCACAGTCCAAAGACATGCAGGTTAGGTCGATTGGCGATTCTAAATTGGCCCTAGTGTGTGCTTGGTGTTTGGGTGTGTTTGTGTGTCCCCTGCGGTGGGTTGGCACCCTGCCCAGGATTGGTTCCTGCCTTGTGCCCTGTGTTGGCTGAGATTGGCTCCAGCAGACCCCCGTGACCCTGTGTTCAGATTCAGCGGGTTGGATAATGGATGGATATATATATATATATATATATATATATATATATATATATATACACACACACACACACAGTAATCCCCCGCCTATTGCGGAAGTTACATTCCAGACCCACCCGCAATAGGTGAAAATCCACGATATAGAAAGACATTTTTTTTGTAGTTTAAGCCTTAAAATACCCCTCCCACACGCTTTAAAAACATGTAAACTTATTAAAACACACTTTGTAAACACATATGATATGTGGATGTCGGGCTAAGGATATGAGTAACATCTCTCTGTTATAAAACATTTTAACTTCACGCAAGACAAGGCAGTGATCCAGCTGTTGTAGAGGCGTTTAAATGATTGACATGCAGAGTGACAAGCTGAAAAACAAGTTGCACAGAGCCAGAACAAAGTCCACTTCTCCTTAGCGTGCATTCAGCTCCCCCCTTCCCAAGACGAAGTGGCAGGAGCGTAGCATGCCTCCGGGGTGGGGGGGGGTGGGGGGGTTTGAGCGAAGCGATCGTGACCAGATCCGAGCACTTCTCCTTAGCGGGCGTTCAGCCGTCACACACCCCAAACACTCCTCCTCGTACTACTTCAGAACACGCAGAGCAAACAGAACAGGCATGCATCTTGGCAGAAGCAGCACAAAGCCTGTAGCTGATCTGTCCACTTCTGCTTAGCGTTCGTTTAGCTCCCCCCCCCCCCCCATCACAAAGCGAGCGGCAGAGACGCGAAGTGGAAAAAGGACAGCTGCTATACAGGCTTTTAAGTGATTGACACAAAGCGCGACAAGCACAACACACAGCTGGCCAGCAGCAGCAGCAAGACACCAGCTGAACCGATCACATCTCTTTAGCGTGCGTTCAGACCCCCCTTCACAAAGCGAGCAGCGTTATAAGTGCCACGAGAAAGATATTTAACCATGCCCAGGGCAGGAAATAAAGGACAAATATTGTTTTTACAAAAGTTTTAAAGTAAGAATGAAAATAATGTATATGTAACAATTCCCATGAAAATAACAATCTCTTTAAATTGTTTATCCGGTAAACCAAACGAGGGGGTGGGCGAGTGAAGCATGACACTCAGTAATTGTATGGCCAATTTCTGTTTGCCTGATGGTTTCATATGATGGTTTACCTGGAGGCATAGAAAGCTAAAATTGCTCTGTCTGTGTGATGTTTAATTTGAACACTAATAACCCTTTTACTACTTCCAAAAATTTACCTTTGTGTATTTTATTTTACATACGTTACATTTCCTACAAAGCTTTGAAGAGATAGTGTCAAGATTTATAATTTCTCTGAGTTAAGTAAATACTATAACAATCACTGTCATGCATATTGCACATGCTGAGGAACATTTGACATTTATTAACTATTACATCAAAGTAGGAATATGCTTGTCTTTTGGCAGTTTGATAAATCAGGATATGCTTTTACAATCACAATTTTTAATGTACTGCATTTTTCTAGACTACATAATCCACACTACAGGCTTTTGGTGTCATACTTTGTTAAAGGCTTACACTTAATGACTATTAAAATATAAACACACACATATATATATACACACACACAGTCATATGAAAAAGTTTGGGAACCCCTCTCAGCCTGCATAATAATTTACTCTACTTTCAACAAAAAAAGATAACAGTGGTATGTCTCATTTCCTAGGAACATCTGAGTACTGGGGTGTTTTCCGAACAAAAATTTTTAGTGAAGCAGTATTTAGTTGTATGAAATTAAATCAAATGTGAAAAACTGGCTGTGCAAAAATGTGGGTACCCTTGTAATTGTGCTGATTCGAATGCATGTAACTGCTCAATACTGATTACTTGTAACACCAAATTGGTTGGATTAGCTCATTAAGCCTTGAACTTTAACTTGAACTGTGTCCAATCATAAGAAAAGGTATTTAAGGTGGTCAATTGCAAGTTGTGCTTCCCTTTGACTCTCCTCTGAAGAATGACAGCATGGGATCGTCAAAGCAACTCTCAAAAAGATCTGAAAACAAAGATTGTTCAGTATCATGGTTTAGGGGAAGGCTACAACATCTTGCTGCAGATAGTGTATCTGTACATCGTTCTACAATTCAGCGCAATTTGCACAAAGAACATCTGTATGGCAGGGTGATGAGAAAGAAGCCCTTTCTGCACTCACGCCACAAACAGAGTCTCATTCATTTTGGAACAAAGTGCTTTGGGCTGATGAGACAAAAATTGAGTTATTTGGTCATAACAAAAAGCGCTTTGCATGGCGGAAGAAGAACATTGTATTCCAAATAAAACACCTGCTACCTACTGTCAAATTTGGTGGAGGTTCCATCATGCTGTGTGGCTAGTTCAGGTACTGGAGCCCTTGTTAATGTCGAGGGTCGGATGAATTCAACCCAGTATCAACAAATTCTTCAGGATAATGTTCAAGCATCAGTCACAAAGTTGAAGTTACGAAGGGTTACGAAGTTACGATATTCCAACAAGACAATGACCCAAAACACAGTTCAAAATCTACAAAGCCATTCATGCAGAGGAACAAGTACATTGTTCTAGAATGGCTGTCACAGTCCCCTGACTTGAATATCATCGAAAATATGTGGGATGATTTGAAGCAGGCTGTCCATGATCGGCAGCTATCAAATTTAACTGAACTGGAGAGATTTTATATGGAAGTCAGAAATACCTCCATCCAGAATCCAGACACTCATTAAAGACTATAGGAGGCGTCTAGAGGCTGTTATATTTGCAAAAGGAGGCTCAACTAAGTATTGATGTAATATCATTGTTGGGGTGCTCAAATTTATGTACCTGTCTAATTTTGTTATGATGCATATTGCATATTTTCTGTTAATCTAATAAACTTAATGTCATTGCTGAAATACTACTGTTTCCATAAGGCATGTCATATATTAAAAGGAAGTTGCTACTTTGAAAGCTCAGCCAATGATAAACAAAAATCCAAACAATTAAGAGGGGTTCCCAAACTTTTTCATATGACTGTATGTATGTATGTATGTATGTATGCATATATATATATATATGTGTATATATATATATATATATATATATATATATATATATATATATGTATATATAGATATAGATATATATCGATATATATATATATATAGAGAGAGAGAGAGATATAGATAGATAGATAGATAGATAGATAGATAGATAGATAGATAGATAGATAGATAGATAGATAGATAGATAGATAGATACACTAGGGGGCTCTGCCCCCTGCTCGTTTCGCTCGCAACCCCCGGGTTTGGTTAACCGGATATACAATTTAAAGAGATTATTTTATCATTCATTTTTTATTTCTTGATATTTGCCAGTAATAAAGCTGTAGTGAATGAGCTATTTCGACGTTCTACTTTGTCATCTACTCTTTGTCCTTTATTTCCGGCCCCGGGTTTGGTTAAATGTCTTTCTCCCGGGGTGTATAACGCTGCTCGCGTTGAGAAGGCGGGGGGCTGAACACATGCTAAGGAGATGTGGTCGGATCATCTGCTGGCTTGCTGCTGCTGGCGAGGTGCGTGTTCTGCTTGTTGCGATACGTGTCGATCATTTAAAAGCCTGTACAGCAGCTGTCCTTTTGTCTCACTGCCTTGTCTTGCGTGACGTCAAAGTGTTTTCCGAGAACATCACGTCTCGTCTCCATCCAAAGATTTTTTTCTTTTTATAATACAGAGAAAGAGATAGATAGATTGCAATAAAAACATCGAATCCATTCTTTGGGTCCAGACCACACACCAAGGTGCAAACTGTTCCTGAGGTCAATATACAGTGCATCCGGAAAGTATTCACAGCACATCACTTTTTCCACATTTTGTTATGTTACAGCCTTATTCCAAAATGAATTAAATTCATTTTTTTCCTCAGAATTCTACACACAACACCCCATAATGACAACGTGAAAAAAAGTTTACTTGAGATTTTTGCAAATTTATTAAAAATAAAAAAATTGGGAACGCACATGTACATAAGTATTCACAGCCTTTGCCATGAAGCTCAAAATTGAGCTCAGGTGCATCCTGTTTCCCCTGATCATCCTTGAGATGTCTCTGCAGCTGAATTGGAGTTCACCTGTGGTAAATTCAGTTGATTGGACATGATTTGGAAAGGCACACACCTGTCTATATAAGGTCCCACAGTTGACAGTTCATGTCAGAGCACAAACCAAGCATGAAGTCAAAGGAATTGTCTGTAGACCTCCGAGACAGGATTGTCTCGAGGCACAAATCTGGGGAAGGTTACAGAAAAATTTCTGCTGCTTTGAAGGTCCCATTGAGCACAGTGGCCTCCATCATCCGTAAGTGGAAGAAGTTCGAAACCACCAGGACTCTTCCTAGAGCTGGCCGGCCATCTAAACTGAGTGATTGGGGGAGAAGGGCCTTAGTCAGGGAGGTGACCAAGAACCCGATGGTCATTCTGTCAGAGCTCCAGAGGTCCTCTGTGGAGAGAGGAGAACCTTCCAGAAGGACAACCATCTCTGCAGCAATTCACCAATCAGGCCTGTATGGTAGAGTGGCCAGACGGAAGCTACTCCTTAGTAAATGGCACATGGCAGCCCGCCTGGAGTTTGCCAAAAGGCACCTGAAGGACTCAAAGACCATGAGAAAGAAAATTCTCTGGTATGATGAAACAAAGATTGAACTCTTTGGTGTGAATGCCAGGCGTGACGTTTGGAGGAAACCAGGCACCGCTCATCACCAGGCCAATACCATCCCTACAGTGAAGCATGGTGGTGGCAGCATCATGCTGTGAGGATGTTTTTCAGCGGCAGGGACTGGGAGACTACTCAAGATAAAGGGAAAGATGACTGCAGCAATGTACAGAGACATCCTGGATGAAAACCTGCTCCAGAGCGCTCTTGACCTCAGACTGTGGCGACGGTTCATCTTTCAGCAGGACAACGACCCTAAGCACACAGCCAAGATATCAAAGGAGTGGCTTCAGGACATCTCTGTGAATGTCCTTGAGTGGCCCAGCCAGAGCCCAGACTTGAATCCGATTGAACATCTCTGGAGAGATCTTAAAATGGCTGTGCACCGACGCTTCCCATCCAACCTGATGGAGCTTGAGAGGTGCTGCAAAGAGGAATGGGCGAAACTGTCCAAGGATAGGTGTGCCAAGCTTGTGGCATCATATTCAAAAAGACTTGAGGCTGTAATTGCTGCCAAAGGTGCATCGACAAAGTATTGAGCAAAGGCTGTGAATACTTATGTACATGTGATTTCTCAGTTTTTAAATTTTTAATAAATTTGCAAAAACCTCAAGTTAACTTTTTTCACGTTGTCATTATGGGGTGTTGTGTGTAGAATTCTGACGAAAAAATGAATTTAATCCATTTTGGAATAAGGCTGTAACATAACAAATGTGGAAAAATTGATGCGCTGTGAATACTTTCCGGATGCACTGTATATATGGTCCACATCATAGACCAGACTACTGCTTATGGCTCCAAATATAACCTAAACTGTAAATATGTTGCCTGTGGTCTGAGTGCATGTTCCTTACACCAACAATGTATTAAAAGATGAATGCTTTTCTTTATGTTGATAGAAATTTATATGACTGTATTTTTAGTGTATTTGTACAGTAATAAATTGTTACTTTGTTGTCTAGGCGGTGATGCTGTGGTGTTACCAGATTATGATCCTAATCTGCTAAGTGATCCCCAGTGGCCTTGTGGGAAACATAAACGAGTACTAATCTTCGCATCTTATATGGTAAGAAACTTGATTAAATTTAATAATGTATCCTTTTCATGTAACTACAAAGTAGTTGTATGTAAGCACTGATGGTTATAAGTAAATTTTGCTTTTTAACTCTTTTTTAATAATGTATCTTGTATTGGTTACCAGTTTTGGAAGATGTTTGTGCTAAAGGTTGGTAATATACTCATTAGGGCTGCTGTTCATAGATCCATTGTTCTGAAATCAAACCTCAAGCCAGGTTGATCCTCTCTGGAGTATGCACATTCTCCCCATTTCTTAAGTGTTTTCTTTTTGGGTACTCCAGTCTTCCTATGACATCTGAAAGAAGTGTTAGGTTAATAGATCACCCATAATTGATTGAATACGGGTGAGTGTTTCTGTGTGTGTGAATGGGTCTTGTGACGGACTGGCAGCACATTTGTGGTTGGATCTTGTCTTGTACCCAGAGCTAGAGATATTTGGTATAGACTCTGAAGTGGATTAAGTGAGTTTGTCAATGTTATGCAATGGCTACAGTCAGACCATGTACATATTTCGCAACATCAGCTGTAGGCTAACTAATAGTGTTGATCAGTGAATTTCGGTTTAGGACAACTTTTTTCCCCAGCATCCCATAATGCACGGCCAGTGCAACATGTTCCAGAGCGGTAACAGCCAACATCGGATGAGACTGCCCCAGGCCAAACACTCCCCCCAACACCCCTCGGTGGGTAATGCTGATCATTTGCATTACAGACTGTGGGACTTACTTAGTGTTAGAACAGATAAGTTAATAATGCACATTCTCAGCATTTTATTTTTATTAAACATACAGCATAAATAATGAGTTATCTCTGCTTGTCACCAAATGTGCAGGTTGATTTTTAAGTTCCATCTCAGTATAAGAGAAGGAGGCACATGCACTCTGCATGCCTAATTAGCCACGTGGAGATAAAAAAAACAAACCTTGAAGGAGCCGGATGCACCATAACTGTTTACAAGATGTTGTGGTATAGCATGTCCAAGGCTCAGAAAAAGGTGGCCGATTTTTAATAAATACTTAATTAATTGTCCGTCTCGATCTCCATGAGTGTGGGGTTGCTAGAGTAAATGAGGTGAGACAAACCTGCACGCGAGAGCGCGTTCTGTCTCAATTGCTTCATCGGCAACTTGAGATGTGTGATTGAGACGTTACACCCACAGAGGCATATTAGGAAGAGCCAGCACAAGAAAAGGAAATTGAATAGAGAATGGAAGAAAAAGCAATTGAGAAGTTGCTACTCGGCCAGTACAGTGGTGGCGATGCAGGCAGTCAAGGCCCTGCGGAGGAACGAGTGATTATTGTTCAAGGGGTGGATTGGTTCCCTCGCTGTAAAATTCAGGGGTAGTGGGGAACTGGGATGATCTCCCTAGGGATCCAGAAAGTGCCAGTTGTTGTGCATGAGGAAGAGGGAGAGCCGACTTGAAGTGACATGGCAGTTGCACCGAAGGAGGCAGTCACGTTTGGAGCTGGCTGGGGAAGGGACCATTGCTGCTGATGTCTCTGCTGACTGTGAAAATAATGAGGGGTGATTCGGGGAGGCAATGTTGGAACACGTGCTATGGTGATGGAGAGGATAGTAAAAGGAAAGAGAATGCAGATTATAAGATGAGAAGGAGCTGAAGGAAACAGATTGGCAGAAGGAGAGAGAAGGAGCCGGAGATTAAAAGATGGGACACATGGAAGTAGGCAGGGAGAAGAGTGAGAGAGCCGGTGCTTGAGTAAGCAAGTGGGAGAAAAAGAGACGGTAAACAGTCTGGAAGGGAGTGTGCGATGCTCGATTCAGTGATCAGGTGGTGCAGGAGACACACCATGCAACTCCGGGAAGGTGGTGGGAGCCTTTTTGAAGCCATAGACAATGGAGACTTGAGCCTGGGTTTGGATTTGGGAGCCCTGCTAGCAGCCATGTGACAGCAGGGACCCGGACCCATGGAAGGATTGTGGTGACTGTTGGTTAGGCATCTTCTCCTTCTGCAAGGTTCAGTTAGGATAATGAGAGGAAACACCAGGCTCAAGGGAATCACCGGTGACTAGCATGTAAAAGACAGATTCCTGCCTGTGAGAGTTTTAACCTTAGTTTTAATGAAATAATTTATATGATTAATTTTAACCTCCACAATTTGATTCTTTTTGTAGATTATTTATTTATTTATTTATAAGAAGATTTGCACTGCACTTTTGAACACTGTTCTGTTTTGTTGGATTTTAATAAAAGCACTGGAGCACTAATACACCTACCCCTCACTATAGGTATGTTATCATCGGTAGTGGGTTCAAGAGGCTCCCTGGAAGGACCCAGTAGAGTGGGGCTGACCCACAATATCACAGATATGTCTATCTTTTTGATAGAAGAAAAAGTGCACAGCATCAGCACAGACTGTTTGTAGAGCCTTCAGCGCAACTTCAAAAAACAGAATGAGCCAGTGGCTTCAATTATAATATGCTACTTTGAATTTTCTGCCTTTAAAAGACCTATGCATTTTTTCTGACTTTTGACATCGATTTTGGCATTTCTGCTTTATTTCGACAAAATGTCTGATTGTACATCTCTGGCTATGTTCTTTCTTTTTTTGCTTTCACAGAGGTACAGTGGTGCAGTGGTTGGCACTGCTGCCACACAGCTCAGGTCACCTTTTTGGCCACAGTATAGTTGACAGATGTTTCTGTACCCCTCAGTGACACTTTAAAGATGATTACACCATCAGTTAGTCCTTCCCCATTGACTTCAATGTATTTTGCCGAGTTTGGTGATACAGTGATCCCTCGCTATATCGCGCTTCGCCTTTCGCGGCTTCACTCTATCGCGGATTTTATATGTAAGCATATTTAAATATATATCGCGGATTTTTTGCTGGTTCGCGGATTTCTGAGGACAATGGGTCTTTTAATTTCTGGTACATGCTTCCTCAGTTGGTTTGCCCAGTTGATTTCATACAAGGGACGCTATTGGCAGATGGCTGAGAAGCTACCCAACTTACTTTCTCTCTCTCTCTCTCTTGCGCTGACTTTCTCTGATCCTGACGTAGGGGGTGTGAGCAGGGGGGCTGTTCGCACACCTAGACGATACGGACGCTCGTCTAAAAATGCTGAAAGATTATCTTCACGTTGCTACCTTCTGTGTGCAGCTGCTTCGTGAAGCGACATGCTGCACGGTGCTTCGCATACTTAAAAGCTCGAAGGGCACGTATTGATTTTTGCATGTTTGTTTTTCTCTGTCTCTCTCTATCTCTCTCTCTCTCCCTGCTCCTGACGGAGGGGGTGTGAGCTGCTGCCTTCAACAGCTTTGTGCCGCGGTGCTTCGCATACTTAAAAGCCAAACAGCCCTATTGATTTGTTTGCTTTCTCTGTCTTTATGACAGTCTCTGCTCCTGACGCACACTCCTTTGAAGAGGAAGATATGTTTGCATTCTTTTAATTGTGAGACAGAACTGTCATCTCTGTCTTGTCATGGAGCACAGTTTAAACTTTTGAAAAAGAGACAAATGTTTGTTTGCAGTGTTTGAATAACGTTCCTGTCTCTCTACAACCTCCTGTGTTTCTGCGCAAATCTGTGACCCAAGCATGACAATATAAAAATAACCATATAAACATATGGTTTCTACTTCGCGGATTTTCTTATTTCGCGGGTGGCTTTGGAACGCAACCCCCGTGATGGAGAAGGGATTACTGTAGTTCCATTCAGTGTTGCATTAATTTTTCACCAAGATCTTGCATGATGGGTGCATCACTTCATCTGCCTCTCTTCTTACCCTGATGCGCCCATCACTCTGGAACAGGGTAAATCTGGACTCATCAGACCACATGACCTTCTTCCATTGCTCCAGAGTCCAATCTTTATGCTCCCTAGCAAATTGAAGCCTTTTTTCCGGTTTGCCTCACTGATTAGTGGTTTTCTTATGGCTACACAGCAGTTCAGTCCCAATCCCTTGAGTTCCCTTCACATTGTGCATGTGGAAATGCTCTTACTTTCACTATTAAACATAGACCTGAGTTCTACTGTTGTTTTTCTTCGATTTGATTTCACCAAACGTTTTAAGTGATTGCCGATCACGATCATTCAGGATTTTTTTCCGGCCACATTTCTTCCTCGAAGACGATGGGTCCCCACTATCCTTCCAGTTTTTAATAATGTATTGGACAGTTCTTAACCCAATTTTAGTAGTTTCTGCAATCTCCTTAGATGTTTTCTCTGCTTGATGCATGCCAATGATTTGACCCTTCTCAAACAGACTAACATCTTTTCCACAACCACGAGATGTGTCTTTCGACATGGTTGTTTAAGAAATGAGAAGCAACTCATTGCACCAGTTGGGGTTAAATAACTTGTTGCCAGCTGAAAGATAATCGCCCATGCAGTAATTATCCAATAGGAGGCTCGTATCTATTTGCTTAGTTAAATCCAGGTGGCGACTTTTTTTTTGGCCAGGCAGTGTATTTGAGGTTTGTGGGAAATTGCCATTTGTCATTGCAAAGGTTTTGAGGACTCGGAAAGGGCTTTTGATTCAAAATCTTTATTAGATGTACTGCAAGATCTAGGGTTCAAGGGCCATTTACTTTGTGTAATCAATTCAAGTCGTCATCCTCATGTGGAACATGATGGCCCAGGAAAGCTTTGGAGTTCCGCCCTTGATGCTCATAATCAAGAGTCTGTTGTGATGCCGAGGTAATCTAGTGATGTTTCCACCCCACCCCACAGGCTATCACACAGGGTCTACTAGCCACAGCCTGTAGGGGTGAAACCCTGGACACTACAGAGTGATTCTGCCTTTCTCGCTATCTTAATACATGAAGCAGTTACTTAAAAATCATATGATTAGAGCCTTTATCTGTAGTACTCTGAGGAAAGAGTTTAAATAAAGCAAGCCTGCCAGCTAAATGGTTTCATGTGATAAATCTTTACTATTTAAAGAGCAAACATCCTTTAAACAAAGGTTAAATTATATAAATTGGAGCATTTGACATTTTTAACTTTATATTTATTTTTTCTTTCTCCCCACAGACAACAATAATAGAATATGTAAAGCCATCTGATCTAAAAAAAGATATGAATGAAACATTTAAAGAAAAATTTCCTCATATCAAGTTAACTCTGAGTAAGATAAGAAGGTAAGTACTATTACACAACTACTGTCTGTTTTTAATATTCTTTATCATTCATTTCTAAAGATGATTTCTGTTTGCTTAAAAAGAATGGTTAATGCAGTACTGATACGTGATGAACTAAGCTAATCTCATGGAAAAACAGGGAAAAGGTTAAGAAAATTGATAATGTGGTGTTGGCAGTTAAGTTCATGGAAACATAAATATCATAAAAGTAATGTTTGATTTAGACAATATGATGTAATACGTGGTGTAATTTTAACTTATTTTCAGTGTTTCTGTTATAGGTGAGAATTACCAGGGACCCTCCTCAGTATGATTTTATTATTCCAGTACTTGGTTCATGATTCAAAGATGTGTCTTTTTTTGTTTCTTTTTTTCTGCAGTTTATTTTTCCATTTTAATTTTACTGATGTTAAAGTTTAAATCATACTTCAGTAGACAAAAAGTATAAATCTGATATACCAAATACCACTTGTGAAGATGGATTTTAAATATCTCGGCTATCACCATAGTACTACTAGGGTGTTATACCAAGTTAGCCATTATGGGTGTGGTGAGAAGTTAAGCAAAATGATACCTTTTATTGGCTACCTAGAAAGATTACAATATGCAAGCTTTCGAGGCAACTCAGGCACTGTCTTCAGGCAAGTTGTAATACAGAAATGACAGATACAGCATTAGAAAAACTTTAAATGAGGCATCTTAGATGTAAAAAATTATTAGACCTCTCCAGGCTAAGATTCATTTAGCAAGAGAGGAGAACAATCAGTAGTCAACATCTTTTGATAAGATAACGTGTCCAACAAAGTCTTTTGAAGTTTCTGATGAGTTTTTCAAAACAATGTGGATCTGTAGTCAGGTTGTCTAGGACAGTCCAAGAGACAAACAATCCTCATATCTGGCCTGGAGAGGTTTATTAATTTTTTACATCTAAGATGCCTCACTTAAAGGTTTTCCTATGTTTTTTGTCCTAGTGTCTACATAAACACAGAGAATTTCAGTTTCTATATTACATCTTGCCTGAAGAAGGGGCCTGAGTTGCCTCAAAAGCTTGCATATTGTAATCTTTCTAGTTAGCCAATAAAAGGTGTCATTTTGCTTAAACTTCTCACAGCAATCACCATAATAAGACTGAGTATATTAAATGTTGATACATAACACACACAGTACATTGTCTAATTTTAGCATTGTTTGAATACTTGTAATTTGAGATGTTATTTTTATAGTAAGGCTACCGAATAATAATTGAGACTGGAGTTTTTTATTTTAAAAACATTGTTTAAATGTATATAAATGTGCTTATTTTTAGGGGGACTTGATAAATGTATTTTGCCATAAAGTAAACTTATGAAATACTGCCAATTTTTAATTACTGAGAAACATTCCATGCTCATTTACCATGGGGAAAAATCCTGAGATACTTTGTATTCACTTATTTTTATTATTTTAAAGACATTAGCCTTATTTTTTTTTCCTCGTAGAGCTTTGTGTCTGCTCAAATGGAGGTGAATTTGCCCATTAAGGAAATGTGTAAACAATGCAGTCAGAGGAGCTTGCAAGCAATGCAGCCAAATTGACAAGCTATTTCAGCTGAGGTCACACTACAGACATAAAACATACTGCTTCATGTATCCCTATTGTCCTTCATGTACCAGATAATAGGTATTGCGATAAAAAATACTGCAATATTTTATTCACATTTTGTTTCTGCACTACATGCTTAGGTTTCCTTAAAATATTTTAAAATATCAAATGTTCACATTCTGTAGTTAATATCAAATATCACAGTCCTTTGGGTGGCTTTTCATTTCATTTTACCAGAGAAAATTTTTCAAGATTTTATTGACCACTTTTGTAATTAAACTGAAAATGTACATAATAATACACCTTAGTAAAAGGACAAGTGTCTGTGTGTATGTACTGTATGTCTGTGTATTTGTGTGTCTGTCCGGTTGCTATGTTTCTGTTAAATGCCATTTGGTATGGGATTTGTAAAAACAGTGCTAATGTTTCCGATGGTCCATCAGTTGGGATAAAAAAATGCAGTGTATTTTAGTACTACAATTGTTTGTGATGTGCCATCTGCTGTAATGACCAACGCATTGCATTTTATTACTACATAAATTACAAAATACATTCCAGTAGATGGTGCACTGTGGTATAGCGGGTCCACAGCTCCCATCAAAGGCCAGTTTTAAATAAATAAGCACCGTGCTCGCGGCTTGGTGAGGGGGCGTGGTGGTTGTGTGACCGAAGTGGTTCTCAGGGCGATTCGCGATGTGGGCGTTTCTCACCTAAGTGCACAGGTGAGAAACCGTCCGCATCCATGATTGTTCCTGGGGCTGCTGATTTGCCACAGCTGCCATGCCCTCTTGATAAATAGAAGCACGAGTCGGCTATAAGAAAAAGGAAGGATGAAAAGAGACTGAAAGAAACGGAGGTTGCAGGAAGTAGTGGAGGGAGAGAAAGCCAGTGCAGGAGAGCAAGTGCAGGCTCGCATGCAGCTGAACAGTGAGCCTGGGTGTTGGGCCGACACCCGGGAGTAGTCGTAGTGGTCGCTCCCGCTGAGTGATCATGGAGCGGGAGTGACCAGTGATAAAGGGCGGATGACTCTCCGCGGAAGGCAACGGGAGTCGGGACTTGGGACGTGGTTTCCCCAGCGTGAGAGCCCTGGTCGTTAGGGAATCTCAAGTCACTGTCAGGTGGAGCCTACCGGAGCCAGGGATCGGTGAGGCAATCCAAGCAGCTGAAGCAGGCACAGAGAAGGTCATCTGCTTGTAGGGCGACTCCCCTATTGAGAAGTCCAGACGGGAGAAGTAGGGGAGCCACCAGGTTGAAGACACCGGGCTTGTAATGTTTTTAAAAGACTGCTTTCTGCATTATTTTAACCTCGTTTTTTAAAAGATTTTTCAAATGGTTTTAACCTCCACTTTTCACTCTTGTTTTATGGATTATTTATTCAATGAAGAGATTTTGAATCACTGCACATTATTTATTTTGAAGCACTGCATTTATTTAATTTGGACATTGTTCTGTTGTTTTAATAAAAGCACTTGGCACTTTTCTACACCATCCCCTTGCTCCATTGTTGCCTCACTGCCTAGCTCATCGGTAGCATTACCGACGGTGACAGGTTCAAGGGCTCCCAAATATGCCGAGTTCTATATTGATCACTTAGATTGCAACCCATTTTAGACAGGTAGAACAGCTTGTGTAAATATAAAGTAAAAAACTGCTAAACTGGTATTCTTGGTTTTAGGTCAGTGATAAATTTATTTCCTTGCAAAGAGACTTATTAACATGATTTTACACTAATTAAAACAAAGTCATTAATTATATGTTGGAAATCTCTAGGGCATCTCTAAGCTTGCTAATTAATTTGTCTTTTTTTTCCTAACAAATTAGACGTATACAGTATAAACGAAAGACCAGCGAATGTGTGTGTAAATAGAGCAGTGTGCTGTGTTCACGCTCAACCACAGCCACTAGATGACGCATGAATGCACTTTTACATTTTTTCAGCGCTTGCATGCACCTCAGTTCTCATACCAAAAGACGTGTGCATGTGTAAGAAGCAGTCTGCTCTGCTCGCGCCCAACCAGAGCTACAAGAGTTGGTGTAAATTCTACGGAAGATATAGAAGCTTATACAAGTGTGACTTACACTTGGTGAGATGGCACGTGTATGCACTTTTAAATTTTTTTGCCGTTTGCATGCATTTCACCCATCCTTCAACCCAAGCAGACCAACTGAGGTTTGTGTTACATACACGTTGTACGTTCACACAACAAAGCTACACTCGAGTATGCATCCGTCTCAGAAAAAATACCACCTGTTCCAGCTCACTTAGCTGACAACTCTGCAATTTAACCAAAATAGTAAAACTGCTAGGGAGTCTTCGGGTTGGTTTTTTGTCCCGAAGACCACATGCAGCTAGTTACTATATAAATTAATAATCTGTCAAGAATCCACTATTCACACTGTCATTGCAAAGGCAATTGTGTTAATATGTAGCTACTGAGTGAAGATTCCATTTTAACTGAAGGCTTTTGTAAAACTACAAATCAACAACTTGCAAATTAAACATTATTTTAATCAGTATTGCTTTATTATTTTTTCTTTTTTTTAAATGTAGCCTCAAGGAAGACATGTGGAATGTGGCTGATGAGTGTGAATTACAGCCAGTAACAGTAGCCATGGCATATGTCTACTTTGAGAAGTTAGTGCTTCAGGGACGGCTGAACAAGCAGAATCGCAAACTGAGTGCAGCAGCCTGTGTGCTGCTAGCAGCCAAAATCAGCAGTGATCTGAAAAAGCAGGAAGTTCGGCAACTTATTGATGTAAGATGTTTGTTCTTTACTTTTAAAAAAGTTGTACATGTGCACTTTAAAATATCAGCCATACATTATTTAGTTATTATCGATTTAAGAAATTAACTTACTCAGTTTTTGAGGTATAAATGGATAAACAATTTATATCACTGTGTTTGCTTTGCATTTGAAAAATCTCATTAAATCTCATTTAAATATATTCTTTTTGATAATCATGTATGGGTTAGCATGACTTGGATAAATTACCAGGTTTTCTTTAAAACTGAATTTTGTGTAGTGAACCATCATTTCAATAATAGATCATCTTAAACATTATATTATTTTTGCAATATGCATTCAATTTTGATAATGAATACAAATAAGATATATACAAACATGTTAAACTCTTACCATATGTGCATGGTGTGCTACAAAATTATTTGGTTTTCAGCCTGATTTGGTTTGTATCACTTGCATTTCTTATGAAATAGGTTCTGTACTCTCCAGGTGGTCTTTACTTAATCCTGTACAATGTTCTGCTAACCTGAGACATTTAGGCAGTACGGACTGTAGAACCTTTATGTCTCTTATTTTGTGCTTTCTATGGTTTCCAACTTAATAGCTGTTGAAAAGTTGACTAGTACTGTGGAAAGGATAACACATGACTTGAATTAAACTACACAGCAATAGCTAAATGATCATTATTTACACCTAGGCTTACACTGGGTACAAGTAAACACTATTTTGACAATAGCAAATCAGCATTGAAAAGCCATTAAAAAAATCTACAAATTTTAAAGTTCACGCTTGGCTTGTTCCTACATTGTGTATGGTACTGCTGGGATACACTTTGCTCCCTACAAAGAAACAATTACATATAAAATGAAATAAAAGCTGACAAATTGTTGGCATTATGGTTCCTCTGTTACAGGGTATACTGTGTATGTCCCATACTTAGTTTTTGTGTAAGGTAAATAATTTAAAACATGCCTTTTATTTCTATAAGACCTCCAGCAGGTGAAGATGTGATGAATGTATTAAATCTATAAATACTTTACTTCTATAAATACTTTAAATCTATAAATACTTTATTCATGCCACATATTTTTGTTGGTACCCAAGGTTAGTGCTCAGTGCAAAATATTCTTAGGGTGCTGGATGTGCAGTATGCACTGGCAGTTGTGCTTCTATGCTGATGGTGTATTTAATTTTTAACACAAGGGCAGGGTTTAGTGCACATTTTTGTCCATCAAATATTTCGTATCCGTTTAACCCATAGGGGTTTTTTTGCTTTTTTTCATGTTTTAATTTGGTTTAGGTCTAAGTTAAATTAACTGATTACTAACAAATAACTCTAATGCTTAACTAACCCATTCTGCATATAATGCGGACATCTGTTATAAGTATAACACAACAGTTATTTTGTAAGTTGTGTCACTACTTATTATTTTAGAAAAATAATTTGGCTTCATATCCTCACAATACAAAACATTGCATGACTACATGAATGTATATATTTAAGCATTTGTAAAATGTAATTTAGAACTATAAATAATAGCTACTTTTTATTGTGATTTTTTTAAGGATGTGTTTTTTGTTTTTAACGGTTTCCTGTTACACATTAAATATTTATGTGTGTTTTTTTCTGTTACTACAGAAGCTAGAAGAAAGATTTCGTATAAACCGAAGAGAGCTGATTCAATTTGAATTTACGGTCCTAGTAGCCATGGAAATGGCTCTTTATCTTCCAGAAAGCAAAGTAATGCCTCACTACAGACGACTTGTCCAGCAAAGTTAGTAATTAGTTGAATTCGGGGACAAATTTGGATATTGGTCCTGACATGATACAGTTGGAAGAATAAGGATCATGACACTGTATAATTTGTCTGTACTGGAATTTTTCCAGTTTAGCAATTTGCAATAACAAGCACCTTATCAAAACTACAAATCAGTTCTGTGTATATCAAGTGTATAATCTATGTTATAAACAAAAAAGAGCCTTTTGTTTTGTATCAACTGTGCTTCATCTTCAGAATAATGTATTTCAAAACATCTGATATGGCCAAGTCCATAAAAAACCTTTTGTGGGTTTAGAAATATGTTCATTTCATCAAGTTCATTGAGTCATGCATAGCCAGCTCATGCGTCCTCCCTGAAATATTAAGTTCACTTTACTATGCGTGAAGTTATCTTTGTTTTAAAGATAAAACCTACGAATATGGGTTAGTATATACACTTCAGTTTTAAAGTGCAAAATGGTGAATACTGAAATGTCTTTTAAAGCTGAATAGACAGAACATCTTTAAATGACAGATTATTTTGGTATCAATTTTAATTATTTGTTAGGGTAGTGTCTATCAAACTTATGGAGGACAGCTATTGTTACTGAAGACTGAATCCAGTATTTTTCCCATCTAAACCCTAAGGCACTTTTTACAGTTAGTACATACTACACAGAATTGGCAAGTAGATTTGCATTGTGTAGTATTACCATTTTTAAATAAACTACATGTCATGTGACTTGTTAAAAAAAATTTCTCAGACATGTAATCACCACAGAAATGGACCAGAAGTTTTTTTTTTTTGTTGCATTGAAACCATTAAATATGGTACACTGTGCTGAGTTTGAATGCTGTGTGTCCTTGTTAAATATTTATTTATCCTGCAAGGTACAAAAACTGTTATTCCCTTAGCAGTGTTCTGTATACAGTATTGAGCAATATTTGGAACAACCTCCAATAATTCAACATCATGTCCTCTCAATGCAGTGCTCAGGGTGTGAAGTGCTCTGATGAAAACAAAATGTGTCCAAAGAGGGTTCAGAGCAGTCTTCCTGTTTCTAAAATTAGATTGACTTGTACTTTGTTTTCTTTCCAGTAGATTTACAGACAATGTTAAAATTATTTTTTTGTTGTAATAAGTTTTATATTGTGTTCAGTTTCCATGGCAATAATATTTTAAATTATCTCTTCAGTATACCAAGGGTTTTATGCAATATTTCACATTAATTTATTGAAAGCAGTTATTTGTTGGTCTTCCAGTCCAAGCCCATCTGAAATATGATTTAATACGGGCATTTATAGTTTAATTTCTTGTTTTATATATTTAAATATATAAAGCAATTTAGAGTAATGTTTTTATTCTTAAGTTAACACACCTGGATGCAGTTTTCCTGCATGTCATTGTATTTCCAGAATTCTTCTGTATATACTATTTATGTGAGTATCAGGACAAAGGGATTTTTTTTTACATATTTAATGTTATTTCAGAGTTATTTGTTGTTAATTTTTAGATATGATTCTTAGTTACTGTATACACATGCAGTACTGTAGTGAACATAAAATACTAAGTAATGTTACTGACATTGTGTACATTTAAATGTGAACACATTAACAATTTTAATACTTATGCTTACAAAAGTTAGCAGCCTCCAAGCATAATGCTGGCCATTTTATAAGCTTTTGTTTGTGGATGGCAAAGGATTTCATTGGCTGAAGGAAATAAATATTATTCAGTAGCATTTTATTCCTGCTGTATCTGAAGAAAAGAGTGTAACCTATTCAAAAGTTATTCATAATTTTAGAGTCTTGTGGTCTTGAGCAATATTTGTGAATTTTAAAGATGTTATCTTGGGAGAAGTCAAGCAAAATGACACCTTTTATTGGCTAACTAAAAAGATTACAACATGCAAGCTTTCGAGACATCCTACCTGAAGAAGGGGCCTGAGTTGCCTCGAAAGCTTGCATATTATAATATTTTTAAGTAGCCATTAAAATGTGTCATTTTCCTTGAATTCACACTACATCCATAATGACTTGCAACTGGGTACAACACCCTAGTACTAAAGATGTTCTGTTGAAAGGTATGGCTGATTAAATATGAAATGTAATTTAGGCCTGTGATGCCATCTTGTGGAGAAAAGAACAAATTGACTGCTAGATTAAAGGGAAAATCCTATGAGACCGTTAACACATAATCCAGTGGATAGATTTGGGGCCAGCCTGTTATAAATAAATAAATCCACTCTAATTTTAATAATTTGCCTGTAGATATGGATCTTGTGAAACAACATTTCCTGCTGCCTTTCAGCCCTACTATATGTGATTCATTTGGACAACTAGTATTGTTTAGTAAAGCGTTTTCAAGTAAGAATTTTCTGGTGCACAAAATCTTACTCAATAGCCATGAGATGATTACTTTAAAAACTTTGTATACAGCTGATTGTAATACCTTGAAGTGCCTAAATCCTAGTAGCATTGGTCCGTGACAGTATTTGTAACTAAGAGGAGACCCTGTATAGTAGATTATCTGAGATTATAAAATGGCACCCTAATATTGCAGACCAAACCCATTTTCAATTTTAGGTGATGTTGGTTGTATGTAGTTAAGCCCATAGGCTTCAATTTTATGAGCCTTTGTTTATTGTCTCACTGCTCTGTTATCTTTTAGTATTTATTTTTATATTTAAGCCTTTTTATATGTAAAACATACTGACTTCCCAAGTGGGTATTCAGCTGTGTTAAGCAGAAATTTGAAATGGTTGCTTTATATTTGAAAAAAGAGGTTTTAATTGTATTTGATGTGACAGATGCAATATGATAGTATGCAGAAGTGATGTGTTTCATTATTTTCAAATTGTTTTATTTTAGCTTATATTACCTCAAGGCTTTACAGCCTCTAACCTTATGTCACTGTGACTGTATAATATATTGCAGTTTAATGATTCTTGTTGTTGTGAACATAAATGGTTTTGTACTGTATATTTTATATCTAATGGAAATAGCTTTTAAAATATATTTTCTGAGGATGTATACCTCTTTGGAAATGTGATTCATGTCAGATCTATTCATATTAAATTAATAAAAATGTCTTTTCTAATGCCTCTGTATTTTATTTGTCTAAATTTGTATACACTGTCTTTGTGACATGTCATGAAATAAATTTGGAATGTCATACAGACCTAAGGGAACAGAAGTGCCGCTCTTAATCAGGCCTCACTCAACCTACTCAACATTAAATACTTACAGAAGTATGATGTAAAATGGGTGGCTCAGCTTCAGTTTAAATAAAGATATTTCCACATTTAAAAAAGTCATGCAAGAACATCTGAGCAATCTAATGGAATGTTATGTATGTTACATCATTGTTACATTTCATGTTTGTACATTTGTTTTATATATAGAGAGATTTACATACACACCCCCAGAGTCGGTGTCCAATACCTGGATGTGTGCATGTCCTCCCCATGTCTGTGGGTAAACAGATTTTTAATAGATCCTGAGTCTTTACTCTGTTTGAAAATAAGTCATGCAAACAATTGTGATTCATTATGTAAAGCCAATAATTTAGTGTACATTAATAGCTTTATATTGGCATATAATGGTGGACTGATTGCTGTGAAATACCTGATAGTGCCTAGATAGCATTTGAGACTCTGCATTGCTTTAATGGAATGGACTTTCAGAGTGAAGAATTAGCGTGGGACAAATTGTAGGTGTCTCTGATAGGACACTACAAAATAATGATGAAATCCATTGAACTATTAAGATAAACACTTCACAGAGCTATTGCAAAAATGTAATAAAGTAAATGAAACGTCTGAATCTTAGTTTCCTTTAAACACAAGCTTCAGCGTTCCTTATTTTTTCTGAAAATTTGATTAACTTGAACATACAAAATTGATATCAGTTTGCAGATCCTACAACTGAGTTATCCTCTCTTCTTCTCAAGAGGGACCATGAAAGCAATTTTAATGAGGACAGGCCATTTAGCCAAACATATATTGTCAATCCCTGTTGTCCTTTTGCATTACTAGGGGGCTCGCCTATCCTCGTGTTTGGAATACTGGATATACAATTTACATAGATTATTTTCTGTGTCTGACAAAAGCATTCACATGACTGAGGTTAGATGACCGTGGTCTTGTTTGAAAATTGTTGTAAGTAGGGTGTGACTTGAAAGAATCTCATGTTAAAAGTCTCCTTCTCACGGGACTAAATACCACGGCAACGTTTTTGGAATCTTTTAATTCTCGATGGCAACACGAATTAGACGATCTACAAGTCTCCGACTTAAAGTTTAAATCCGAACAATATATTCGATCTCTTTTTGCTGTTCTGTTATTTCACTGAGTAATAATTTCCATTTGTTTGCGTTAATGCGATCTTTCCCATCCTTTTTTTGAGGCTTTGGAATTTTCGTACTTCCATTATCTCTAACCTGCTCTGCATGTGTACCGCGCCAACATTTTTGAATTCTTTACAATGTTCTACTTTGTCATCTACTCTTTGTCGATTTATTTCCGGCCCCAGGCGTGGTTAAATCTCTTTCACACGAGACATATACAGTAAGTGTCTTTCCGAGAAAACCACGTCTCCTTCCAAGATTTTTTTTTTTTTTTTGTAATAGAAAGATATTATGCCATTGGGTCTTATTGAAGGTCCACCACCATCATGTCTTTGGTTCTCAGAGTGAATATAAAATTGCCGATATGTATGCAAATTTGTCTCATAGTAAGCTTTTATCTGTGTCACCATATTTTGTTGAACAACTAATTTTAAAGTAATGATAATTCACTGTACTAATTATTTTCATAATTTTAATTCTTTTAATCGTGTCTCCTCTAAACCTCCTCATGCTTAAGATTAAAGGGTTTCCACGTCTTACTTTTTCATCATAATTCATACCCTGTAGTCCTGTAATCAGCATAGTTGTGCTCTTCTGGTTGTTCTTTAATGGTGCTAGGCCTTTTTTGAAATATAGAAACCACAACTGCTTGCAGTATTCTAGATGAGGATCACTAGTGCATTTTATAACTTAAGGATAACAATTTTCATTTGTACTTGACACAACACGTTATGTAGCCTAAAATCCTACTGGCCTCCTTAAAATCTCCTGTAAATGTCTGAATGTGGACAGTGATGAGTCCCAAGTATTTTTCATAGGTGGAGTTTCAGATCCTATTGTTGTTCATATCTAACATTTTTCCTTCTTATATGTAATTGTTTATACAGTGGAACCTCGGTTTGCGAGTAACTTGGTTCATGAGTGTTTTGCAAGACGAGCTAAAATTTTTAATAAATTTTGACTTGATAAACGAGCGAGGTCTTGCAATACGAGTAGTATGTATACACTTTGTCTGCTGAGCGTCATGTGATCACAACTGAGCTGACGGTGGTTCTCTCTCTCTCGCTGCGGGATTGTGGGCAATCGTCTCCTATTCTCTGTCTGAGTTGGCGTGTCTCACTCATATAGTCAACATCCGTACGAGCATATACTGTTTACTACAGCATTGTGACTGTGTGTGTGTGTGTGCTGTGGCATGCGAGTCCCCGTCTTGAACCCCAAAACACGAAGCTGAGTCTCAGTACTTTAGCAACACCAGCTTTAAACAGCAACAGCGCGGTTATTTATTGTAGCGGAATCTGCCACTCTCCTAGACACAGCAGTCAGGCAGGGTTGTGGCCAAGTAATACTGTGCCCTGCGCATTTATAATGTTCCTTGTTCTTTGTATCACCCATTGATGGCAGGCGCTTATAGCATGTCCGCGATCTTTTCGGATTCGCTTTTATGGCGAACTGCTACAGCGCTTTGGGACGCTCTTCCGCATGTCGTCCCATTGGGTGGAATCCCACAAGAGTTTTAAAAACTCGCTCAACACCAGCAGTGATTCTTTTCTAAGGTAAAGTGCAGGTTAATTTGTTTTATGTATTTTTACTTTAGATTTTGTATTAATCATTTTTATATGAATAGTTTTGGGTTGTGGAACAAATCATCTGAGTTTCCATTATTTCTTATGGGGAAGTTCACTTTGATACATGAGTGCTTTATACTACAAGCACGTTTCCGGAACGAATTATGCTTGCAAACCAAGGTTCCACTGTATTTCTTTTCATTAAATGTCATTTGCCCAAAACTGTATAAGTCCATCAGCAATGATTCTAATGACTCTTGGGTATGTGCTGTTCCAACTAACTCTGTGGCACCACTTTTAATCATCACCTAATTCAAAAGTAGTTCCTTTCATTACAACCCCTTGCTTCCAGTGTTTAGGCCAGACTAGCACCCATTCATGCACTGCACCTTGAGCTCCCATATCTTTTAGTTTGATTACTAGCAGCTTATTTAGCATTTTATCAAAACCTTGTTGAAAATCATGATAGTTACCTGATCGTACGCTATTGTTTTGCTGCCTCGTAGAATTGTATCATATTAGTGAAACATGATATCCCCATCCAATCAAATGTTGACTTAATCAGTAGTGCACCATTTTGTCATGTGGTCAGTGCCAGTGCTAGGTTATTTCACTAGGCCAAGCTTATTAGTGCACCAAGCGATTGTTCAGTAGCTAACACGTGCTGCTGGGCATCCCCATTGTGATCTGCACCCTAGGCGATTGCCTAATTCAGTTTAATGGTGGCGCTTTCCCTGCACATGGTTAATCAATCTTTTGTTTAATAACTGCATTCATTAATTTACATATGATACACATTAAGCTTAATGACGAATAGCTACCAGAATCAGTGCAATCATCAGTTTTTTTGTATAATGGGTCGAGATTTGCCAGCCTCCAATCTTTAAGCACTCTTAAGATAAATGTTATCCAGTCCCAGGGATTTACACTTTGATTTCAGCCTTTTTAATCTTGGTAGGTTTCTGCTATCTCTAACTCTAACTACTGGGAGGTTATTGACCTTTTCACATAAGAAAAATATCTAAGAATATGAATTTAAAGCATTTGCTATTTTTGTATGAGTATATTTAATTTCTTGGTTAATGTTCTAAATACACCTCTTTTGCTCTTTGATTGTTATTTTACTACTAAGATAGTAGCAATTTCTTTAGGTCAGCTTTAGCTTTTCCCACAATATTCCTTGCTAACACTTTCCCAGTGTCTTACCAACAATGTTTATTAATATAGCACATTTTCATACAACAATACAGTGCAAAGTGCTTTACAAGATGATAAGAAGTATGTTACAAGGAAAAAAAACAATTCAAATTAGGTAATAATAATAAAATTCCAATGTAAAGAACTACTAGTGATCCACCACAACTCTGGCCAAGCCATTTTCTTACTAAAAAAACAAACAAGTCCTTCCTGTTCTCAATTACAACATGGATGAGCTAACTCCTCTTTAGGTTCAGCGGTCCTGGTGCTGCATTAACTGACGTCTCTTATAAATACAAGCCTACTGGAGGAAAACTTTCAACAAGGCCAGAATAATACAGGACTAGCATTCTATTGCTCTGCTCCAAATTTAACCCTTTTTAAATTAAAAATCTAAGTAGATATATGTAGCTATTTTAAACCTGCTGACCTTCTCTAATCAGTTGTATCATCTCTTAATAATGATCTCACACACCTTGACCTTTACTCTGTTCATACATCATTTTGCAGCCTGCTGTGTAACTCTAACAAGAATGAAACAAGTTTCAAATGCTTCCAGCACTTCACATGCTGTGCTGCCTATTTTGTCTTATTCTGCTGTTCTTTTCATTATTAGGGCTAGCTGATTAGCTGAGCAAATCACATCTCTGTTTGTTAGACATATGTACCAAATGTAAGAATTACAATAATTATAGTCTGTTATTAACCCCGCTCTCTTCTGTTTCTCTTCTTCGTATTTTGATTGTGGCACTTGGTACCACTGCTTCACTGTTTTCCTTCCCATGGGAGAGCCACTTGAGGTATGGGAAGCTTTGGAATCAACAGATGGAAAAATTCCATTGTCAGATTAGACAGCCCAGCACCGATTCTGTAGTTACTAGGAGGGGATGGGCAACCAAGGGGTCTGTGATTGTATCTGACTCTATCTTTGACTTTCTTTTGTTATAATTGACCATGGACCCTACAGAAGTTTATTTTCTTCATGGATGCTGCTGACTGGAATTTTTGATTTCCTCTCCTCCATTGTCAATTGGCCATAATTCAACAATTAATTAATGAACAGATAGTGCTGGGCTCCATCTTCTGTATGTTAATCTATTTTAAGATGCTTTGTTATCCATTTTAAGCAAATCTGTGCCCATTTGTGTACTCATTATGGAATTAGGAATTTGTAGTTTATATTTGCATTTTACCCGAAAACATATCCCTAGCAGTCTAGCTAGGAGCTGCAAGGCAGTGTAAATTGGGGTGAAAACAGTACAGATCATCATTGGCACCCAAAATATGTATCTGTAGGACATATTTGCCAACAGCTGTCTGGGTAAGGCAAAACGAATCATAAAGGATCCCAGTAACCCTGCACAGACACTTTTCTCCCTCTTTCCTTTAGGTAGGCCCAACAGAACTTTTAACAACCGAACTGTGAGATTTAAGAAGAGTTTCTACTTGCAGAGTAATGAGGCTGCTCAACTGTCCTATGTGATGGAATGTCTGTAATCAATCTTCTGATGTTCTAGGGTAAATGTAACCAGCAGGAATTCAACTAAAGTAAATAAATATAAATCAGTAGTATATATGCATAAAATCTAGGAAACTAGCATTCCTTTCATTAAAGGAGAATGTACTTCCAGGAAGTTTTTAATCAAAAGAAACTAAGAAAACAGAGGATAGAAACTGACATCTGGCTGTTTTTGTTTTTTTTTTTCCCTGCCAATTTACGAGTGGTGAGCTGAGAGGAAAGAGCTACTAGACAAACAGTGGACAAACAGGACTAATTTCAGAAAATTTAAGCTGGGATAGAGAAATTGATTACTAAAAGTGACTCTTATTTTGATCCTGCACTTTGTTTTTGAATTAACTGGATTGAGATTGAGAGAGAGAAATAAAAATACATTTGTTAGACACATAGGTTGAAAATGTTGGCTTAATGAACTCTTATGTACATTTATTGAATGTTTTGTGTAAATAGTTACTACGTAATAAATCTATGTGTTGTATTTTTTTTCTAGTGACAAATTTGAGTGGCAAGCCAGCAGCCAGGAGTGTCAATAAATCAGATATTTAGATCTGGAAAAGTTTTAAAGTAAAAATTTCATATATGTAATGTTGTGTTTAGTGTCATTTACTGTGATGATTAATATTTTTAAATTTTCGTTTGAGCTTTTTCTTCTTCCTAATGTTTTATGTTGATTATTGCGTCTGCATGGAACATTATGCAAGTAAGAATTTCCCTGTACATTGTACATGTGACAATTGTGCCTGCACTTAGTGAAGAGTGCTACAGAAAAAAAAAATAATTCAATTGGACTAGAAAGCCCCATCTAAAATAGTTCTTTGTATAAGATAAAACAGTAAGTAAAATAAAAATGTTAAGCAGTGGCCTGGCATGTTTACTTTAGTATTCCAGACATGAGTTCTTGCCAAGTTCTAAACAGATCCCCATAAAGAGTATTTGATTTTTTCCAGTTTGAGGTCATACCAGAACATCACTTTCCTACTGAGTTAGAGAGGGTGGATGGGGATTCCTCCAGGTGAACAAAATTTGGAACGTAATAGCTGAAAAGATGCTAATACATTATCTGTATTTGTATTGAGAGCTTTAAATGTCACAATCGCAAACATCTTCCATGGGGTAAATATAGCTGACATTGGTGATTATCATGTGAAGGTGTGACAGAGAGGAGCTTCTCTTCTTTAAAATGCGTCAGACATTGGCTCCATATCTTTAATTAATTGCAAATAAGTGGGTTGCTAGTAAGTTTACAATAATTAATGTTTGCTGGAGCACAGCGTGCAAATAAGATTTAGAAGAGAATTTCCTTTCCATTGCTTAGCAAGCAAGTATAGGTTTGTAGACTTCTGTGTGTTTCCAATATTTTATTGCACACCTATTTTGCAGCCCAGCAACAGAACTGAAAGTTAGGTCTTACCATGCTGCCATCTGCTTTAGATCTCTGTAGAGTCACCTTTTAAACGTGTATCCATGAAATGGTTCCAGATAAATGATGTTACAATTAAGAAGTCTAATTTGTTAAAGAGGGATTAGTTGCTGTATATAGGGATTGCCTGAAAGAAGTACAGGAGCTTAGGAAGGACATTCATTTTGACAGTATTTACTATCCAAGCTAAAAAAAGATGGAGGGAGTACAATCTATTACCACCTTATTAACATTCATATTTTTAACTCATAGTGCTGCCAATGTGATCAGACATCTGTCTTTTATCAACTTTATCCATGCTGGATATAATAAACATTATTTTAACACATGGTATTTATTAGGCTTCTTGACAAGGTATTCGAACATTTCCATGGTTGTGTACATCAAGCCAGCTCCATCCCATCTTGGGGTCACCTTTTGGGTAGAGTGGAGTTTGTTTCTGCAGCATCAGGTGCAGTTCAAGAATCAAGACTGGGCTCCATGCCAGTCACTGCTCATTCACACTGGACAGTGTCTCACTAATCAAACATGCATGCCCATCAATTATTAAAACATTTTATTTATATTAGTACATATATAAAATAACAATAATACTACTAATCAATTTATTGTGTTGAGCCTGGTAAGGTATTTAAGGACAAATTACAAGATAAATCACATAACTTATCCTTAAACCCACTTAATTCAATTGAGGGGCACAGGGGGCCAGGTCCTTTCTTAATAGCATTAAATGGAGGGTAGGAACTAGTCATGGACTAAGTCCCACTCATACTTATATCCAAACATGGCCAAATTAGAAAAATCAGTTTAACTAACCTGCATGTCTCAAAGAAAGGGGGAGTAAAATAGATGTACCCAGATGAAAACCCACACAGACCGTGACCAGATGTGGGCTTTAAACCCAGGACACTGAATCTATAATACACCATCACTAACCACCTTCAAAGTTCATGTGAAAAGATTAATACAGTGTAGCAAAAAATAAGGTTTGTATTAAATGCAATAAAACAGTTAACACAGTAATAAAAATAATTATTAAATAAGGGAGAAAAGAAAAGTCTAAAACAAAAAGAATTTAAGTTTGAAAAAAATAAAGGAAATATAGAATATTATAACAACAATACTCCCTATAAAACACACACAAGAATTACAAAAAAAAACAAAAAAAAAACCTTTTGACTTGGCTAATGATAAGAAACAAGTCCCAGTGAGGCATTACACAGGCATATTGCTTTTGGTATTAAGCCCACAGTTGTGTTTCCTGACACACTTCTACTGAATAATTTGTTGACTGTAAGAACTCTGTGTTAGTGTGTCAGAGAGAGGATGTGCAGCATTGTTCATAATGACACTCAGTTTTGTCTTCCTTCTCTGCTTGAGTGAGTACAGAGTGCATCTCATAACTGAGCGTGCCTTCTTAATTAACTGGTTGATCTGATGGACCTCTCTGAAAGTGGTCTTACCAGGGCAGTAGACCACAACACAGAGTTATAGAAGATGTAAAGGATGTCATGACCCACATTAAAGAACCACAGTCTCCTAAGGCAAAAGAGCCTGCTCTTTTGTTTTATAAAAAATGGAATGGAACCAAAAGATTCAAAATGAAGATAAGGAAAGTGGTCCTAAAAGGACATTGTCTAGAACTTCTTGATGTTAATTCACATACATTAAGGTATTTAAGCTTAAGTTGTTCATTTATTTTTTAATTATTACACATTTTTACAATTTTAATACAGTGTAATGCATATGGTTGCTGTCATTTAAAATTATGATTTTTTCTGATATATGATTTATGAAATTATCAGTGATATCAATGATTCCAACAAGGGCCTCTTCTCTGTTCTGTGATCAGGCAAACAAATCAGTTCCGACTGGCTGAGGAGGTGCTTCTTTCCACCGTTCATCCACATCTTTTGCTAAGTACAGTGTCTATAACTATGTTATGCCCTAGTATTGATTCTCTTATATTGTCATGTCATTTTCTAACCTGTTTAATGCAGAGCAGGGTCATGGGGTGCGCTGGAGCCTGTTCCAGCTAGCACTGGGCACTGGTAAATCACATGACGAACACATACACACAGACTCACACACCAAACACACACTACAGTCGCCAGGTTATCTAACCTGCATGTCTTTGGACAATAGAAAGAATCTGGAGCACTTGGAGAAAACCCACACAGAACATACAAACTCCATGCAAGAAGGACCTGTGAACCCTGGCCCTGCAAGGCAGTGGTGCTACCACTAGGCCATCTTCCCTCATATTGAGTTATTTAAGTTGTTGTTATTTTTTATTGTTTCTCATATTTTGTAATTTGGGTGAAAACCATCCTATTGCATTCATCTAATACTGTAGTATCTATTGATAATTGTAAAGATGTGTTATTGTTTATTGTCCTTAATCCTTTATTCTTCCTTAATTTAGTCTTGGAATTTGGCAACGTAGCATTTTGCCACATATTGTACTTTGTGATAACTGTATGTGACAAGTAAAATTTGATTTGATTTAGATACTTTAAAAGAAGTATATACTGTACTTGATTTTTGTCTTTTTATATTCTACTTAATTCCCAGTCTTTTTCACTACATATCGTACTGTGTGTGTAATTGCATGTGACAAATAAGATGTTAATTTGATTTTGAATTCATTTGAAGAGAAGGGATGCAGAGAAACCGAAAGATTGGCCTCCCATGGAGAAGGGGTTGAATGAAAGATGATCACAAGAAGGCCATGAGAAGAGATAAGATGGTATGTGATCTCTTAAGTTAAGTTTTCAGGCAAATAAAGGAGAAGTATACATAATTTCAGCAGCTAATAAAGGAACGTCGAAAGTTAACTAAAACAGACCATTGGAGTTTCGGATCAACTAAAATGATAAACCAAGAATAAAATAGTTTGAGAATAAAAATATATTCGGTAACAGCACAGTTACACCTCACAAGAAATTTGTGAATTTCCCCTTGGGATTAATAAAGTATCTATCTATCAAGCGATCTCCCAAGAGTGGCAACTCTCCGACACACGGCGCGCAATACACTTTCAAGTCCACCTACGCTACACAGTAAGAACCTTTAAAACTTTGCCACTTAAAAGCCGGCTAAATCTCACGTATTGCACATTTACGTTATTTCGGCTATGAGCCATGGAAGTCCTTACAGTATTAATCATGTACCAGTCACATATTTTGCAGCCTGAATTTCCCAGTATAACAACAGAGTGAAGGAACTCAATTTGAGAAGCTTTATTGGAAGCCGGAAATGAATGGGCTACAGAGCTTTATGATAACTTCCGGCACGAGCGTCCGGCCTTTTCCGTGTCGGCCATTGAAGTGATAGGAGGTAAGAGTTAGGCTTCTGCAAATAAACTAAGTATTTGCTAGCTAAAAATTCTGGAATGGAGGTTTTACTAAAACCGAATTTTATTAGGGTGAATGGTGTGCTTGGTGTTACGTCAATTTGTATTCCGATGTGCTATTTTAATAGTATTTTGGTGAAAATAGGCGTCAGGTTCCAACCACATGTTCGGCCTTCTCGGCGGATCTCACTAATTTGAACAATTGCTTGATTCTCTGTTTCTTTTTCTAGGTGAAGTATAGTGACAGATATAATATTAAAAACGTTTGTGTTTAATATAGTGATGTGTGTTTTATTCGTGATCACGTTCCAAATTTACTAATACTTAACGGTTGTTTAAAGTATTTGTATAAATCAGATTATTTCTGCTGGATTCATTTGCGTGCGTTAGTCGTTTAGTCGGAGTTTTAACAAATCTAGTCAAGACCTCCATGCGTTTACGTATGTTGTGGATAATTACTGTTGCTTTATTTATATTGTAGAAACATTTTCAGTGTGTAACTTTTTTGTTTGTTTTTATTTTATTTTAAGGTGCCTCTCTAGCATCTGCAGATACATTTCGAAGTTTCACCATGCAGAACGACGCAGGCGAATTTGTTGATCTTTACGTCCCTCGTAAATGGTATGTTACAGTTACCACTGTTGTTTTTGTTTTGAATTAATTTTTGAAACTCGTCCATACACAATAAGTATAAGTCAATGTAACCGATTTATATTTGAATTGTCGCCTTCTAAGTACGATTACGTTGTGAGGCGTCTGTACTTGCAAGTTTTCCAATTGTCATTCTGGGGGATGTATTTAGGCAGTAGCCAGTTCTTTGAAGAGTGCTTAGTTATTTTTTTTTTGTCTTTGCCGTAGCAATTTAAACAACTTTGGGATTGAACTTGCACTCAGTCCAATGGAAAACTCTTGATTTCAAAAATCCTGGATTTAAATCTCCGTAAAGTCAAAAATTCAGTTTTCAATTGTCAAAATATAATTTACTTCCCGTATATGTGACTCCTCCATGATCAGAGGGAAGAAGGCAGAATGCTGTAGTTGAAACTCGCTGCTTGTAGTAAGACCTACTAGCTAAAAAAGGGCTGGTGAAGCCACATTCGTAGGGTCCATATTGTAAAATTTACTTAGATTCTTTCTTGTATGTGCTAATCAACATGGAACACATCTATTTTATCCAACAGATAATGTAAGTTACTGGTTAAAATGTAACAAAATGCTGTCAAAGATTCTTGATAATGCATTTATAGTTATTAACCACTTTGTTACCTACTTGTAATTTTACTTGTAATGCTGCGGTGTGAAGGTAACAAAGTAATTTTTCCAGAAAATGGCAATGGTAGATTGCAGGGTCTGGACCAAAGCTTCATTAAAGTTGTGTTAAGATGGGTGCATGCATTAAAGAACAATTAGATTAAGACATAATTAAAATATCATTATTAAATAGTATTGACCCTGACACTTTTAAAATATCAATTTTTGGATGTTTATTAAAGATCAGAACTGAATGTTAAATTCTAATTTGCATTTTCTTTATAATCTGTTATAAAATATTGTATCTATGCGACTTGAATCTTCCCTACAAATATACATTTTTCATAAAGACTATCTGGCTTTAGACTTAATCACTTCAGAGAACCTGTTTTAACTTGTAATGTAATTGATACATCACTTGATCTTGGGTATGCCACCATTATACTTAAGTCCCACTTTTTATACTGTTGAGTTTATCATTCTTCTACACAGGCTTGAGAATTTAAGTGGCGTCTCAGGCTTGATTCTCAGTTGGCTTACTTCACACTTGTAAAATCGTCACAACATATTGAATTCTGAGGATAGCACTTTCCCATTCCTGTTTAAAATAAGAATTCTAAGTTGGGATCAGTTGTCTTTATGTATGTTGCATGATGCCATATGGAAATTTGTTTTCATTAATATGCTGATGAAGCTCAGCTTTATTTATAACAAGTTGTGAAGCCGGGAAATTATGCCTCGCTTATAGTGCAGAGGAATAATTGTATCAGTTTCTTTAATCTTAAACATACTGTACCATTCTCTAAACCCACTTCATCCTAAGCAGGGTAACGGGGGAGGTGGAAACTAACCCAGCAAGCACAAGGTAGGAAAAAATCCTGGAGGGGGCTCCAGCTCATTGCAGGTTGAACACACACACCACAGCCACTTTCGCGTTTCCAATCCACCTAACCTGAATGCATTTGAACTGTGGGAGGAAACCAGAGCACCTGTAGGAAAGCCATGTAGACAGAGGGAGATCTTTCAAACTCCACTTGATCCCTGGTCATCTTATTGCAAGGCAGAAAGCAGTACCACTGCACCAACATGCTGCCTGCTCTTGAACATGCTACATATAATTGCCTGTGAATAGAATATTCATACCATAGCTCAATTCTTGTTTTTCTAAAGTGACTTGGCTTTTGTTTATGGCCATTGCAAAACTTTGTTTTAGAGGTAGCAGTAATATTTTGAAATCAATAATCATCGAGAGAACTACTTAACGGATTTAGGTCTGGTTTTTTTCTATAGTTTCCTTGAACATTCTGGTAGATTTTGCAACTTTTCTCATTGCGCTATGTATCATAGTTCACTTGTGGTACCAATTTGTTTGCGCAAATCTGAGAGAGACTCTGGGCTGAGAGGAGGGAGGCAGGGCCTTCCTCACTCGCGAGTCAGCCTCTGGGTGTGTATCTTACTCTTACTCCTTTTTCACTAATACGCGGGCATAGCCGCGGGGTTTGGCTAGTACTCCATACTGATGGATCCGTGCCAAGTCCACAAACCAACAGAGAGATTTCCCGTTGATTGGCCAAATTATATCACCTGTACCCACCACAGCTTTCTTTGTGAAGAAGTTGTAACAGTTTGTTGCGCAAGCAGCATGGCAAATGAGGAGCTTGTGCCAAAGAAGGATTCAATGTCAGTAGTGTGGCAGTGGTTCAGCTATGCAGTCAGATACTGCACAATGCAAAGTTATTTGTAAAATTTGTCAGACAATGGTCGGCACTTCGGGAGGCAATACGACAAACCTATTTGAACGGAGATGCCCGAAGGAACATGCCAAGACTGTTTCAGTCTGGTCAATACAACCCCACTCATCTGTATCTCGCATGGTCTCGAAGCATAAACAGTTGTCATTGACAGACGCATTAGAGCAGTTGAAAAAATATGATAAAAATTACATACTGTGTGTCTGATAAATGTAAAGTTTTGTTTAGGTGTTAATGATTAAACTTCAGTTTTAATTAGTATTAGTAATCTAAATTTCACATGTATGCTGTATACAGTTATAGGTAAAATTATTTGTTCTTTTGTACACTTTATTCTGGAAATGTCAGATTTGCACTGTGTCTCGATGATATTAGTGATTTCCAATTCTCAAACAAATCTGATTTTGTTTTGCTCTTAATTCTATATGGCCCAAAGAAGTTGTCTTCAGTGTGCAACTTTAAACATCTTTTTTTTTCAGCTCTGCTAGCAACAGAATCATTGGTGCTAAAGACCATGCTTCTATTCAGATAAACATTGCCGATGTAAGTACGTTTCACTGTTTTTGAAAGACTGCCAGTGACACCACATTGTGTACTTAAGTTTTTTTTTTTTTTTTCTCTTTCCCATTTCAGGTAGACAAAGTAACTGGCAGGTTTAATGGACAATTCAAAACTTATGCCATCTGTGGAGCAATCCGTAAAATGGTATGACAACATTTTCTATGATTTATTTTCAAAGTATATAGGTTTAATATTCATACAGGTATTGCGTTGGTGTTCACTTTGGAAATTGTGCCTTGTTGTTCAGGTATGTTCGCAATCATAGTATATATAACACTGGCAGAGAATTAACAAATCCTTTTATGAATTTACTGCCTATATAGATGTGGTTGTAATATGCGGACACAGTTTAACATGTCATTAGTGTTTTGTGCAATCAAAATATGCATTTGCAGTAACCAGTCATTTTGCAGGTATCTCTGGTAGATCTGTTCCAGCTGTACAAGTGGTGATGATTAAAGAGGCTACATGTTAGTAAGATTTTATCAGACTTTAAAGCATTTGCCTTTCTTTTATTTATACCCAGTAAAATGAGTACTCAGATTTATCTCTGTGTTATTGCAGAAGTACATTTGTATTTCCTGCCTGCCGGTTAATATTGTACCACAAGACAAACCTAATAGACTATATTATTTCTTTGGTTTTTAATAATATCTCACTTTTTGTGTTGTTTGCAATAAGTTAGTTTTGGCGTCTTCAAAATGCAGTAGATTTCCCTTATTTTTTTTTTTTTTCTTCCTGTGCCCCAATTGTCCGAGGTTTTGCATTATTGGTGGCGGTTCTGTAAGTGTAATGCACCACTTTTCTTAGTTCCTAAAACTTGACTATGAATATGGTACCGACCATGTAAATTCTGTGCTTTTGCTTTAAAAATAGTCAAACATTAAATTCACTAAGATACGAAAAGTGGCTTAAAAAATGATGTACCATAGGTTTGTTACAATACCAAAATTTCAAGCTTCAATAAAATACTAAAAAATATTAATTCTAGGCAGTATACACCTAATATAGTATGAAATGTAACTCAATAAAAATACTTGTTACAATTCTGTATTTGTTAAGAACTTTACATTGAAACAAAAAATACAAAATTTTAGCCATTAAATGCAAATATTTTTAAGTGGTGCAATCTTTGTAAATGCATTTGTAATTTATGTTGTAGTATTGATACCTTGAAAAATGAGTATTGAAGTAACTTTAAAGTGTTAAAATTGGTATTTATCGATATTTTAATTACATTTGAACACTTACTGTACCATTTAATTTGGCAGAATTTTTATCTAATTTTTAATGCAAAATGGCTATGGCCATCTGTTTTATCAGTTTAGTTATCCACATTACCTTGAATAATCGTGGATGTATCAAAACCAGATCTTTTTCCCCTTTTGCTTTTAACATTTCAAGTTCAGTTGTGTTCAACGGCTACCCCAAATAAGATGCACCTTCACAATGTATTTTATGCTCTTTTACCTAGGCATTAACATGGCTCTTAGCTTATTTTGAATGGCATTTTAACTTCCCCAGAATCGGACATTTAATTATTATGAGTACTACTTTGGTGAGAGGAATGGTTTGGAAAATAAATTAAATAACTGTTTAGCATACCTGTCTCAACTAGACAGAAAGCTTTGTTCACAATGTTCTCAACAGAGATGGGCTCATTCAAGATGTACAAAACTATTGATAATTCCCAAAACATATTCCTAGCAGACTTTTATAAAAGTGAATTTATCTATCAACTCTTGGTTAAAGTTAGTAAGGATGTATTTTTTATGCACAGTGCTAGCAGATATACTAATTCAAAAAGGGATAAATGTTAAAGGTCATTTCTATGTTAAAAGGAAAGTCTTTGCATTCCATGTTATATTGGTGCTTTCACCTGAAGCCATGATGCAGTCTTAGACGTATGTCAGTGTGAATAAAAGACAGTAGTACTGTTACATTTTCATACATTGTTGAGTCTGTGAAAAGTGTGCTATCTCCCAGCATTCTGCTGTTCTCCTATGGGTTGCACTGTCCTCTCTCTCCTTGTACCATCTTCTCTTTTTGCAACATGGAAACTGGTACAGGCTGTGGGCTAATCACTCGAGTTGTGTTAAAAGCAATGTAAATGCTTTCTTGGTGATTTTATTTATATATAATATATAAAGAAGCGAAGGTCTGTGATACGGTATATATATGCGTGTACATATGTATTTTGAGTGTGTTGGTAGGGGGCTATTTAAGATGGATAACTTTAAAATGCTATGCAGTAGATTAAATAAGCAAATACATGTCAAATTCCATTATAATGAACTCCCAGGGACCTAAAATATTTCGTTATAACGAAAATTTCATTGTAATGAGATTCTGTATTTGTTACTATAGTGCTTTCTTTAACTTGCGGCCAGGCGTTTGCAATCATTTCAATAGCTTCTTTTGTGTTTAATTTTAATCTCCTCCTGCCTACAAGTTATGCAGACGAGAATTTTTCTCAGCATTTCGTTGGCTTTAAAACACTTTCCCGAAACGCGATTGCCTTGTCTATGGAAGATTGTTTTTCCGTTTGCTGGGGTAGGGCAAAAACAGGCTCATAGCGCTGCAGTGAAGTGACACACAAGCAAACCATAAAAGATCGGGGTTGCGCTATAAGTCCCTGTCTTGCGCCCCAAAACACGAGACTGAGTCTCAGTACTTTAGGAAAACCAACTTTATTCAGCTTGAAACAGGAACGGCACACTTATTTATTGTAGCGTGATCTGCCACTCTGCTATACACAGACGCAGCAGTCAGGCTGCGTCACATATATCTTTGAGATAGCTGTTGCCCCGGAAACAGATAAACAGGCTTACTTAGAGGCGGAGATCGGACTTCGCTACGCTCTTCGGCATGTCATCCAGTTAGGGGAGGTCCCAAGAGAGTTTACAAACCTCACATTTACCTTGAATGAGTGCCGCATTAATAGGAATGTTTCTTGAACGAACATCTCTGAACCACATAAAAACTGCTTTTTCGACGTCTTCAAATGCAGCAGTTCACATACGTTTGCATCCCGAGATTTTTCAAGAAAGTTGACGACGTCGATGGCGAAATTCCGAATTCACTGGCAACGTCTTTTTTTGCCGCAATCGAGAGCTGCGAAAATGTAAAATTTTTTCTAATATGAACTTAACATTTTTTCTGTGTCTGCTGTTTCTATAGGAGGGTGACAATGAGTTAAATTCCAGTGGATTTTTTTTTAAATGTTGACAAGCAATAAGCAAAAGGTATCACTGAAAACCGCAGGAAACAAAGGGCAAAAAAAAAAAAAAACGGTACAAGGAAAGTTCGAAGAAAAAAAAAAAAATTAGTGTTTCTGTTTGGGGATCATTGTACACAACTGAGCTGCGGCCACAGAACTAGCTGCTCTGTGGGTGATTCATTCAGGCATTTCAAAGTCTTTTGGGCACTTTCATTATAACAAAGTATCTGCTGAATGTACGTCGTAATAACAAGATTTCTAAATACTCGCGTCATATGGGGAAAGTCGGGACCATAAAAATACTTCGTTGTAATGAAAATTTCGTTATAAAGATACTAGTAAGCCCGCGATTCACTAGCGGATCAGAAATCCAAGAATGGCAATCAGTTTCTGTTCTGTCCGATATCTGGATGGTTTGGGAAGTCGCTACGTTTGACTCTGGGGTGGGCGGCACAGCATTGTGGGAGGCCGTTGCGTTTGACTCTGGACTCTGGGGCAGGTGCCAAAGTGAGTGACCGTTATGTGATCTACATTCCTGGCACAGTGGATTAGGCAGTGCGCGTGAGTCTGTTGCCTTCGCTGACACCGACTGCTTGAACAGGTTGTGTTGTTTGGGGGCCACCTACTGACTCTGGGAAGCCGCTGCATCTGACTGTGGGGCGAGCGCCACAGCGCAATATGCGCCTCGGTGGGAAGCCGCTGCGTGAAGACATGTCATGGAAGGTATATGCGGTGGTGTGGGCGGTCGCGTCCGGGCGGCTGTACAACCCGGCGTGCATGCTTTACCCCAGCTGTAGTTCACAGGTTGTAGTCTCGTTTCTGTGTTTTGTTTGGTTTGAGCTGTGACTCCTTTCGCAAGCGCGTTGTCACAGCATGGACCTGTGGGGATACCGTCCGTACTGTAATACAACCTTCGAATCCTCGTTTCTTTTTTTGCTCTGTGGCGGCGGCAGTGCGCGTGCGCCTCAATGTGCCCAGCGCCCTGCGTTCATATCCGGTTTACAACCTTCGGTTAGTAAGATGAATTCGTTATAATGGAATTTGACCTGTAGTCATGTTTATTTAGAAAACAAAACCTATATTAACAAAATTAATTCATATAATGTAAAGACCAGCGTGATAAGCAAATGCAACTCGGAGGTACTGGTTTCAAAATATTTTTAAGTTTTGTCTGTATTATGCATTTTATCGTTCATGGTTGTATTTTTCATGTGCACAAGAAACTGAAAAATGTCATGAGCTCGCAAAATATGAGTTTCTTGTGTGCACGAGAGTTGTTGTTTTTATCCTTATACTAGCAAAATAGCCGCGCTTCGCAACGGAGAAGTAGTGTGTTAAAGAGGTTATGTAAACATATATATACATATACATATATACATAGCTACATATACATATATATACATACATATACACATCCACATATACATATATGCATATACAAATTTACATATCTACATATATATACATATAAATATATACATATCTACATATATATATAATAAATATATATATATATATATAATATAAAAAAAAAATACATACATACATTCACATATCTACTTATATATTCACGGCATTCGTAGTCTGAATCACAATCTGATTGTATGGGTGGTTACCTACCAGGTAACACTTATGGTTGGCCAGGAAGTCAGCTAACATTCGCCACGGTGCCTTCAGTTGTGAGAAGCAGATCATAGAATGGTTGAAAATAGTTTACTGTCAAATAATGCAAAGAGTACGCGACAGGTGTTTCGCCCTAATTCTTGGCTCATCAGGCGTACATATTCGCTGCACTCTCTTATGGGAATCGAACCTCTGACGTCCGCGCTAGAGGCGAAGCCCCTAACATTGCGCCACGGCGTGTGGTTCGTTTATTTGACAGCATGTAGATCGGGGTAATTACATTCACGCCATTCGTAGTCTGAATCACAATCTGATTGTATGGGTGGTTACCTACCCGGTAACGCTTGTGGTTGGCCAGCAAGTCAGCTAACATCCGCCACGGTGCCCTCATTTGTGAGAAGCAGATCATAGAATGCATTATTTGACAGTAAACTATTTTCAACCAAAGAGTACGCGACACGTGTTTCGCCCTAATTCTGGGCTCATCAGGCGTACACACTCACTGCATATAGCCAAATTCCCGTGCTTCGCAGCGGTGAAGTATTGCTTTTAAATTTTAATTAAGAAGAAAAGAAAACCCTTTTAAATTGAGGGAAAATATACCAATAACAATTTGTTAAGGATCTGTTTTTTTGTGAAGCTGCCTTTACACAGCCTGTCCGCTGTTTTATAAACGAACGCCATATAAGGCCGTCCTTTCTCCTTGCTTAGTGGTTCTGTATTGTTTTATTGTTTGTTTATTACGATTGTTATAGTTATTGTGTAGGTATTTGAGACTCACTTTTCTTTTCAGGTACCCATTTCCTTTATGTAATCCGCGGATTCTCCGCTATTTTTTGTTTGTTTATTACGATTATAATTATTTGATTCCCTTCTTTAGCTGACTGCCTGCTCATATAAGGCGCTCTGCTGTTTTTTTTGTGAAGCAGTCTTTACACAGCTTCTCCGCTGTTTTATAAACGAACGCCATATAAGGCCATCCTTTTTCCTTGCTTCACCAAGGAAGCAGCCTTTTTATTTAATCCACGGGTTGTCCGCTGTTTTATTGTTCGTTTATTACGATTGTTATAGTTCTCTTTGTATACCACGTTGTCAGTTCAGTACTCCAGTTGTAATATGACCAAGTCGTGCAAGCTTACTGTTGAGAATGCAACGTGTAGTTGTACAGGAGAAAAGCAATCTTGCCAAACTTAATTTAAACTTACGGTTTACACCGTGCTTTGTTCCCACCTTAGCTGCACTTATGAATATGCTTGTATGCGTCACTCGCTCGCTTCTTATTGTTTCGCTGCCTTCTCAATTGTGTAATGAATGTTTTCTTCAGCGCTCTTTGGGGCTCTTCCTTGTTTTCTACGTATTGCGTTCACAGTCAGTTCACGTGATTACGTGGGAGGCGTGATGACGCGATACGCAACTCCGCCTCCCACGGCCAGCGAGCTGCAGTCCATTACAGTATATGGACAAAAAAGAGGTTCCAGTTATGACCGTTACGCTTTGAATTTCGAAATGAAACCTGCCTAACTTTTGTAAGTAAGCTGTAAGGAATGAGCCTGCCAAACTTCAGCCTTCCACCTACACGGGAAGTTGGAGAATTAGTGATGAGTTAGTCAGTCAGTCAGTGAAGGTTTTGCCTTTTATTAGTATAGATGACTTCACAGGCTCCGTAAAATAGTATGAAAATAGCAGATATTTCTCCGATTTGGTGTTTTATTTAAATAATAGATACATAATGGTCAACCGTTGCAGTGAAATAATATTGAGTAGTTTTCACTGCTGCTCAGCATTGTTCAGTTTATTATGAGTATGAATTGTTTGCTGTGCATGAAATGTACTATCATTGCATACTGACTGCTTCTCCTTGCTGCTGCAGACACATTTTCATGTGATGTGTTTAATTGTTTCATGACAATGCAATCACTGCTGTCTTGCATTCTGTCCACACAGTCTGAATATTTTTTTAAACAATTTTAAAAAAATTTTGTTACAGGGTGAGGCAGATGATGCTATTTTGAGGTTGTCCAAAAATGATGGCATAGTTGCAAAGTAAGTAGTTGAAAGTTTATGTGCATTTTCACTTTATCAGTGTTTTTGAAATGTTTATTGCATGAAATTTTAATTTTACCCAGTGTTTTTTTCCCCTCTGTAGAAGTCTGTACTTTCCAAAATCACTAGTAGACCCATGTTTACATTATTTAGCTAAGAAAAGATTTATAAATAGCCAGAAATTGGGTAACCGCCTTTCAGATTTTCAGCTCTCTATTCAAAAACTACAAAGCATTAGACAGGTCCAGTCTTTTTGTCCACATATTTTGCCAAGGTTTCCCTTCAGCATGTTTTTCAATAGAACTCCACATTTTCCACTTAAATTACAATGAGTGTTTCAAACCAGTGACAGGTGAATTGAATAACATTGTTTTTTTACAGTAGAACCTGTCAAGGGTTGAGCTTTTAGGAAGCAAGAGAACAGTTAGTCTTTGAAGGAAAAATGGGCAAGCAAAAGGATCTGAGTGACTTTTTAATCAAGGGCCAAATTGATGGTTAGATGACTGGGTCAGAGCATCTCTAAAAAGGCAGGTCTTGTGAGGTGTTCCAGTATGCAGTGGTTAGTATCTACCAAAATGTGTTCAAAGGAAAGACATCCAGAGACAGGGTCATGGGCACCAAAGAGGCATTGATGCACATGGGGAGCAAAGTCTAGCTTGTCTGGCCCAATCCCACAGAAGAGCTGCTGAAGCATTAATTGACGAAAAACGTAATGATGGCTGCTCCGAGAGTTAGAAGCACCTCTTACTTATGTGGTTATATATTAGCCTCTTATTGGTTCTTAAAACTGTCATTTTTATATTGGATATGAAACTGTGTGAAATACAGACCAAAATATCCAAACTCCTGAGAGGATTTTGTGTACAGATGTGCGTCTCCACTTTTTTTTCCTCTCCCTACCCACCACCACCACCACATTTTTCAGTGTCTTTGTGGTGATGTCACAGATGTTCTTGCTGAGTCATTTCATATTGGGTGGTGTTTGACCTCTGGATGCTACAAATTACTGTTGGCTTGTTGAAGGTGCATGTGTAAATTTAGAATTCATCAACTATTTGCTTATTGTTGACTGATGCCTGTCTCCACCTAACAGAATATTTTCCAAAGATTGGCTGTTGGTCGGAAAACACTAATACATTTTTTTTCTTTTCCCTCTTACAGAAACTTCTGAAGCTGCAAATGTTCGTATGAAGTTACTATGTGACAATAAAAATGGAAAAAACATATTGCACTGTTTACTTCATTTGTGTTTTCTAGAACTGAAATTTATTTTATCTCTTGGCTAGCTTTTTATTTTTTCTGTTTGTATGGGTTTCTGCGGGCCTGTACATTTTCTTCAAATTATTCAGGGACATGATACACATGGTGTATTAATTTGTGATGTTTTTGATTGGCCTGATGATAAAGGTCTTGAAGCACTGCGGTTTCATGGACTAGTAATTTTAGTGCTTCCTCCTTTGTTTCCACAGTATGAATACAGGGTACTAGATCCTATCCATCGTACTCTGATAAAGGTCTGTGCTGTTGTTGAGTTCAAACTTCAGTTTTCAAACTGAACTGGTCAGTCAAGGTTAGATTTAAGGCAACTTTATCTGGTTAATGATTGGCACAAGAAGCCTTACAGCAGTTAGAGCAGGGATATTCAATTACAGATTTGGTTGGGGCAGATTTTCAAGCCAAGAAATTCAGCTGGGCTTGACATTTTCAGCGGACAGTAAGCAGTAGATAATGCCAAATTTTAAACTAACAAATTAATGTATTGAAAATGTTCATTTCACTTTAAAAATTTGGGCACTTTTTTTTTTTTTGGCAACACAAAAATAGAGGTTTCAAAACATTTTAGACAGAGGCCCTTAATCAAGTGACCCTGAATAGTACAACATGAGGCAGCTCACACCACTGCCTGCACTAAGTTAAAGGATTGCAATGGTCAGAGATGGATTGGGTCACCTGGAGGGAAATAGTTTCATTTGCTCAAGATTTCTTCGAAGAGATGGTTCAAGACAACAAACAGGAAGAAATGTCACTGCAGTAAAGAGTATTGTAGTATATGGGGCAACATTTGCATATACTGTACAGTACTGCAAGTAGTAATTTATAACTTACTAAAAGAGTTGCACAGTAAAGGTGTTGAACTTACAGCAGAAATGAGTGCAATCACCTGTGGGAAAAATTATTTAAAGAGGTCTGAATACTTTATTCTTGGTGGGCGGGTACCATTTGTGCTTGTTTTTAATAAATCCTGATGGCTAATTATGAATCTGCTCCCCACAGCTGCACACAGTAAATAAATGCTAAAGATACTGTCTGCTGTACACAAGAAAGTGAAGTCTATGGAGTTTGTTTTAGATCTATTCCTCATTTTGTATTGATTGTTAGAGTGCAGCCGATCTCCTTTAAATACATGTGCAATGGACTGATGTACATGTACAAAGTCACTTTGTTACAGTGACTTTCATTTTGTGAACCACTTAACCAAACATTTATGGATCACAAGAGATCAGCAGACCACACTTTGTGTATTGTATATGAAGGCAAGTCAGTAATTACCCACTTTTTTTTTTTTTTGTGATAATATTGTTTGTGTTGGCTGTACAGCTTTTTGAACACATGTGGAAACCTGGCGTGGTTGTGATCACAGTAGTAAAGTTTTGTCTATGATCAGTCAGTTTCTCTTGCTTTCTAGGAGTGAGCATAGTTAAACAAAAAGCTGCTTTGCTCTCCATTTGCATCAAAGAACAGTGAGCAGTTTTCTTAATAAAATTGTTGGATTACTATGTAGGGAATTTGAGTTATTTAAAGGGGGAGAAATTCTGTATTAAGGAGGACTGTAAAGGGTTGTCACAAGTGGCGGTTACAGTATGTATTTGTATTGTTCACAGTTGGTGTGCAGAATAGCAGTTTTGGCAAGTTTGTATTGTTGGATTATTTCAGAAATAACCATTTTATTTGAAGGTCTGCTAGTGTTCTTAGTCATTAGTAATTTTTGGAAATATTGCCGTGATTCACTGTAAAGTATTGTGAAAATGAACAAATTGTTTGAAAATGGTTGTCTGAGCAGCTAAATGATATGGCAAAGGACACCAGCAGCCTGCTTTAAGAATAAATAGCATTATTCAGTCTTCCTTACAAGAAAGCTCCTGTACAGGTTAAAACACTGAAGGGCTTCTTTAAACGTAGGTGAGTGCTTGACCTATACTTATTACATGTGGATAATTGTGTTTAAACACGGTTTTTAATATAATTTTCGTTGTTTTCCACATGTTGTAGTTATTTAATCCATTATTTACTAATGGCTTTGAAGGTTTTATGCTGTGGTATTTGCAGCCTTTAAGTATTCCGAGTTATTTTCCCTAATGTCTACTCTGCTCATTGGTAATTGTCATTAGGATATGATTAAGGAAACAAATGACAGAAAAAAAAATCAAATTAATAAAAAAAAAACTATAGTTAAGTAGTTAAAGCTATAGTTAAATATACAAATATTTCTAAAAGCCTTATAAAGTAAGACAATCACACTATTGTACTTTTATACACGCAGAACTAGATAATAGGTAAATACACCTGCTAGTTAAATGATCTCAATTAATTGTACAATGACTGACACATTATAAAACTGATTGGTATAATAAAATGGAGGCCAGTGAGGACCACTGGATTTAAATAAAGGTGTCCTATACCTTGGATGTAAAAATGGGTATTCAAGTCATGAACAAAAATACAATGTGTTTTAGATGACATGAAGTAAATCAAAAGAAGCCAATTTCCATCAGTTTTCTGAGCAGCATAGAAGGATATATCAGATGCGAGCATTCCAAGAATTAAATAAGTATGTTAACAAAGTCTAAACGTTCACCCAGACAGCTGGAGTGTTTTAATGCCTGTATCTCTAGTGGTTAGTTTGTTTTATTCTGGTGCCTCAGGTTCCAGACAAAGTGGAAACAAACTGCATTGTTTTAAAGTTCTCATATACTTAATGTGGCTTTTATTATTATTACAGTGTTTGATAATTGCCAAAAGTCCCTTGTGAGAGTACAGCACATTTTGTACGTGCTCGTCACTTTTGAGTGCAAGCGATGTGTTTTGGTAGCACGTGATATTTTGAATGGGGGGCATACACTTTTTTTTTTTTTTTTTTGGTCACATGATTTTGGCGGCGTTCTTATTGGAAGGTAAAATATAAAAACATAGTAGAAATTTGTGAAAATGAGCAACAGCACAAACTGGACAGAAGTGAGTGTTGAAGGCAAGGACCAGAATTAACACCGCATATGAACAAGAAGTTATCTACCAGGGCACACTTGGTTGACAAGTCCAAAAGAAGTTCTGCTTATCTAATGCTTCAAACATGGTATGATAATTTAAAAAACAGCTACTGAGTACAGTTTAATTTTGAAACAGTCTAATTAATGACCTAGAATTGGAAGCAACTCACCAGCTCCATCTTTCTGCTTTTAGTATATTTGTTTTATGTCATATTTTATTCACACTTGTTATGCTTATGTAGTAGTTACGTTCTATGTGCAAAATATCACTGTAAATGCATTGGAAGTGCTGTTAGTCCATTTTGGTATCACTTATTTACTAATGCAGGCAAAATATGTAAATTCTGAATGCTTAATTTCTAACTGTAGAAAAGAAACGTGAATAGCAAATTTAGAAACCAATCATTTCTGATGATGAAGTATGTGCAAATTGTCTTTGATGACCTTCAGAGCAGGGGTTAAGTGTTCACACACATCATTAACTTCATTATGAACTTAATAAATGGGATGTCATGTCTCATTAACCATGTATTGATGGCATCCTTTCATTCAAAGTTTTTGATTGTAGTAACTTTGAACTTTAATAAATTCATAGACTGACCAAAGTTTTTGCATTTGTCTCATACTATGGCATATTTTGTTTTATTGTGCTGTTACAGGGTCTGTCAGCTGAGTAGGTCATGGACAATTAATGTATGATTCTTTTATTCTTGGAGACACTTCAATAGTCGGCACACTAGACACTGCTTGCAACAACAAAAAAAAAAGTCGGCTTTTGTGTACCTTAAGTGGCTGAGAGCATTCTTTTAGTTCAGTGTAATGGAAAATTACAAGAATCTGCAAAGGCATCTAACAGTGTCGCATAGGCAGCATCTGTGTGAGAAAATAATACTGTTGGACTGTGACAATAAGTTATCTTTAAAAAGAAATATCAATAAAGAAAACTTGTATTAAGTCCATTTCCATGCCCTGACATTTCAATAACTGTCAGGATATACAGAAATGATTCAAAGTGCCATGTAAGCAAAAGAGCTTTGAGACCAATTAAAAAGGTTGCTGATAAGAGATCTATCAGAAAAAGTGTGAATGTTGCATATTGTTTTATTCTTTGGATCATGATATTCAGTCAGTTTTTATTAATAGTGTTCCAATTCAATGTCACTTGTAATAGTGTAGTCATGAGTAAAAAAAAAATTAGACAAGATTTGAACTGAGGTGATGCAGATTGATAAGATATAAACTTAAACGGCTACAAAAATTCAGTCAATGAAAGAGAACTCGGTTTTAATCATCCTTGTTAAGTACATGTCACAACTTAGCTGCATCAGAGCCATTGTAAATTGGATGTAATATTGGGATTTTTGATTGAAGTAAATCATTATGCTAGTGATTGTGCTATGGCATTTAAAATGATTGAATTTAAACTTTATATTTAGTGCTGTTGAATTTTTTTAATATTTTCCTCTTACAACAAAAGCTTAAACAAGAGACAGTGGCATATCTAATAGGAAATTCAAACTCAGCATTCCAAATTGTGTATCTGTCCCATTTATGTTGGGTTGAAAATTTTACATTTCTGAATGAACACTAGCAAGTGACTGTATAAAATCTGCAGTCTTTTAGAAAACGACGGATGGTTTTCTGATACAGAATGTGTTTAACAAGTATGTTTGCAATAGACATCCTAGTCCTGAGCTTGCTTATATACTCATTAGTTGGTGATTTTAGATCAATGTCTATCTCAGAAAATATTCTTTGTTGTCAACAGTTTTTCATTTGCCTTTTAGTACTTAACCTTCAAATAGGCAAGTCTGCTATATAATAATATTGAGGTCTGTGTGTTCATTCCGTGAAAGCAATCTGATTTGCCAGTTCAATTTGGTGATATGATCAAAAGAGGAAGTGTGAGTATGAAAATCACGAGAAGGAGTAGGAGATGCACTGAGGTTCTCCTTTAAAGTTGGGAAGTATAACCTTGACAGGAGGTGAGCAAGATCTCTCGGATATAAGCTGGCTTTACAGGAATGTGCTGGAGGGAGGGAGCGCCTGTTAAGAGAGGTTCAGACACACACAAATACTAAGGAAAGGCGCTCATGGTAAACATAGGGCATGCGAGAGTGGGTATTTTAAAGTTATTTAAACTGTTTTCCACAGGCACTGTGGCTAGTTCAATGATAATGTCCAAACTTCCAGAGTCAGCCTTCAACATTGGAAACAAGTAGGATACGACATGCTGGTAAAGTTAGTCACTGAGGGTTCAGTCAAAAATATAAATTATAGTGAGAAGTTGCAGTAAATGAAGCAGCTTTCTAGAGTGTGTTACATGTCTGTCTTTTAGTTTCAATTAATTTCTGTAATTAATCTTTAGGTCTCTTCATGGGGAATGTGTGTGGGAAACCGATAAGAGTGAGAAAGAATACCTTTAGACAGATGGAAGCAGTGAGATCAAAGTAGAAAGTGAAGAATAAAAATAAGAATGATGTTCTAGTGTTTTTTTGTATTTAGGCAAGAATGAAGAGGGAAACATGGCAAAGTGTGACATTTAAGGAGAGGTGCAGGAAAATCATAATTTTTTTTTGACTCAACTGTATTGCTATATATTTACATAACATCCTATATCAAATATTGTATATTGTTCATAATTTAAATTTACAATATGAGGTCTTGCATTAATACATTTTAAAACTTATAGAAAAATTAAGCCATAATGATATTTAAATAACACTTTTTTTTAAGGTTTGTTGTCATCTTATTGTAATTGTAATTAAAAAAAAAAAAAACTCACTTATTTTGAGCAAGTGAGGAAAAAAAATCACATTTTTGTTTATTTTGTAATTTGTGGTATGTGTGATGTTTGATGCAGATTTCCTCAGACCACCGCTCTGCTGTTTGTGTTGGCAGGCATAAGCACCGGACACATGCACACTGCCATTTTAATCACTCATGCTTACTATTTTTACTATTGTGTTCCTTTGTCTATTTTTGAAGTGCTTTGAGAATAGGGATGATCTTCTTCTTCTTTCAGTTGCTCCTGAGGTCATCATCTTCCATATCTTTCTGTCCTCTGCATCTTGTTCTGTTCTGTTAGGGATGGCACCATGTAAAGAAATTGTATTTTTTTTTACTGAGGATCTGTCCTTTACCAACATTAAGAGGAATACTGAAATGAAACTTCAAACGAATTTGTAATTTTGATTGTACAGAATATTTCTGTGTCTTTTAAAAATGGGTGAAGTGAAACAGATGCTTTGGGTAGAGCAGGTTATAGTATTTATTGATGCATCTATCCAGTTTTTAAACTTGTTTACTCCTTTATTCTAAGAGGCAGCAATGCTACTATTACGTCTCGGTGCTACTTATTAATTATTAACATATTTACATTAGTGGAGCCCTTAAATTAATAAAACAAATACCCTTTGGATCCAAAAATAAATGGGTTAGAATACAGTCTGGACATTACTTAATGTCTGTGAGCTTCAAAATATTCTGGTGAAGGAATGGTGCTGTTGAGAATCACTGGTAAAGTTCCACAGCTTTGTACTGTTTCTGGTTGTTGGTATTTCTTTTTCAAATCCATGTGTTTTAAAGCACTTAACAGTTCTGATATGGATTTGGCAAATGCCTCATATTAGTGACAGTGGTCCTGAAGCCAAAGAGTCACAGCCTACAGGCTGCAATATCTTGCAACTTGAAGGAATGTGCTTTATTTTTGTGTGTCATTAATATACATACAAAAGAGCGCAAAAATATCATGAATTACACTATCCTGTTGTACAAAAAATACAGTAACATACTGAAACCTGTTCAATTCAGAGATAGCCAAAGCCTATTTCGCCAGAACGAGGCGTAAAGCAGGAAACAGCAAAGGAGTGCATACATTGCAGGGCTCACTCACACATACCGCCTCACTTGGAACAGTTTGGGATCGCCATTTATCCTAACCTGTTCATCTTTGGTGATTGTAGTAGGACTTAACAGATACTCTGTCTTCCTCATGGATAAGAGCCAGACATGGAATTTGAATGACAGTACTAACCGCTGCACTAGTATACTATCCTGTGCCATTATGCCTCTCTCAGTTTGCAATTACAAAAGCAAAAACTTTATATAGCACCTTATCATACATTTGGTGGTTTCCACAGATAATTGAACAAAAACAAAGATATACCTTATTTTCTTAGATTATTAGAATTAATTAATACTAAAATAATTTCTAATAAATATAAGCATACTAAATATAAAATCAACCTGGTATTAAGCAAAATGTAATCACTGAAGTGCAAAACAAACCCTCACTCTTATCAGAAAAAGGTTTTCTAATTAAAATATTTATACAGTAAGGCTGACGGTAGAATAACAAGATATCTATCGTATAATCGTAAGCCTAAAAAATGCAACATTTTTATGTTAGGTTTTTTGTCATGCTTTAAATCGGGCTTATTTTAAAACCTACATATATGTTTGGTATCATTCTTTTCAGAATTTATTGAACTTTAATGTGATGATGTTAGATTTTCAGATTTTTATTCCGTTTTTAAATTATAAACTAAAATATCAAAGTCGTGGTTTTTAATTTCAATGAATCATTCAATTATTTTAATAACTTCTTCTTTCGGCTGCCCCTGTTAGGGTTTGCCACAGCAGATCCGCATATTAATTTGGCAAAATTTTACACCAGATGCCCTTCCTGACGTAACCCTCCCCATTTATCCAGACTTGGGACCGGCATGAAGAAACACACTGGTTTGTGCATCCCCTGTGGCTGGGTTAATTATTTTAATAATTCAATAAATTATATTATTTTTGATCAAGTAAACTTTCTTTCACAGGAACAGACTATTTAAAAAAATTATTTATTCATGACACCAATGTTTGTGTTTAATTGATTTAGGTAGCTGAAGGTCGAGTTACAATTACCCATTGAATACCACTTTAGTTTTCTCGTGATTTTTCCCATTTTTTTTAAAGGAGTCATTTTTAAAAATAAGTTTTTTTTTGTTTTTTGTTTTTTTTAAACTATAAGAACGAATGGATCATTTATTTAGTCTCTTATAAATACTCGGAGTATAGTAAATATTTTATTCACATTTCATAGTTTTTACTCCGTTAAATAATCATTTTTCTTTTACATATTTATAGAATTCCGTGTCTGCGTGGGTTTCCTCCGGGCGCTCCGGTTTCCTCCCACAGTCCAAAGACATGCAGGTTAGGTGGATTAGTGATTCTAAATTGGCCCTAGTGTGTGCTTGGTGTGTGGGTGTGTTTGTGTGTGTGTGTGTCCTGCGGTGGGTTGGCACCCTGCCCAGGATTGGTTCCTGCTTTGTGCCCTGTGTTGACTGGGATTGGCTCCAGCAGACCCCCGTGACCCTGTGTTTGGATTCAGCAGGTTGGAAAATGGATGGATATTTATAGAATTTCGTAAATTTCGAATTTCGCAAGCGTGGCGGCCTACCAGGCTACAACTGGGGATTGGGTGCCAGGGGGCAATAATAGTTAATATATATAAAAATATACTGAGTATATATCTACATTTTACCTAGGCATACTGTATATAAATGACAACTCGTTGAGCAGGAACAGTTTGATTTTTATTAAAGTACATGAAAGATACAAAAGCAAATAAAACAGTCCTTTGGTTTAGGATGTAGATGAATTTCTTGATTCCTGTATGTATGTTTGATCAGCTGACTTGGAGGAGAGGAGAACAAAAACTTCTACGATGGGTCATAGAAGAAAAATTAACCTCTGGAGGGCCATGGTCGGAAGACTGAAACAAGCAAATCAAATGGTCTGGTCTGATGGTAATCAGTTTCTGCAACATGAAAGTCAGAATGATCTAAGCCTGCAGGTTGCCCAACCTCCACTGGGCACAGTTGATACAGTTAGCAGAGTTGATAATACGGTTTCCAAGTCCTCCTCGTTTCCTCCAGTAGCCCAGGTAACTGCAGAATAGAGAACTCTGAGCAGGTGTGGGTGGTGCATAGCGCCACCACACAGGATGGGAGACAAAAAAAAAAAGCAATGGATTAATGCTGGTACTTATTAACACATCAAGGAGCTAAACTTATAATCAGATTACTATATTATGATATAATTACTGGAAAACCAGATAAAAATAGGGGTTTTTAGTGTTTTTTTTTTTTTATAAAATGTTCCACAGATTTAGTGTGGTATATTTCTATTGGTAAATTATTCCAAATTGTAGGTGCATAAGAACAAACCTACCTCACCAGTTTTTTTATGCTTAGATATAGGAATAACGAGCAAACTACAATTTGCAGATAAAAGGTTGAAATTTGGTACATAAGACAAGATTGTTTAAAGCCTTATAAACAAGAAGTATGTTAAAATCAATTCTAAAGGATACAGGCAGCCAATGTAAATATACAGTGTTAGTTTGAGGATATATGTTCGTATTTTTATCCTTATATTTAAAATTATTGTTGCTGCATTCTGGACAAGATGTATTAGATTTACTGTATGTCATTTTTAGGGAGTCCTGATAGAAGAGCATTGGCAGTAATCTAGTTGGCTAAATACAAACTCATATTAATTTTTTGGAATCTTTTTTTTTATTATTATAAATCAAATAGCTTTCCAAATAAATAACTCAAGTTTTACAAAAAAAGGTTTGAAACAAATCAACCCCCACTCCAATTTTTTGGCATCTTTAAATCTTATAAGAGATTACACCCTTGCAGTGTTCCTTAAATGGAAGAAAGCAGTCTTGTTAATATTTGATCTGAAATTAAGGCCAGAGTTAATAATAATACCTAAGTTCTTAACCTCTGGTTTAATTTGCAGGGCCAGTTGATTAGTTTTGTTTCTAAGAGTCTCACTTTGTTTACTGCTGCCAATAACTAACAATTCTGTTTTTTCCTTGTTTAAGGAAATTCATATTCATCCATTCTGTGGTAATTGTAAGGCACTGGATGAAAGGGCTTAGAGCCTCTGGGTCATCATGCGCAATGGATAAATAGAGCTGTGTATCATCAGCATAGCTATGGTAATTTACATTATATTTTGAAATTTTGTGGTATAAAGGAAGTACATAGATTGAAAATAATAATGGTCCCAAAATTGATCCCTGCAGTACACCATATAGAATATCATGTTTTTTTGATGCACAGTCGCCATACTGTAACTAACAAAGAATTTCCTTCCAGTTATGTATGATTTAAACAAGCCTAAGGCAGTACCCAAAAGCCCTACCCACTGGCTAAGCCGTTTTTATAAGAATATCATGATCTATAGTAGCGAATGCTGCGCTCAAGTCTAGCAGAACAAGTAGATATTTTATTTGAATCTGCATTAATTCACAGATCATTTACTAATCTTACTAGAACTGTTTCAGTAGTATGATTTGATCTAAAACCTGACTGATACTTATAACAAGAATAAAATTTTCATTCAAATAATCGCTTAACTGTTGGAAAAAGTACTTTTTCTATAATTTTACTGAGAAAGGGCAAATTGGAAATTGGCCTATAGTTGTCTAAGATAGAGCACATCAATGTTATTTTTCATGAGCAGATGATTAATTACAGCAGTTTTGAAAGAATCAAGGAAAATTCAAGAATCTAATGAACCAATTACTATGTCAAGAACATTGTTGCTAAGTAAATCAGAAACTTCTTTAAAGAAGCTTGTAAGAACGGGGTCTAATATACAGGTGGACTGTTTTAGTTGAGTAATTATTCTATGAATTTAAGATTAATTTTAGTAAGGCAGCGTAGTTCACAATGCTTAGCTCATTATGGCCGAACATAATTTTTATTTGAACTTGGTTTTATTGTCTAATATTTCTTTTCTTTAAAATATACTGCAAAATGCTTTCAGTGCTAATGGAGCCGAGTTTAAAAGGCGAATGATGGTTGAATATCCTGCGCTGTTATTAATAATTTTAGAAAAGTAAGACCGTCTCTCAAGACGAACTGCTAAGTTTTATATGTAGCTATATGTGCCTTTGGGATTTCATAATGGACTGTTAATTTAGCTCCATGGACGTTCTTCCCTACGCCACTCCCTTTTAAGTTTGCAGACTGTCTGTTTTCCATGGTATTATGACCGTATATGACTTCTTAACATATTTTTAGTCTAGTCATTTAGCCCGTTACAATAACGGGCGCTAGAACAGTAGTGCATAAAAATTAGTAGTAACAGTCTATATTAAATGGCAAGGGACTTTGACCTCATTCTTTTTGTTGGTCGTATTTTTCTTTCTTTCAGCCTTTCTTTTGTTGATGTTTACTTGGTGAGCTGACCGTTCTTCGTGGGCTGCCGCTGTGTATTGTGTGTCTTTAATTTTCTGTGACAGTAATATTGTCTTGTACGGCTCTATTCAATAAGGGCGCATAGATAATTTAGTTCAAATGGCTCTGGAATATGTGAAGAGCAACAGGTGCAGATCTTTATTTACGCGCGCCTTTATTCGCCGCGCCCAATTGAGGTTGTCCTTTTGAGGCTTGCCTTTTTCTGCGCGCCCTTATTGAAGGATACCGTCTTGTATGTCCGCTGGCTTGTACGTCCGTACATCCGTAATATACCTTTAATTTTCTCTGGCGGTAATACAGGCGTGCGCGTCGGTAATATGCCTTTAATCTCCTCTGACAGTAATACTGGCTTGTATGTGGCTGTAATATGCGTCACTGTATTGTGTACCTTTAATTTCCTCTCGCAGTAATACTGGTTTGTATTTCCGTAAAACGCCTCTTAACTTTCTCTGACAGTAATATCGCGCATAGCACCGTGCCCCGCGCATGCGCACTTCACCAGAAGACACCCACACACGGACACCTGGACGCACATAGGGATTTTATATATAGATATAGATATAGATATATATAGATTCTACCAGGTCTACCATGACCAATTTCTTTGCATTGAAATGCTCAAACATATTATTTACATTACTGCCTGCATTGGAAAACCCAGTGAATTCAAGCCGACTGTTAATTATATTAGAAAATCTGACAGCAGCACTGATGTCAAAATAACGTTGCTTAACTATAAGGTACTCTTTGTTTCTAGACACAGATAGTGCTACTATAAAAAAGAAAACAGAAATGATCAGAGATACTGATGTCCAGGATCTGTGTTATGTTAATATTAAGTCCTTTTGATTTGACTAAATCCAGCATATGCCCCCATTTATGTGTTGGCTGGGTGACATGCTGATTAAGATCAAATGAGATTAGAAGGTTCATAAATTCTTTCACCTTGGCGTCACCCAGATCACCTATATGAAGATTACAAACCTATCATAAGCCGTTATTATAGATAATATATTTAGCAGTTCATCAATAAAGGCTGTTATATTTTGGCAGACGATAAACTGTAGGTAGCAGAGAGTGTGAAACCTGAACAAGATATTCGAAAGGTGTAAAATTACCAAGATTCTTAACATTGCAGTTTAACTGGTTAGAAAAAATATTTGCAAGGCTGCTGCCTTTCTTCCCTTAGTGAACAGAATGAAAGAAATTATAACCTGGAGGAGCAACTTCTAAAAGCACACTAGCACTATTCACATGTAACCAACCATGTTTCACAAAGAATTAAACAATCTATTTTCCTCTCAGTGATAAAGTCACTTGCATAAAATGTTTTACTAGTTAAAGCCCTAATATTAAATAAGACCATAATAACGGTTGTGTTTGCACACAGCTTTACAGAAGCCTTACATCTTAAATTGCTTGTATTTACACCAGGCTGCCTGTACTTTCTAGCTGATCTATGTTTCTCTTTAATAAGTTTAATGCAATGTATTTCTTTAGATAAAGCCCCTATGTATTAATTATATTTTAATGCATATTCATGTCTGTCATTAAAAGTATTATTTGATAGTCAAGAATGATGTATTACCTTAGTGATGTTTTCAGAGAGGACCCAGAAGAGATCCTAGTTATCTACAAAGCCAAAACGGTTCTATTCAAAGAAAGTCTTCAGCCAGTTGTTCAGGAATTGAAATCTGCTGAACGCTTTATCTGATCTTCTAACCATTGGAAGTGGTCTTCAGATAACCCTCCTCGCAGCTGGGCTCCTCTCCTTGATAGAATGAACAACAGATGGTAAGTCCTCTTTCAGTATCTCTGACTTATGGTGCCAAATATCATTTACACCCACATGAAGAACAATACTTCCAAATTGTCTGAGCTTGTGCTTCTCAAAGATTTGTGGTTCTTTTCTTTTAAATATCTGAGACATAGGCACTAGGGCATCAGGATACAAAAGTCTAAATTTTGAACAATTGAATCTCCAGTAATTATAACATCTTTGCGAGGTGTAGGCAAGTCAGGAGAACGAAGAGGGCTATAGCCGTTGGTGGTCTTCAGTGGAGCAAGGGTGAAGCTGACTTGGCCTGGTATCTGAGTGCTGAATTGTGGAGTTGATGAGGCTGAGACTACTTTCAGGGGAGTCTAGCTTTCTGTTTCTGCAGGGTGGAGTGGCGTGTGTGATGCTGCCAAATCTGTGTATCCAGGATCCTGAGCACTTCGTTGACACGCTGAAGTTAGTGATCTGCCATTTTGGTTGTGGCTTTAAACGTGAAAGACAGGAGAAAAAAAGACAGAGAAGACAATTATCAAATAAAACAATATTCAATTAAGCAATATTCAATACACACTGATCACAATGTGCCAAATGAAAAGAAATGCTAAGGCAAAATTCAGGAGAGCAAGTAAGTGTAGCCCATTCTCCTAAGTCCTTTACTATCCAACTTGATGTGCTCCAAGAATTTTGGCGCAGCTGTTCCTCATGAGGCTCCTCAGTTCGTTTGGCACATCTGCATTCTCTGGGTTTAAAAGGGAGATGAGATCGAGATAAAGGTACAGTGAAAAAGAAAAGAGAAAAATCAAGAATGATGAAAAGTTTGAATGGATGGAGGAAAGAAAACTCAAGGAAGCGTGGAAGTGAAGGAATGCAAGGATCAGCCTAAGCCAGTCCAGACAAAGGGAGCAGTGCTCCAGGTTATGGATTTTAACATCCAGGAAAACACTGTTTTTATTGGGGAAGATTTATTTGTTGAAGATCTGCAGCACACCATTCTTTGTTTTCTTATTACACTAGTCAGTCTCGATACATCACTATAAATGTCCTGGAAAATGAATAATACTAAGGGTGCAAGCACTTGGGAAATCACAATACCTGAGTTGTAAAAATCAGAGGCCTAGCAGCATCTTGTACAAGGCAGAACCCAACTGTAAATAGGGCAGAAATAAGTGACATGTTGTGTAAATCATTCAGATTTAGGTGGGCATACATTTTTAGTTTATTATTTTTAGTTTATTATTGTATTACTGCAGGGGCGGCACGGTGGCACAGTGGTAGCGCTGCTGCCTCTCAGTAAGGAGACCTGGGTTCGTTTCCCGGGTCCTCCCCACGTGGAGTTTGCATGTTCTCCCCGTGTCTGTGTGGGTTTCATCCGGGTGCTCCGGTTTCCTCTCACAGTCCAAAAACATGTAGGTTAGGTGCATTGGCGATTCTAAATTGTCCCGTGTGTGTGTGTGTGTGTGCCCCGTGGTGGGCTGGCGCCCTGCCCGGGATTTGTTCCTGCCTTGCACCCTGTGTTGGCTGTGATTGGCTCCAGCAGACCCCCGTGACACTGTGTTAAGATATAGCTGGTTGGACACTGACTGACTGTATTACTGCACCGAAAGTGAATATCAATTTTATAACGTCTACAGAAATGACGAATTCCGTGATCGATAGAATAATTGTGTAAAAAAAAAAAAAAAAAATCACTTAGTAATTTGTAACACTATAAACAATTTGTTTTCTGTGGATTGCTGAAGAAAATGAACTTGCAATGGTGAGCCTTTGAAGTAAATAAATGTATTTTAAAAAAAGCTGGAACTGAAACTTAACATGTTACATTATTGCATTTCTTTTTCAGTTCAGCAGTCCACAGAAGAGTTAAAACCTTCACTGTATTTCTACAAATGATGGCAACCTTTACTAATGCATTGGACTTTAGCAGTACTATTTAACTGGGTATAGTTAATAGTCATCCATTCATCCATCAAACATTTTCTAAAGATATATTTTTCACTATTGGCCCATGTGTCTAAAAACTGTAAGTTATGAAAGTAAATAATAGCATTTACACCGTTCAAGATCATCTATCATTTTGTGCTTACTGTAATTGGAGTGATGTTGCTATATTTTTGGGTGTTTCAAAATATGAATGCACATTTGTAAAATTATGAGAACAAAATGACAAATATTAATTTAATTTAAAACATCCAAAATACTATATCAGAAGCATATGCCAGAGGAGGGAGTCTTTCTGAAGAAATATTGCTGATTTCCAGCAGATGGTAGTAACGCACTTGGAGGAAGCTGAACGATTAGAGCTGGGGTTTTCAATGGCAGTCCAGAGTACTGAAAAATCTTGGGGTTCTTAATTTACAGAATGTCTTTATGTGATTTACCACCTAAAAGCCCTCCTTGAAAATGACTGCCTTACATTCAATGAAATGAAACAATTTATCTTCTTGCTTATATTAATAAATTCCATGAATATTCTAGTATACATGCTTTGCAATTATCATAAAGCAATATTCAGCAATGCATAATAATACTTAAGTATTCATTCACTGTGTTGTTGACTTCGAATTTGAAGTATTTAAAGTGTTATGGAAATGAGTGCAGACAGTCGTGTCAATGTTATTTATTGGCCTAAGTAATATCATAGAAATCTTTGTACAAGTTTGTGTGCTGCGAAAGAAAAATTAAACGTGTAATGCTTGGGAGAAAATAACTAATGGAGGACTAGGAAATCCCTGCCTTATCTTCCATCTTTCACAGATTGAGCTGCATTTGTGCATGCGATGGGGTAAAATGAGATCCGTTTATGACACTTTTTGGAGTCACAAAGCATTGACTGCTTAACAGTTAAGCATTACTGTTCACAAATGGTTCAGTGATATTGTAAACATGTTTTTTCTTGACTAATATTTATTTTACATACCACCTTTCACAGAGCATGCCATCCTAAACAGGTCTATTCATTACAGTTAAAGAAAAAAGATTAAAGTACACTACAAGAGCATTCAGATGCATTTTAACTGAAAGGAAAATAAACAATAGAAAAAGCATAACAAGAAAAAAATATGCCAATTGCGTATATGAGTAGACTATTGAAAAGCACCTTCCTGAAAACCGTATTTGTCTTATTCTCATAAAGTACATTTTCATTAATTGTTTGTTTGATGAGATAGGATATCTTCTTCTGTTATACCAGGTATACCCAATACTGACAGTCCAAGGTAAAAATACTTTTAAGGAGTCCTCAATTGTGGAAAATATGATATCTATTACTAGAAAAAACATAAGGGGAAGAATAAATATGGAAAAATACTAGCTACAAAATAAAACAAAGATAAAAAAACCCTACTGCTTCTCCAGGTCTACCTTCATACAGTTGGAATCTGAACTCCTGTCTTACAACAAAGTAAGTAACAGGAAAGTGGCAGTTGTGTGTTTCAATATTAAGCTTAAAGAGTCACAAGGGGGCATTCAAGTACCATATACACTCGCAGATAAGTTCTCCCGTGGATAAGTCGGGACATGATTTTACCGTATAATTTCTGGTATTTTATAATGTCGGTCATATAAGTCGATTATGCAAAACTCATGCTATTGGTCCAAGAGATTATGATATGCTAACACCCACCTGAGAGAGTAACCACGAAGCACACTGCCTTTTTTTTCTATGTATTGTGCCTATGTGACCACATGATAATACCCAAACTAATCCGAGCAACGTTTGCACTGTTTTGTGTTTTTTGTATCTCACACCCTCATACACCTTTATCGTAAAAACATCCCTTATCTATGATGGAGCGTTCGATCAGAAGAAAATATGAAGCTGGTTTTAAATTAAACGTCATTGAAGTAGTGAAAGAAATTGGTAATTGCACTGCTGCAACAAAATTTGATGCGTCTGAGAAACTGATGCGACATTGGAGGAGGCCAGAAGATGTAGAAAAACAATAAAAATGTAGCTGTCACATTTTTGAATGGCCGTATAAGTCGGGTCTGATTTTATGATCGATTTTTCTGGTTTCAAGACCCGACTTATACGTGAGTATATATGGTAATTTCAATTGCCATTACCAGGTATCTTCAGTCAAACAGTGGGGATGGACACGAGTCACATCTCAGGAGTAAAAGTCATTAATAAAGATTTTGTTTCAATCTAATCTTGTCTAGTAAACATTTGTATGGTTTTAAGAGGATGTAAGTCTATTGCTACTGTAACAAATTAGAAAAAGACAATTTGTTACCCTGCAGAAGTTTTGAAACCTATAGAAGTTTCAGGGTGACCACAGCTGAGGTGGAGCAACATGTCTGTGGTCCATGGTGTGACAGAGCAGGTGCTGTTGCTTGTAATACAATACTACAGCTCAGACCTTGTGAGTGTAGGCATGCAGGAGGAAATCTACACGGCTATACGGCTATGGATAACTTATTGTGGGAATTGGCTAATTGCTCATTATGTGCATAAGCTCAGTCGGCTCACCCATCCGTATTATAAAGGTATGAAGAGAAGAGCAGAGGGAAAACAAAAAAAGGTACACTGGAGGAAAAGAAATCTGAAAGAAAAGGAGGGCAAAAAGAGATCAGGATTGGGCGATTGAGCCAGTGTTAGGGACAGGAATGAAGGTGGTCGGGTGACCCTGCAATGAAAGTGAGAGGAATGGCACTTCAGGGCTAGGTTGCTGCTGTCAAGCATGGAGAGCGACTGTGGTCCTCTAGGGTCCTACATATGTTAGCAGATGGTGGATGGAACCAGGCTCAATGGATCCCAGTGGTGACCAACTGAGGTGACTGGAATAGGAGCCCTTGGGTTGACAGTGTTCATTGAGGTCACAGCTCTGCTGAAGATGCCTGCTCGGTGTGCTGGGTGATGCAAGAGAGTGAGCATAGGAGAATAAACAAGAGGAGCCAAACCAATCTTATATTCCTGGTTTTTGACTATTTATTGAACTTCTTTATTGGTTTTATCTTCTGCACAGTACTATATTTAGGATTATTTATTGAAAACTTTTTTTTCTGCACCACACTTTGGACACTTTGTTGGGTTGAAATCAAAAGCACTTTGCACTGCACTTATGTTTCCTCATTGTCCTAGTCTATCTTGGTTATGAGTGTTGATGTCCTAGGAATAGGAACAAGCCCAAAGTTGGGAGCCTCCCCAAGCCATGTATTATTCATTGTCTCTAATATTTACATTTTTCTTTGCTCCCTTGTTCAGACTTTCCATTCAAATTTGAAAAAGTTCCAAATTGGAGTGAGCATAAATCAATGTTAGGATGGGGTGGCAGGATGCTACAGTGATTCAAGGATCTTAGACAGTGATTGTGTGATGGAGCCATACCTATGTGGCATTTACACATTCTCCCTGCATCTGCATACCATTTTTCCCTCACATTTCTAGAGATATGCATTTTAACAAGCCTAGTGTGAATGTGGGTGCATACTGTATGCGAGTTAGCACACAGCCTCATAGAGGACCAGCTTAGCATAATCAGTCAAGCGAATGGGCACTTTCTTGAGGTGTACAGTATCGTGGTCAATCTCACTATCCTTCCGTGGCCCTGTGTGCCTCTGGTTTATTGCCCATGTTAATGCTCCTGACCATAAAATGAGATGCCAGAGTGATTGGAAACTTGAGGCATTCATGGCATTTGACCATAACACTATACAGAAACTTTGGACTTTAACTTGGGGTGTATGAATGTAAAATGTCTGAAAGGTGAGAGCGGTGTATTTGGTTCTGGTCAACAGACCTGTGACTTGGCTTGTTCCAAAGAGCCATGGAATCTCTAGAGGTCTGTTGTCTCTCGTAATTCTAGGATCTAGAGTTTTTGTTTCTACTCCAATCTGCTGTCGACTGGTCAGATCTTTTCTTAACTAATGAAAGAGTTTGAACTTTTCATCATTGCTTATTTAGTTAGGTATGTGTTTAAATGTTCTACAGTTGCATATTTTTACTGTTGCTATTTTATATTTTTGAATCAAAGTCAGTGTTTACCCAGGGTCCCTGATTACTGATTATGCTGCCCACACATGCAAGAGCCAAACTTTAAAAAAATAAAAATTTAAAAATCACAAGTATTTTAAAATGCCTTAAATGGTGATAATGCTTCAGAGAGTGGACACCTAAACAGTTTGTGCTTTCCTTTCTGAAACACTGAGGACATTGGAAATCATCAGGGTAACAGATCACACTGCAGTTTTCTGTCTTTTGCCCCATCCTGGCTTTGTCACCCTGCAAACAACAAACAGTAACGTAGAGATGAGAATAAACACTTTTGAATTAGTGCTGACATGACTTCCTGCTATTGGTAAATAGCACAGCACTGCACTGAAAGGAGCCGAGTATTGACTTGTAGGGATGAGGAATTTTCTGTTGTAAACCTGTCATTGAGACAAATAAGTCGCAACATGTTCCCCCACCTCAAAAAGACCTCTGCATTTAATGAAATTTACACGTCCTCTAACTGTCTTGTGCTGTTTTCAAAAGAGAGAGAGAGTTTTTTTTGAAAGACTTTTGAATTCATTGTTTTCAGATAAACAGAGGTTTGAAATAATTATACAGTATATGGGATTGTTTGCTCTGGAGAGCCTTTGCCTATTGTACAAACTTGAGTCCTTTTTTTTTTTTTTTTTTTTTTTTTGCATTCTCATTGCAGGATCAAGAGAATTGTCATTTATGAAAAGGGTGTCAAGTTTCATCTTAAACACATTAGTACCGTATCTTTATTCATTCTTTAATTAAATACAGTCTTGTGCCCCTAGAACTCTTGCATGACATTCTATCTCCTAGTTTTCATTCTGGACACTATCACTTTAAAATCCTTATTCACATTTAATGTTTGCACTCACTAACTTTCAAGCTGCGATGTTACATATGCAAAGGTTAAAATGCAGCCTGCTTGAACATCCTGTGAGTCTTCTCACTGAAGTAAGGTGATCTGTGGTTAGAATGAAACCTTTAAGGCACTGTAATTCTTGAAAATCTGAGAGTAGCATCTCAGCAATTGTCTGTTTATTGTGACATGGTGGTTTATGATTTGATAGCCATTCAGTACATATTAAAAGACTCGGGTGACAGTGATAGCAGGGTATTTGGGGTTTGTAAGGTATTCATACGTTTTTAAGATTGTCTGTTCAGAGGTAATTTAAAGAGGCCATGTGCCAATCAATGATGATGATAAAGATAATTCAGCACAATTCTTGCAGCTATGTAATGAAGCACGTACTTAAGAACAGTGGAGGAAATTAAAGGGATGTGCATTAAACTGAAAACAGAAGGTACTTCTTCACATAGGAGTCGTGGGAATCTGGGAAAAAAAATAAGTTGTTGTAGTTCAAGCAGATAGCCCGACATCATTTAAAACCAGCTGGATGACATCTTGGAATGACTTAGAGTAGCAATTAGAAAACCAGATTTGTTTAGATTTTTCAATAGTTTCCTCTTTTTTTTGTAAAACTTGAATGTTACTATACAGAGGTGGCCTGTACTGGCTGATGCTTGTTTAGACAATGTGTAGACATATTACAGGAGCTGGGGGCAAAACAGACGTGCTTGTAGAAATGTTATGGAGTCTGCTGGGTATCTAGAGCTGACACAGTGAACAGAGTGCCCACAGACCATATTGATGTGGTATCACAACTTCTGTGCATTTAGAGGTGGCAAAGCAGACTTATCACTTAATAAAAATAGATGTTTCATGGGTCACACTAACCATGTGGAGGTAATAACAATCCACTTAGAGTCTAATGATCATATAGATATGTATTTTAGGAGAACTACAGTTTATTGACAGTGTCTGCTGAGCAAGTAGGCATGTTATAGAGTATGCTGTATATTCAACAAAGGATTTAGGGATAATTATACTACGGTGAGTGATGTCTGCCTTGCAGAAAAGCTTAATAATTTCTACATGCACTTCAGTATGAATGCTGCTAGTGCCAGGCATTGAAACAAACCATCTACAATTTGAACTCAGCCCAGTGGGGAATCGACACTCACTTTGTCAGAGCATGATGTAAAGAGATCCTTCAGAAAAGTGAGCAACAGGAAGGCAGATGCTCCAGATGGCATTCCAGGACATGTTTTTAAGATCTGTGTCAATTAGTTTGCATGGGTGTTCATGGTAATGTTTAATCTGTACTTAACCTGTTCTGTTATACAATACTTCACAAAATCCACTATTGTCCTTATACCTAAGATTTCACCTCCAACCTGCCTGAATGACTGTGAGCCTGATGCCCCAGTACCTATATCAAGGAAGTGTTTCAAGAGGTTAGTTAAGAACTAAATATGCTCTTCATTTCTCAAAAAACTAGATCCGTTACAGTTCACATATCAATCCAGTAGATTCACGGATGATGCCACTGCCGTTCGTCTACACATAGTACTGGCCCACCTAGGCAACAGGAGTGAGAATTGTGTTTATTGACTGTTGTTCAGCATTTAACACAGTACACTCATCATCAAGGTCATAAACCTGCTTCTGAACTCTTTGATGTGCAGCTGGGTTTTTAACTTCTTGACTAGTAGACCCCAGGTAGTTCAAGTGAATATCCACAATTCATCATTAATCACCCTCAATACAGAGGCTCCACAGGGCTGTGTTCCGAATCCTCTGCTGTACTCCCTCTATACATGTGATGGTAACATCATTGTCTAGTTTGCTGGTGACATAGCTGTGGTATGCCTGATCCCCAATAACGATGAGCAGGCTTACCTGGATGAAGTGTAGAGTCTGTTATATTGGTGTCAGCAAGACAATGTAGTTGATTGTGGACTTTGGGAGAAAACCGCACAAACATTACTACCCCATCAGAATTAACAGCATACAGATAAAGAGGGTAAACAGTTTCAGTTACCTCAGTGTCCACATCAGAAAGGATCTGACCTGGTCCAAGCACAATGACACTGTTATGAAGAAGACATGACAACATCTTTACCACCAGTCACCTCAGAGGTTTTAGGCTGCCTTGCCAAATACAGTGATCCTTCCTCGATCGCAGAGGTTGCGTTCCAGAGCCCCCTGCGAAAGGTGAAAATCTGCGAAGTAGAAACCATATGTTTATATGGTTATTTTTATATTGTCATGCTTGGGTCACAGATTTACACAGAAACACAGGAGGTTGTAGAGAGCAGGAACTTTATTCAAACACTGCAAACAAACATTTGTTTTTTTTTTCAAAAGTTTAAACGTGCTCCATGACAAGACAGAGATGACAGTTCTGTCTCACAATTAAAAGAACGCAAATATATCTTCCTCTTCAAAGGAATGCGCATCAGGAGCAAAGAAATGTCAGAGAGAGAGAGAGAAAAGCAAACAATCAGAAATCAATAAGTGCTTTTTCGGCTTTTAAGTATGCGAAGCACCGTGCGGGAAGCATGTCGCTTGACAAAGCAGCTGCAAGGAAGGGAGCAATGTGAAGGTAGTCTTTCAGCATTTTTTAGACGAGCGTCCGTATCCTCTAGGGGTGTGAACGGACCCCCTGCTCACACCACCTCCGCCAGGAGCAGAGAATGTCAGAGCAAGAGAGAGAGAGAGAAAAGCAAACAATCAAAAATCAATAGGGCTGTTTGAGCTTTTAAGTATGCGAAGCACCATGCGGGAAGCATATCGCGCAACAAAGTAACCACAAGTAAGCCCAGCAAGGAAAGGAGCAATGTAAAGGTAGTCTTTCAGCGTTTTTTAGATGAGTGGCCGTATCCTCTAGGGGTGCGAACAGCCCCCGTGCTCACAATATATTTGAGAAGTTTTATTTAATACGTAATACACGCTCTGGTTGGGTAGCTTCTCAGCCATCTGCTAATAGCGTCCATTGTATGAAATCAGATGGGCAAACCAACTGAGGAAGCATGTACCAGAAATTAAAAGACTCATTGTCCACTGAAACTACACGAACCAGCAAAAAATCTGCGATATATATTTAAATATGCTTACATATAAAATCCGCGATAGAGTGAAGTCGCGAAAGTCGAAGCGTGATATAGCGAGGGATTACTGTACTGACATAAAATATTCCAGCCTGACTTGGAAACAGCATGCAACAAGACTGCAAAGCTCTGCAGAGAGTGGTGCTGAGAGATAAACGCATCACCGAGTGCAGTCTTTAACTTTCAGGACATTCATACCAAGTGATGTCTTATCAAGACAAAGAGAGCCATTCATGACACCACCTATTCCAGCAACATCCTTTTCTCTGTGTTGTAATCAAGGAAATGCTATTGCTGCCCAAGGGTCAGTTCAGACAGAGGAGGAGCTTCTTTCCACAGTGCATCTGCATCCTAAACAAGGAAATTGTCTAAGGCTACATTATCTTATTTTTAATTCTCATATGTTATATGTTTGTATGCCATATATTTTTTGAGTTTTTATATATACAGTACAGCATTTTTACAGGTCAGGATGGGGAGCATGCACTCGTACAGCATGTTGCCGCACCCACCACACAATGAAACAGCTCAGGATCCTGGTTGGCAACCCTCCAGGCAGACACATGGTGCAGTCCCACCTTCCAGAAATGACCATCTATCTGCCACAGCAGGTGTTACATGGGTGTCCCCTTGGCCTGGTCCACTCACTCAGGCCCTCAACAATGAGGACCCTGCGAGCGCGGATCACCCTTGGGGAATTGCACCACATGGCCACAGTGCTGTAACTGATGCTCCCTCACAATGCAGGTAATGTGCCTCATTCGGGAATCCGTGAGTAACCACATTGTTTGACACAAAGTCAAACCAGCAGTACCTAAAGATTCTCTGAAGAGACACAGTACCAAATGACTCCAGTTGTTGTCTGAGGTCACTGGATAGCACCCATGTCTCACAACCATATAGCAAGACAGGTAGCACCAGGACTCTAAAGACTTGGACCTTCGTCCTTTTCCATAGATATTGGGAGTGCCACACACCCCTTTCCAGTGACCTCAAGAGCCCCCCCTTGCTCTCCCAATCCGTCTACTGACTTCATAGGAAGAGTCACCAGAGTCATGAATGTCATTTCCAAGGTAAGTAAACCTCTGAACAAGGTTGACACACTCTCTCGCAGACACATTCTGTTAGTGGCTGTGCCAAAGTGGTCATTAAAGGCTTGGATCTTGGTCTGTACCCAGGACACTCGCAAGCCCAGACACTCGGGCTCCTTGCCCAGTCTCTGAGAGCCTTGATCAGAGCCTCGATCGACACTGTGAAGATCAGTGAATCTTTCTTCACCAGCAGATGCATCACAGCAGCTGGACCTCACGACCTTGTCAAACACCCAGTCCATGCAAGGACTGAACAGAGTAGGAGCAAGAAGAACGCACCTATGATGAACCCCAGAATCAACTGGGAAAAACACAAGAGATTCTATATTTTTACAATATTGTTATAATATACACTTCTGTTGCCATTGCATATATAAATATTTATTAAGTCTTGTATTTATTGCTTATTGTCTTTGTCTATGTTCTTTCTAATGCACAGTCTTGGAGTTTAGCAACTAAGCATTTCACAACATGTTGTAGTGTGTGTGTAATTGTATGTGACAAGTAACATTTGATTTGTTTTCATAGTATGTTGGCTAAATGTGCTTCCTTTTTGTTTTTCTTAGGTTTCATTTGTTTTGTTGATACCTGGAAATTCTGGTGACGGCACAACGGTTACTACTACTGATCAGGGCACTTTTTTGAGTGGAGTTTCCAGTTATGACAAGTATGCACTTTTGATTTCTGCGGATGGCCAGGTTTTCTCTGATCCTCAGTAACCAGTTGTTGTGAGTAACTGTCCTTTAAATGATTGGTTCCTGCTATTGAACGTTTTTTTTCCCTGTAATACTTTTGAATACCAAAGTGCATTCAGAATATGTGCATTTGGATGGAATCTGCTTCAAAACAGCTGTGAATTTAGTTCTGATATCTTCAATTAAGTGCATTTTATTCTTGTATAGGGCACTTCACTGAGAAGTGGATTGAAGTATACATGTACACCGATCAGCCACAACATTAAAACCACTTGTCTAATATTGTGTAGTTCCTCCTTATGCCACCACATCAGCTCTGAACTGTCACATTATGGACTCCACAAGACCTCTGAAGGTGCCCTGTGGTTTCTGGGACTAAGATGTCCTCAGCATATCCTTTAAGTCCTATAAACTGTGAGGTGGAGCCTCTATGGATTGAACATGTTTTTCCAGCACATCTCATCTCTCATGCTTGATTGGATTGAGATTTGGGGAATTTTGGAGGCCACGTCTACACCTTGAACTCTTTGTCATGCTCCATTGCCATGAAGGGGAAGGGCCCAAGGTTTCCCAGCAGAACATTGCCCATAGCATTATGCTACCTCCTTTGGCTTAACTTTTTCCCAGGAAACAGAATACATTGAAGTTGAAATGTTCAAATTCATGAAGGGTAGTCAAGTGGCTGTGTTTAACCCAGCCACAGGGGATGCACAAACCAGTGTGTTTCTTTGTGCCGGTCCCAAGCCCAGATAAATGAGGAGGGTTACGTCAGGAAGGACATCCGGTGTAAAATTTTGCCAAATCAATATGTGGACAACAATACAAATTTCCATACTGGATTGGTCAAGCCCCAGGTTAACAACGACCGCCACCAGTACTGTTCGCCAACAGGGTGCTGCCGGAAATTGCGCTACTGTTGGCCGAAGAAGAAGAGGGGGGAGACATGTCCGGAGGCAGAAGGAGAGGAGGAAAGTAAAGCGAGTGGAACTGAGGGTAGGAACTTTGAATGTTGGCAGTGTGACTGGTAAGGGGAGAGAGTAAGCAGATATGATGGAGAGAAGGAAGGTTGATATATTGTGTGTGCAAGAGACTAAATGGAAGGGGAGTAAGACCAGATGGATTGGAGGTGGATTCAAATTGTTCTATCATGGTGTGGATGGGAGGAGAAATGGGGTAGGACTTATTCTGAAGGAACAGTATGTCAAGAGTGTTTTGGAGGTGAAAAGAGTGTCAGGCAGAGTAATGATTATGAAGCTGGAAATTGGAGGTGTGATGATGAATGTTGTTAGTGCATATGCATCGCAAGTTGGGTGTGCAATGGGTGAGAGAGAAGATTTTTGGAGTGAGTTGGATGAAGTGATAAGCGTACCCAAGGGACAGAAAGTGGTGATTGGAGCGAATTTCAATGGGCATGTTGGTGAAGGGAACAGTGGAGATGAGGAGGTGATGGGTAGGTATGGTGTCAAGGAGAGGAATGAAGAAGGTCAGAGGACAGTGGATTTTGCCAAAAGGATGGACATGGCTGTGGTGAATATGCATTTTAAGAAGAGGGAGGAACATAGGATTATGTACAAGAGTGGAGGAAGATGCACACAGGTAGATTACATCCTATGCAGAAGAGTTGATCTGAAGGAGATTGAAGACTGCAAGGTGGTGGCAGGGGAAAGTGTAGTTAAGCAGCATAGGGTGGTGGTCTGTAGGATGACATTGGAGTTCAAGAAGAGGAAGAGAGTGAGGGCAGAGCCAAGGATCAAATAGTGGAAGTTGAAAAAGGAAGACTGCAAGGTTCAGTTTAGGGAGGAGGTGAGACAGGCACTGGGTGGCAGTGAAGAGTTACCAGACAGCTGGGAAACTACAGCAGATGTAGTAAGTGTGACAGCAAGAAGGGTGCTTGGCGTGACATCGGGAAAGAGGAAGGAGCAAAAGGAACCTGGTGGTGGAATGAGGAAATACAGGAGAGTATACAGAGGAAGAGGATGGCAAAGAAGAAGTGGGATAGTCAGAAAGATGCAGAAAGTAGACAAGAGTACAAGGAGATAAGGCACAAGGTGAAGAGAGAGGTGGCGAAGGCTAAATAAAAGGCATATGATTAGTTGTATGAGAGGTTGGACACGAAGGAGGGAGAAAAGGACCGACTGGCTAGACAGAGGGACCAAGCTGGGAAAGATGTGCAGCAAGTTAGGGTGATAAAGGATAAAGATGGAAACATATTCACAAGCGAGGAGAGTGTGTTGAACAGATGGAAAGAGTACTTTGAGAGGCTGATGAATGAAGAGAACGAGAGAGAGAAGAGGTTGGATGATGTGGAGATAGTGAATTAGGAAGTGCAATGGATTAGCAAGGAGGAAGTAAGGACAGCTATGAAGAAGATGAAAAATGGAAAAACCGTTGGTCCAGATGACATACCTATGAAAGCATGGAGGTGTTTAGGAGAGATAGCAGTGGAGTTTTTAACCAGATTATTTAGTGGAATCTTGGAAAGTGAGAGGATGCCTGAGGAGTGGAGAAGTAGTGTACTGGTGCCAATATTTAGGAATAAGGGGGATGTTCAGGACTGCAGTAACTACAGGGGAATAAAATTGAGGAGCCACAGCATGAAGTTATGGGAAAGAGTAGTGCAAGCTAGGTTAAGAAGTGAGGTGATGATTAGTGAGCAGCAGTATGGTTTCATGCCAAGAAAGAGCACCACAGATGTGATGTTTGCTCTGAGGGTGTTGATGGAGAAGTTTAAAGAAGGCCAGAAGGAGTTGCATTGCGTCTTTGCGGACCTGGAGAAAGCATATGACAGGGTACCTTGAGAGGAGCTGTGGTATTGTATGAGGAAGTCTGGAGTGGTAGAGAAGTACGTAAGAGTTGTACAGGAAATGTACGAGGGAAAGTGTGACAGTGGTGAGGTCTGCGGTAGGAGTGACGGATGCATTCAAGTTAGAGGTGGGATTACATCAGGGATCGGCTCAGCCCTTTCTTATTTGCAATGGTGATGGACAGGTTGACGGATGAGATTTGACAGGAGTCCCCGTGGACTATGATGTTTGCTGATGACATTGTGATCTGTAGCAAAAGTAGGGAGCAGGTTGAGGAGACCCTGGAGAGGTGGAGATATGCTGTAGAGAGGAGAGGAATGAAGGTCAGTAGGAACAAGTCAGAATACATGTTTGTAAATGAGAAGGAGGTCAGTGGAATGGTGAGGATGCAGGGAGTAGAGCTGGCGAAGGTGGATGAGTTTAAATACTTGGGATCAACAGTACAGAGTAATGGGAACTATGGAAGAGAGGTGAAAAAGAGAGTGTAGGCAGGGTGGAATGGGTGGAGATGAGTGTCGGGAGTAATTTGTGACAGATGGGTATCAGCAAGAGTGAAAGGGAAGGTCTACAGCAGGGGTCCCCAACCCCCAGTCCGCGGCCCACTACCGGGCCGCAGCCGTCTGACAGCCGGGCCGCGAGAGAACTGCCGGCAATGGAGACTCACTCAGACTTTTCAGAACGCTTGGCGGGCGGGGCTTTGCAGTGGCGCAGAGAGAGGGGAGAGACCAAGGTGAGAGAGTATTACAACAACAGTTTCCCCATATGACACGAGTCTATAGAAATCACGTTACTACAAAGTACATTCAGCAGATGCTTTCATTACAACGAAGTGACCTTGAAATGCTTGAACGAATCATCCACAGAGCAGTTAGATCTGTGGTCACAGCTCAGTTGTACACGTTTGCACAACGATCCCCAAACAGAAACATTGTAAAAAAAAAAAAATCTCTTTCTTCGAACTTTCCTCCTACTGTTTTTGTTTTCAGTGATACCTTTTGCTTATTGCTTGTCAACATTTGAAAAACATCCATTGGAATTTAACTCATTGTCACCCTCCTATAGAAACGGCAGACACGAAAAAAAGATAGCAGTGTTAATGTTTGTGATGTGCAATCTGTTGGAATGGCAAATGCAAAGCATATGTCTTTGTTATATGCAAAAAAAGAAGAAAAATCTCGGGTTGCAAACGTATGCGAACTGCTTAATAACTTAATAATAATAGAAATGTTATGTAAATTGTGTATAAAACCTTTTGGCAATGAAGACAGTATGTTAGTGCAGTGGGTGTTTGAACTCAGCCTGGTAAACTCCCACTGCTTATACACCTTCTTCTTCACATATACTAAACACTTGGAGACTCTTTTTAGGCCTGATGATTGATTGTCCTACAGTGCACTGAGGCCCTTCCAGTGTCACTTTCTTGCACCTCTTGCTGCTGGGATAGGCTGAAACTCTATAAGCAGATTTAGGAAATGAATGGGAGGTATAAATGTTTGTGACATGGTTACGTGGTTTATTTTTGTGATACTTTAAATGCTTTACCCAGCCTATTGCAGCCAATTTTTCTTAATACAATAAATTAAATTACAGTAGACCATCCCATATCTAGAAGAGATATGTTACGTGCAGCTCTGCAGATTAGTGAAATCCATGGATTATACAGAACCCTATATACTTTATGTATCACACACTAGGGACGTAACTTTAACAGTTTAAGGCGCACATACAACACCAACACAGATTTCATTTTTCTTTTTTGTAACTTCACAAATTGATCATTCATTCTTGTACATTCAACTTCAGCATATGACTTTTTATCTTTACCAAATCAAGAATTTAGATTTTCTTACTTAAAGGAAGTCTTCATACTTTCTTTTAGGGTTAGCAAAACTGCCATCATCACTACTTTTTTGCTTCACTATGTCCTATTAAGCACAATAAAAGTTATATCAATAGCAATACCGCAAACGTGATTGTACAACGTGACTAACAGTGAGCTGGAAGGCTGCAGTTGTTGGCAGGAATAACTGTGGACAACGGATTATTCATGCTGGATGTGATTCGACACTGCTCAGTGAGATGGACGCACGATTAATTCAATTTTATGAATTTTTAATTTCTGTATTTTTTTAATGTAATATTTTCAAGCTTCAGGTAACTGAATCTGCAGTTCAAACCATATGTTTCTAATATGATGTGGAAAAACATTTAACGCGAATAATAGTTATTTTTGTTTTTCTTACAAATACATGATACATTCTTTGAGATTTTTCCCAGACACCCGCTACTGTTAAGCTCAGCAGGTAAAGGGAGAAACCGTTCACATCATACCAAATCCAAAACAGTTTCTTTCCAAGCCAGAATACAAATGCAACATTGTACATGAGCTGAGCCAGCACAAGAGGTAAGCCTAAGTCTTTGAGCTTCTCATCATCCATTAGCTTGAGGAAGAACTATAATTATTACAATCAGTGTCTACCAAAGACTTCAGAGATAATATGAGAAATCTAATGAAAAGAACACAGAGCATTTTAAGTGCTTTTTAGTTAACTGTTTCTAATTTCTAACCCTGAGGTACTTTGTGATGCTTTCTTCTTGCACTTTACTACTGTTCAAAACTTTAATTTCAAAGATGTGCAGTGACATGCTGTATTTGCTGAAACTTTCTTACATTATGGAGTTTCCCTTGTAAGTTCATGTAAGTTTTTAATGATGGAGCCCACAAAGCTGAGCTGTGAGTGTTAAACCATGGCACATGATAATAATATAATGAACACATTCACTATATTGGGCACAAATGCAAATATTTTCAATTATTTTCAGTCTGTTATCTTCCACACAAAGAAGAGGAACTCTGTAAAAGGCCAGTTAATAAACGAATGAGACTATAATTTGCTGTCTCATATCTAGGATGCGAAAATACAGAACTAAAAAGAAGGTCAATTCTGAGTTGCAGAGTGTCATTAGAGGAACACTCTATGTGGACATATACTGTATCAGGAGGACAGGTAATTGACCTGATCAGACAACCTGTAGGAAATGGAAGATCTGTATGAGGCAGTAGAGCAATGTGTTTAGGTGGCATGGTAGAAAAGATGTCCCTGCAACCATGAAATGGAAAAACTGTGATGAATTAAGAGTGTATGAGGGCCTGGTGACTTAGGAAGCTTGGATCCTTCCCTCAAGCCAACGGGGAAGATTGCAAGAAGCAGTCTTCACTCCCAAATCGCATACAGGCAAATATAATTTTGGGGTGCATGTAATTTAAATAGAAGGAATGTAGGATCAGTGCCCTGGAGAACCTAGAGTTTTATTGGGAAGTCATTGACTTAAGTGATCCAAGGATTTGCTTTGTATTTAACTCCCTAATGAGTTTTATAAGGCTTTCAGCAGAGGCAAGAGTTCAATGGGTGGGTGAGGTGAGAAAGGCATGTGTGAGGGGAGATTAGGTAGGTTGTCCTCAACAAAGAGGTGCCCACTTCTGGCAGGTTCTAAGACGTTTCTATTACAGTATATATAATTTGGTTTGTTTATGAGTGGACAGATAGCACGATACAGAGACACTGTTATGGGCACATAAATAACAGCATAATAATTACTATGCAAAACCCGATCTGAATTTTTGTGTAGTAAATTTCAGTTACATGTTCTTCAATGTTAGTGTATCATGATTGCCCTACTAGATCTATTACTTGCTGGCTTTTGCCACAAATTTAGGACATCAGTATTAAATAAAGTAGATGCCATTTGTAACGATTCACTTCTTAGGTGTGTTATGAATTTTGCCCTTCAGGATCTCGTTGCTGGATGTGTTGAGACAGGTGAAGGTGGTGGGCACTAAGCTGATGGGTGTGCCTCTGAAAAAACTGCTCATTCCTTGGGCTGTTCAAAGTTACAGAGTGGGAATTGAGTAGCATTGGCTCACAGAATGAACATGGCAGTGAATCGCATATTCTTAACTTCTAGCAGCACACAATGAAACATGGCTGCAAGTTAGGGAAACAGATAAACATCTTCTTGTAAAGGTGTTTGCTAATCATATTCAGTGTCATTTAGATATTGACCATCCTACAATTATTAAATCATCCATATACAGAGTTTTCTGGATTTCCTCAACAATATATTTGAGTACAAGAATAGTGTTTATATAGAGAGTTCATTTTCATACACAGAAGTAACTCAAAGTGCTTACAATAGTAACTAAACCAAGACAGTCCTGAAACCGAAACTGAAAATGTAAATTAAAATTATTAATAAAAAGTTTTCTAAGACAGGAAAAGTGAAAAAACTGTCTAACTTAATGAACAAATGTCTATGGTCAGATGGCCTAGGAGGAGAGGAGTACAAAAACTCCAACAGGGGAGAATGCCAGAAAACATTAATCCCTGAGGGTTGGAGGTTTCGTTTGGGGGGTACCACGGCCAAAATATGACCCGGCACCTTCTAGGCATTCTAATCTGCTTAAGTGTGACAACATTTATTGATAGCAATATGAAGAAATATCTGTGTTGCTTTCTTTGTTCTTCCCAGTGACGTCATCTTAAGGAGGGCAGTTTGATTTGTATGGATAAAAGCTAAACAACTAAATAAGATTAAAAATATATATTTTCTTACTTATTGTAATTGGGTGGGCACTAATCACCTACAAGTGACCCATAGCTACACTGTTGCCATAAATGTTAGTGACTAGTCTATAAACACAACCCACAAGTCTGCAACAGAAGGTGTGAACTGACTTTTCACATGAAGAATCTTTCCCATCTTTTGCTTTGATGATCTCCCCATGGAGACAATGCCTGAAATTCACAATTGTGGCAACACTGAAATGTGGAGTGGGGCCCGAAAAGCACCAGTTCAATTTGAAACCGCGATAATTGGTTGAATATATTGTAGTTTTAGCTTTTTTGAGGATGTTCTCCAAATATTTTTGTGCAGGAGCAGATTTGTACTTTTTGGTCCTTCATTTTTGACTCTCTATTTATGTGCTGCCCCTCATCTCTCTGTTCCTAATCCTAACCCTAATTTCATATTATTACTGCCTATTCACATACCTATTATTTTCTTAAGTGTCTATGTATAGTATAATATGGTTCTTTACCTGTCTCTGTACTTGTCTTGTGGTTATGAATATTTTGCCCCGTAGTCCTGAGCAATGTTATTTCGTGGCACTGTATGCTGCAATACAGTGTATAGATGGGATGACTGTAAACGCACTTGGCTTACGTTTTCTCACGTTGGCTTGGCAATGAATGCATCGCAATACCCAACCCTGCACAGGGCTCGAGTTCATCATATATATACTTGTACTACCACTGAACCAATTTAGATTTGTCAATTAACCTAATACAAAAGTGGGAGGAAAAGAAGAGCACCTAGAGCAAAACAAGCAGAGGGTTTGTTCTGTTCCCTTAAGTTTCATTTAAAAAGACTTTGTGATGAACGTACACAGGTATAAAGAAAAGCTAGTGAGCTGTTTGCTTTCTTCAAATTTGCATCTCATTGTTCATTGACAGAAAACAAGAAGTAGTTAAAACACTACTATTTAAGAGTTAATAAAGCATGCTTACTTTTAAAAAGTGATCAAAAATCAAGTGTAAGAAAGGTAGCTTACGTTCACACAATGATTATCTTCTAATAAATAAGATGACTGGAATATAAAGCAACTGCCACTGCAGCCTCTCATATTCAAAGTTAGGAACCACAGGTTTAAAGGGAAGGATGTAAGGATAGACCTGGGTCCGTAATGGAGACTCTTGGAAATCTGTAAGAACTGTTAGTCTTTCTTGTTTACCACGTATACACATTTAAATCAAACCTATGAACTTTGCAGACTACAAAACAGGGGGATACCAAATGTGGAGGTGACAGCAGAAATCATTTAGAAAGATTTAGACAATCTCCAAATCTCTACAACCACCTACAAAATTACATTTGATTTATTGTAAAATAATTTCAAAGTGATGCATTCAGGTATTATGAAAATTAACTCAATGATAAAATGAGAAATTCTGAGCTATAAGAAAAAAAAAATAGTTGGGCATTTAAGAGTTTATGTTGATGCAATACTTTTATCCTCCTGGCAGTAAGGTAATTAAGAAGGCTATTAAAATGTTAGGTTGTGTCATAAAATCTCTCAAATATAAATCAATGTTGATTCTGTTTAAATGTTACAGTAACTGAACAAGAGTGCATTTAGAGTGTTATATAAAATTTTACGCATTTTGTTAATAACATGTTACCTTCACCCATCTATCCACAGATAAATGTACCTAATTAAATTTGCAACATCAGGAGCGAGAGCCCATCCTGGCAGCCCTAAGGGTAAGGTAGAAACCAACTGTGGAAGGAGCGTTCGTGAATGGCGGGGCACACTCATGTACTTACTAAGCTTGACTCGTATACAGTGTCTATAAAAGGTATTCACCCCTTTAGAAGTTTTTACATTTTATTGTTTTAACACATAATCACAGTGAATTTAATACAGTCTTTTTTGACATTGATCAATAGAAATAAAACTCTTTTAATATCAAAGTAAAAATAGATTTCTGCATAGTGGTCTAAATTAATTACAAAAAAAAACATAAATAATGAGTTAAATAAGTATTCACCCATCACCTACACCCTGCAGTGCAGTATTTAGTAGGCTCACCTTTTGTGGACAGGACATTATCAAATTTGCACATCTGGACACTGCAATTTTTTTCTTCTTTTGAAAATCTGCTTAAGCCCTGTCAGGTGGTGTAAAGATTGTGAGACTTTTTCAAATCCAAATCCCAATTCTCACATGGATTAAAGTTAGAACTCTGACTCAGCTACTCCAGAACATTAACATTATTCCTTTTAATCTATTCCTGTGTAGCTTTGGTGTTATGCTGGAAAATAAATGTCCCAAGACACAAATTACTTTCAGACTGCAGCCAGTTTTCCCTCAGGATTTCCCTGTGTTTTGCTGCATTAAGCCCATAAGCCTTCCAGGGCCTGCTAAAGAGAAGCATCCACACAGTATGATATTTCCACCACCATCATGGTGGGGATGGTGCGTTTCTGATAATGTTAAATGTTTGGCTTACACCAAACGTGATGTTTAATTTAATGGTTAATTATAGGTTTCATCAGACTATAAAATCTTCTTCCAGCTAATTTCAGGGTCTCCCATGAGACTTCTGGCAAATTCTAGTTTGATGTCATGTGTATTTTCTTAACAGTGATCTTCTCTCACAAAGCTGCGACTGGTGAAGCAGCTGGGCGATGATTGTTGTAGCTTGTTGCTCCTTCAGAGTTATAACAGGTCTCTCATTGGCTTTCCACATTGGTCGTCTTCTTGCAAGATTACTCAGTTTTTGTTGGTGACCTGTTATGGCAAATTTACTGCTGTAACATACTTTTTCCATTTCTTTATGATTGATTTAACCGGACTCCAAGGGATTTTCGGTGACTTGGATGTTTTCTTGTGTCCATCCCCTGACTTGTGCTTTTCAATCACTTTCTCACAGAGTTGCCTGAAGTGTCCTTATGTCTTCAGTTTGTACATTCAGCCACCATACTGACTCACCACAAGCTGGATCTTCAGGATAAGGTGTATTTACAGTCATATGAAAAAGTTTGGGAACCCCTCTTAATTCTTTGGATTTTTGGTTATCATTGGCTGAGCTTTCAAAGTAGCAAATTCCTTTTAATATATGACATGCCTTATGGAAATAGTAGTATTTCAGCAGTGACATTTAGTTTATTGAGTTAACAGAAAATATGCAATGTGCATCATAAGAAAATTAGACAGGTGTATAAATTTGGGCACCCCAACAGAGTACTTACATCAATACTTAGTTGAGCCTCCGTTTGCAAATATAACAGCCTCTAGACACCTCCTGTAGCCTTTGATGAGTGTCTGGATTCTGGATAGAGGTATTTTTGACTATTCTTCCATACAAAATCTCTCCAGTTCAGTTAAATTTGATAGCTGCCGAGCATGGACAGCCTGCTTCAAATCATCCCACAGATTTTCAATGATATTCAAGTCAGGGGACTGTGACGGCCATTCCAGAACATTGTACTTCTCCCTCTGCATGAATACCTTTGTAGATTTCAAACTGTTTTGGGTCATTGTCTTGTTGGAATATCCAACCCCTACGTAACTTCAACTTTTTGACTGATGCTTGAACATTATCCTGAAGAATTTTTTGATATTGGGTTGAATTCATTCGACCCTCGACTTTAACAAGGGCCCCAGTCCCTGAACTAGACACACAGCACCACAGCACGATGGAACCTCCACCAAATTTGACAGTAGGTAGCAGATGTTTTTCTTGGAATGCGGTGTACTTCTTCCGCCTTGCAAAGCGCTAGTTGTAATGACCAGATAACTCAATTTTTGTCTCATCAGTCCAAAGCACTTTGTTCCAGAATGAATGCTGGCTTGTCTAAATGAGCATTTGCATACAAGTGACTCTGTTTGTGATGTGAGTGCAGAAAGGGCTTCTTTCTCATCACCCTGCCATACAGATGTTCTTTGTGCAAATTAAGCTGAATTATAGAACAATGTACAGATGCACCATCTGCAGCAAAATATTCTTACAGGTCTATGGAGGTGATCTGTGGGTTGTCTGTAACCATTCTCAAAATCCTGCGCATATGCCGCTCCTGTATTTTCCTTGGCCTGCTAGACCTGGGTTTAACAGCAACTGTGCCTATGGCCTTTCATTTCCTGATTACATTCCTTACAGTTGAAACTGACATTTTAAACCTCTGAGATAGCTTTTTGTAGCCTTCCCCTAAACCATGATACTGAACAATCTTTGTTTTCAGATCTTTTGAGAGTTGCTTTGAGGATCCCATGCTGTCACTCTTCAGAGGATAGTCAAAGGGAAGCACAACTTGCAATTGACCATCTTATATACCTTTTTCTCATGATTGGACACACCTGTCTATGAAGTTCAAGGCTTAATGAGCTAATCAAACCAATTTGGTGTTGCAAGTAATCCGTATTGAGCAGTTACATGCATTCAAATCAGCAAAATTACAAGGGGACCCACATTTTTGCACAGCTAGTTTTTCACATTTGATTTAATTTCATACAACTAAATACTGCTTCATTAAAAATCTTTGTTCTGAAAACACCTCAGTACTCAGATGTTCCTAGGAAATGAAAGACATACCACTGTTAGATACTTTATTAATCCCAAGGGGAAATTCACTATCTATCTATCTTTCATCTGTTATCTTTTTTGTTGAAAGTAGAGTAAATTATTATGCTGGCTGAGGGGGGTTCCCAAACTTTTTCATATGACTGTATACTGAAATAAATTGAATCCCCTGACTTCAGACAGGTGATCTTGATTCCACAAATTATGGGACTTCTAAAACCAATTGGCTGTATCAGTGATGGTTTAGGTATGCCGTATTATAGGGGATGAACACTTATGTGATCAAATTATTTTGTGTTTTACATTTGAAATTCATTTATACCCATTTGCAGAACTCTGTTAGCAGTTTGAAATTAAAGAGTCTTTTTCTGTTGATCAATGTCAAAAAAGTCAAATTAAATCCACTGTGATTCAATATTGTATAATAATAAAATGTGAAAACTTCCAGGAAGATCCTTACATAAAATGTAATGCATTTAAAATATATTTTTCAAAAATATATTTCTATCAATAATACTGTACAGTGTACCAAATACCAAGAAATATATGTTAATATATTGCACTATCTTGCAGTATACTGAAATGTATTGTAAACTTTTTAGTTTATTGCAGTTTTTATATTGCAATATATTTTTCAAAATATAAAATATACTTCTCAATTTAACAATAATATGAATAATAAAATATTCTCTTATTCTATGTTAATTAGTGTTGTCTTATTTTAATTCTTTGTCTTTTTTTCTCTTTTTTTTTCATCATGTAAAGCACTTTGAGCTACATTATTTGTATGAAAATGTGCTATATAAATAAATATTGTTGTTGTTGTTTAACCTCCTTAGCATTAACATTTTTTCTTAAGAAAACGTAAAAAGCGTTGCATTTTTTTGGCTTGAAAAGTGATATTTTTATTAAATCTCACCTTTCCACTGTAAAACATGCAACACACTAAAAGTACAAAGTCAGAAGTGTAGAAAGTGTAATAATGATAATAATAATAATAATAATAATAATAATATGAACAGCACCAGAATCACTTTCAGTTTCACTGCCTGAAGACAGATTCACCATGTCATCACTGCTGATAAGAGGACACCACCATGATGCCAGGAGAACACGCGTCTATACCGTTGCCCTGGTAACGTTCAAGCTGGACTCTTACACAAGACATACCTGTACTGTTGCCTGAGTAACGCTCGGCACTAACGCTGCTGGCACTTTTACAGCCCAAGTAATCTTCTCGTTTTATGCGAGACGTGTCCATACAATTGTCTGAGTGACTACTCTGTACTAATGCTTGTAGCACTTTTTTTGCAGCCCGAATGATGCTCAAATCTAATGCTAATGAGGTTAAATATACTATAAATTCTATTTATAATATACTCTTCTATGTATCTAGTTATACTATTCTATGTATTTTAGAGCAGTGTTTCTCAAACTTTCTGGTACGACGACCCACTTTTTCCTATGTAAGTGTCATTGTGATCCACCAAAGGCGCAATCCTCAGAGCGCTTGGTTTGTCAGTGGATCGAGAGTGATCATTGCAGCGGCAACCTACTTCTTAACCCACTACTATTATACACAATAACAACTTGTGACCCACTGGTTTAGAGTATATGGTGTCATCCACTGATGCCTCCTTCCCAGCAGCCTTTGCTTTTATGGTCCAAGGGATGGAGCCAGTTGCCCTCACTGGGCAGTTTCTCGGTACTGTGAAGGCAAATAAAGATGTCACAGTTAGTGGTAGAGCCCCATCTTGGCCCACTGGGGCATTACATACCTGGGAGGAATCTGAAAGGTGACCATCTCATGCACATGCAGGACAATGGATAGTTCAAAATATTTCAATATATGTGTATATTTTTTTTTGTATGTAAAATGAACACTAATAGAAATTTTTTTAAGAAAAGATGCTCCAATATTCCAGTATATGTATTTATAGTTAATATTTTTTGCCTGACAGATTTGTTCATCTTTAGAAACTAATATTAAAGACAATGAGATGTAACAGATTGGTAGCATTGTAACTTTTTAAATAGTTTTTCTTGAAATGTCACAAAACATTAAGCTTGCAGAACATATTCTAGGGTGGAATACATCACATCCTATATTTGCTGGCACCAATAAACTGGTTTCAATGGGAAGCCTGTGTTTAGTATTTTTTCCAAGCAAAAACAATCGCAATAAATGATCTTTCAGAAACATTGAATCAAACCTACAATATAATACATGTCTTATACACAAAGGATTTACAAATATGTCTGTTACAATATATTAGGGGAATTATATGTTTGATTATATTTCAAATACAATTTTACATAAGAAAATTGTACTTACATACATTTTAGATTACATTGGAACACATTTCCAGATATTTTTCGGGTATAATGTAATATATGTATTTTTTCTAAGATTTGAACACTTTTTATAGGTACTGTAGAAGAGCAAATACACACTCCATTAGACTAACAGAAATACTAATTTCTAAAAGAACTGTAATTCTTCAGCCTTGAACAACAAGACCTTTGCAGATTTCTTCCACTGCAAATTGCGCTTGAAAGCATTAGTGGAAAGAAATGCATTTAGTATAGAAATAAGAGCGACCTGGGAGAAAAAAGAGACTATCGATTTATGTCATTGAAATTGTACAGGTTCAAAGGGCATGTCAGTGTGGCTAAGGAATGGAGGCTGAGGCTATAGTTATGGGCAGTTTGAAATGAGCAAGCTTTTCAGGGACACACTGCTGACAGCTCCATTCCCATAGCAGTTATGATGACAAAACCGTGCCCATCCTAGTGCACCACACTCACTGCCATCTTCTTTCACTTTTTTCACTTTGTGTTGGCATGAGGGGTCCTCAAAGTCCTGTTCATTCCACAGTATTATTAGTTTAACAGCAGTCCCATGCAATCAGTTCCTGAATTGCTGTAAGTTTTTATTATGGTGGCCTGGAAATGTTCAAAATTGATCTGGACAGAGCTGGCCCAAGAGAACTCCAGTTTTTACTATTCATTAGAGAGAACATTAAAATAGAAGGTCTCATACTACAGAGTTAGATAAGGCAAAGAACTTTTAAATGCTTAAAGTGGAGTAGAACTGTTCATTAACATCTCAGGTCATCAAAGTTTATTAATGTAAATTCAAGAACTCCATATTTACCACAAGTCATGTAGCCTAATTTAACCTTGAACATTTCACCTCCTCTGTGCTCCTAGAATAAACGTAAGAGTTGGCAGTGAGTGGGCGTCATGGGAGAAAATACACAGACACAAGCGCATGCTTTATTTCAGTCATTGTTTTCTGGACTCCAGGTAACCTGAAGGCTTTCAAGCAGTTTCCTACTATACCGAAATTCCCCACAGGGAATGCATGGGTTACGTGGATAATTTTGGCTAATGGCTTGCTTTATTTTCTCATAAGGCATATTATATTTTATGACCTAATAAGGATGAGAGAAACAATTACATTTTTCAGATGATATTGTAATGGTTGCCTAAATAAGATACTGGCCACCTACTGTGATAATGGCGTAAGTATATCAAGCACTTAACGAATGAGTATAAGTCAAACACGATTAGGGAATTTATATATAAATATACTATAACCTAAAAGGAATTACATTAGTCATCACGGACTACTGAGCCAGTAGAAAGATTTCCACTCTTTTCCTTTTTAAGACTATTTAATTATGCTACCAGCATACCAGTATTTACTTTGGCAGCCAAATTGTTTCTCAGTACTGCCAGATTTGTTTCATTTGGAAGACGTCTCTTTCTCAGTAATGCAAAGGATCTTTAGTCTATGTCATGTTTACACTAATTCTTCATGTGATATCAAGCTGGCGCACTCATTTTCCACATCAGTTACCCATTGTATATTCTTCTTCATCGGTAACTCTAGATACTAGTTGTGATGTAATATGTATGTGAAAAAGATAATTAATCAGAGTGAAAATTAAACCACAAAAAAATTGCATATTTCGCATCTTATACAAGCTTTGAAATCTGAAAAACGTGCACCACCATTCACAAATAACATTTACTATATAGAGCTGTTTTCATTAACTGGGATATTTTCTCCCCCCTAAGTTTGCATTGAGATTGTCTTAATTTTATTGAGATTTTTTCCTTCAGTCCTATAAATTAAGACTGACCAAGATGAGTGGACATTGTCAAGTATTGCTGAAATTTGGCGACACTCCATAGCAGGGGGCAACACTAGCTTTAGCACTTATTAGGGACTGTTACCCCTACATACTGTATATATTAGAATGAAAAGTGAGTTTTCATGGAATTGAAGTGCCTATGCAGTGGAAGAGCTGGGACAGGTGTCTTTGTGCAGTCGTCCACGCGTGTCAAAACATGGCACATGTTTAAAAGGGGCCAAATGCCACTACCACATAGCTGAATCTTCTCACTCACATTTGGGATCTGTGCCCATATTTATCAAGCTACTCATAATTATTCCTGGAATTGCGCTACAAATCTGACTATTATAAGAATTTGTCCTACCCCAGAGTAGGACAAGAAAAGTAGTTATGAAGTGTCCTACAACCACTTCCTGCAAGGAGTAGGAGTTCACATTTGAGAATTAACGATGTGATGATTATACTGTAGTCTGAGCCACAAAATGGCACTCATAATAAGGTTTTGTAGTTTTCTGATACTAATAGGCTTCACCACAAAGATAATAATAATATTCTTCAAAGTAACAACAACATTTATTTATATAGCAACTTCCAATATAGAGTCTAATTCAAGGTTTACAATTGGTACTATTTTTACTTCAAGGTCTTTACAATTGGTAGTAAGTCGAAACAAACAAAAAAAGAAACAGTAATCAAATAAACAATTACACTAGCCGAGAATAGAAACAAAAGACAAACAATGTGATTAGTCACAAATTTAACCAAGTGCCAGATTAAGTTAGTTTTAAGAGGTGATTGAAACAGCTCTACTGTTCTCACCGGATGTACCACTATTGGTAGATTATTTCATATTTTTGAAGCACAGAGACTAAACGCAGTCTCGACACTTTTATGTTTTACTCTCGGAATAGCAAGCAAAGTCCAATGTGAGGATTTAGGGTTTCAACTGTGAATGTAAGCTGGCAAACATTCCAAGATATACAATATGAAGGTACAAGATCAAATTTGATTCTGAAAGACCCAGGTAGCCAGTGTAAAGATGCTAGTACTGGTGCAATGTGGTCCGATTTTTCATTTAAGTTGGGATTCCTGCAGCTGCATTCTGGACCAACTGTAAATGATTTAAATCATTTCTGGCAACCTTGTTTTGGAGTGCATTGCAGTAATCAAAAAGCAGAGTTGTAAAAAGTACTCAGAAATTACACTTGAGTAAAAGTAGAAGTACTTCATCAAATTTTTACTTTCGCTCCACTTAAACACTACTTGAGTAAAATAATAAAGTATCTGCTTGTAAAAGTACTCAAATATTAAAAGTAAAAGGACATTTTATAATAATGAGATGGTGCAAGGCTTTGTGTAGAGGATGTAATACATTTATTTAAATTTTAAACACACAATATTTTTGCTGCAAAGTAATGTATCATGCAAATGCAATCATGCCCACATAAGTGCAGTGTGTGTGACAGTGCTGTGGTGCTAGTGAGTGTTAATATGGCTTACACTGTGCATCCCCTGTTGGGATACCCGGCAGCAGTAGATGATGTGCCTCGATTCCAGAGAGAGGAAGAATAAAACAAAAATAAGAATAAAAAATTAAGTGAACATCTCACAACCTTATCACTCGAATAGATACACAATATAATAAAATCAACACAGATTTTAGAAGGGCAGTTGTTACATTAAACAGAAATACAACTATTTCAGAAATATTATTTGTCTTTAACAAGAATTCTCTTATGAAAACTATTGTTTCCTTTGGTCAATTTGGTGCCCAGTTTCTCTTTAAATTACCCTCTCGAGCGCACTTATGTAATCTATGAAATTAACCATAATTAAACTCAAGGCATATTATTAACTGTCTAATATAACCAGATGAATACCAGTTTTCTCATAATATATAATCATACTGTATTGTTAATTCGCTCCAATAGACCATTTAAATTCTACAGAATAACATTTTCTCACAAATATAATAATTAAACCAACCTGCATTAATATTACACTGCAATAACTCAATTTGAATACAACATAATAATGGCAATTATAAATCTATCTTCCCGTCAGTGTTCTACTGAAGAATGCTCAGGACAGGAGTCAATTCTGTTACATTTAAATGCTTCTTTCTGAATCACGCAAAGAACTAAAGGGCAGCTCAGAGATAATACAAGTCACACACTTTGCAGTTCAGTAGAAGGTAGAATAACAGATGTGAAGTAATCTTCCACTAATTTACCATATCAAAACATATCACTGCTCAGCATTCACCCTTGCAGATAAAACTAGAATTCTCCTGTTAAAAGTCACCTGTACTTTGCTAAGTCATCGTGGATCAAGAGTAGATTCTGGTCAAAAGGGCAGTGTTCTGTTAGTCTTCCCTAAGCTCAGATTTCATAAGGAACCAACAAAACTATTTATCTCTGCTTGTGGAAAAGCTGATACCCATTTTATTTGCTCTCACATACCCAAGAACAACAAGACCTTGACATTGCTTCTTTCTGCCCTTTGTGCCCTCTACTCCTCTCACCCCCTCACAGGCCACAAGTTCTCAGTTGAACCTTGAGTCTGTCTTCTCCAGTTAACCATCGATGCTTACTTCAGCGTATCAGTAACTGGGCTTATAAGAGTCCACTGAAGTATTTAGTGCATACATCATACAGATATAGTTCACACAATATACTCGTACAAACCACTGGTCAAAAGTTTTAGAACATCTCTGTTTTTCCAGTTTTTCTTCAAATTAATCGGTTGAAATGCAATGAATGGCCTGAAATGGTGAAAAGGTAATCATTAAACTACCAGAGGTTTAAATTAAGGTTTAGGTTACCAAAAACTGAAAAAAAGAAATTTCAGAATATTACAAATAGGTCTTCTTTAGGGAGCAACTAATAGGTTACAACCTACAGATGTTCTGCAGCAATTAATGTAAATTAAGCCTTGCAAGCCGAAGTAAACAATTTGCACAGGTGTCCCGACTGCTGTTGATTACTTAAAAATCCTCTGTCTGCCGTAAAGCAGAGTTTGAACAGATTGTGTCACTACACTCTCTAATGTACTACTTGAGCAACATTACACAGTAGAAAGTTGTAAATTCCAGTGATAATGGCAAGAAAACAGCAATTAGAAAATGAAATGAAACAGAGCATCATTACCCTTAGAAGTGTAAGCCTTTCATTTAGATAAATTGCAAACAAAAAATTAAAAAAATCAAAGTGTCATTGAGTATAGTGTTCTACAAAATCCAAAGGGAATTGGAAACTGGAAGAAACTCTAAATAGGAAGAGATCTGGCAGACCCAATGTCACAAGCTAATCAGAAGACAAGTTTCTGAGGGTCACCAGCTTGTGTGATTATAGGCACCTCACAGCACAACAGCTTCAAGCACAACTAAACAGTGCAGTACAAAAAAAGCAAGTCTCATTTTCTACTGTGAAGAGGAGACTTTGTGCTGTAGGTTTGACAGGGCAAATGGCAATAAGAAAGCCTTTCCTTAAAGGACAAAATGGGGCCTTGAAATACCAGCTGGGGACTACTGCAGACTGGAAGACAGTCTTACAGACCAATGAATCAAAATGTGATGTGTGTTTGTTTGTATGCCACTGAGTTGGTGAAAGGACGGTCCTCTTTGTGTGACACCAGCTGTCAAACATGAAGGAGGAAGTGGGATGGTCTGGGGTTCTTTTGCTGGAGGCAGAGTTGGGGACTTACACAGAGAGACTGGCATTCTAAATCATAATGGTTACCACAGTTGGGCTGAATCAAAAATATAAAAGAAATTTTGTACACTTAATGATTCCTTCACTTATTTTTTATTTGCCATTGTTTATTCTGTGACTAGGGCGGCACGGTGGTGCAGTGGTAGCCCTGCTGCCTCGCAGTTAGGAGACCCGGGTTCGCTTCCCGGGTCCTCCCTGCATGGAGTTTGCATGTTCTCCCCGTGTCTGTGTTGGTTTCCTCCCACAGTCCAAAGACGTGCAGGTTAGGTGGATTGCCGATTCTAAGGTGGCCCTAGTGTGTGCTTGGTGTGTTTGTGTGCGTCTTGCGGTGGGTTGGCACCCTGCCCAGGATTGGTTCCTGCCTTGTGCCCTGTGTTGGCTGGGATTGGCTCCAGCAGACCCCCATGACCCTGTGTTCGGATTCAGCGGGTTGGAAAATGGATGGATGGATGGATTAAGACATTAAACCACATGCATTTCCGTAAAAACTGAGGTATTCTAAAATTTTGACTGGTAGTGTAACTCGTGGTCTCAAGATATTACTTGTGCCTATAAAATCTTGTTTTATTATATTATTCCATTTCTATCAAATCAATATATTTTTTATGAGTTCACTGTTATCTAGCATTTCCAAAACATTCTGACTTTCCCGAAATGTGTGTTCTGATCACTGCCTGAATGCTTTCTTCTGGCAGCTCCTACCAAATTAGGACAGCTCACAAACTCTTCTAAATCCTGATGAGGTCATGAGTACATTAGAACAATCTAGATGAGAGCAAGTAATTCAGTCCAACAAAGCTCGCCAGTCCTATTCACTTAAAAAAAACATCAAGGCTAGTTTTGAAAATCCCAAAAGTCTTACTGTCTACCCCACTACTTGGTCACTTATTCCAAGTGTCTATGGTTCTCTTTATAAATAAAACGTTCTAATGTTTGTGTAACTCATTTTTAAAGTGACCGTCTCAATCCACTGTACTAATTCCCATCACTATTATAAGCACTTCAATTATGTCTCCTCTTAGTCTTCTTTTGCTTAAACTGTATAGGCTCAGCTCTTTTAATCCATCCATCCATCCATTTTCCAACCCGCTGAATCCGAACACAGGGTCACGGGGGTCTGCTGGAGCCAATCCCAGCCAACACAGGGCACAAGGCAGGAAACAATCCTGGGCAGGGTGCCAACCCACCGCAGGCTCTTTTAATCTTTCTTCATAATTCAACCCCTGTAGCCCTGGAATCAGCCTAGTTGCTCTTCTGTAGACCTTTTCTACTGCTGCTATGTCCTTTTTGTACCTGGAGATTAAAACTGCATGCAGTACTCCAGATGAGTCCTCACCAGTGCATTATGAAGGTTGAGCATAACCTCCTTGGACTTGTACTCCACACATCGTGCTACTATACAACCCAACATTCTGTTTGCCTTCTTAATGGCTTCTGAACACTGTCTGGAAGTTGATAGCTTAGAGTCCATCGTGACTCCTAAATCCTTCTCATAACACGTACTCTCGATTTTCAGACCTCCCATTGTGTATTAAAACCTAACATTTTTACTACTTATGTGTAATACATACAGTTTCCTACATTAGAAAAAATGATAAAATGCTATTACTCCTATTCCAGTTCCAGACAATTAATGCTGTTTTCCTACTCTGAGATGTACATTGGTTTTATGACATATTTACTGCAGTAATTTTTAACATGTGTACAAATCTTCATTCATTCATTTTCAAACTCTCTTATTTGAATTCTTGATTTTAGGGGGATGAAGCCAAACCTAATAGTTATGGAGACATAGTAAGAACCATAATCACAATGGAACAATTCATAACACTGTAAAGGGAAGTGATACATATTCATTCATTCATTCATTCTCCAAGCCTGCATTAAATAGTAACAGGGAGCCACAGACTTATCTTAAATAATATGCTCATATTTACAATGCAGGCAGCAGGGTGGCAGAGTGGTTAACACTGCTGCCCCCACCTTCAAAGTCCAAGGTTTGACTAAAAGTCTGTTTCTGTTTCAGTGAAGTTTACATATTTTCCAGTTGGCTCACCAGTACTTAAAAAAAAAAACCAAAAAAAAAAAAAACCACACACAATACACTAAATGTATAAATAAATAAAGTATACATAGCATCTTATCAAACCCCTAAAGCCCCTACTCTAAAGTCCTACCAATATGTTTACATAATGCCAATAAAAAATGAGAAAATAAAAAATAATGAATTTTCATTGAAGCTGTAGATGGAAGTAAACATGCAGAGTCTTTGAGTAATCTGTGATTGTGAATTCTGAAAGGATTAAAGATCAGAGTCACAGGAAGAGAGTCAAGCACTTTAATCTTAACATAATGAGGTGGTTAAATGTCCTTGTTGTGCATTAAGCTGATCATTTTGGGATTTTGATGTGGAAGGCAGCATTGCTTCGCTGCCTCAAAGCTGACATTTAATTAGGCACATTTTATACTAAGTTTATATGTTCCTCTTTGGTGAATGAAACATATTTTCTTAGGTTGAATGATGAATCTAAATGTCACTGACATGAGCGAGAGTGTATGTGAGAGTCCCCTGCAAATAATAGCCATTCCATTAGAACGGGTTCCTGCCTTGTGCCTCTTTCTGCCACTACAGGTTCCAATTCCACATATCCCATCCTTAACAGGACACACTCACTAATGTGGAGTCCGTTTTTATTCAGGAAAGAACCTAACATGCATGTATGTGGAATGAGGGCGCAAATGGTCTGGTGTAGGTCAGTGTGAATGTGCTATGCGTGTATCCACTAATGCCTAATGCTGTTGGATTCCTGTGTACCTGCAATGGAAATACATTGGCACTGAAAATAGATAAGTGATGTGTGGGTGACTGAACTTTTCTGTTAGTTGAGACAATGGTGACTTTGGGTTTTAAATGATTTGTTTCCCTTTATGAAGGTTGCTTTATGGCCATCCAACAGTATACAAAGTTTTCAGCAGTATAGACCCATGGTTGTCTGTTCAATTAATTATCAAGTACATGCCATGCTTGATTTTTCTTGGTGGCATTTTCTTGCTTACAATCACTGCACTGCACCATCTACTATGCTGTACACAGTGATGTGAAGTTTAGGAAAAGTAAAAAAAGTTGGGATGAATGCCCTTCAAATTTTAGGAACCTCACATCACACCTGTGCCAACTACCAGTCAATTGTTTAGAATGGCAAGGTGCTGACAGAATGGACAGTAATGTTTATGGCACGTGGAACAACCAGAGAAGAAGAACAGCAGATGTTTAATAGCATCTGGACTGGGCATTGTTATGAGTATCCTTGTTTTATTTCATTCCTTCTTATTTTTGTGAACTTGTCCTTCTTCAACTGTATAGTGCATGTTAACCGATATTAGCATCTCCAAAGTTTTGAAGGTGTAGCACAGTAGTTAGCCCTGATGCCTTCCACATCCAAAGGACTGAATTTGATTCTCAGTCCAGACACTAGACATGGTGAACGTTCCCACAGGGTCTGAGTTCTGTCCATCTATCCATTATCCAAACCTGCTTATTCAGAGCACGGTCATGAGGAATCTGGAGTCAATCCCAGCAGGCATCATGCACAAGTTAAGAACAATCCCTGGACAGGGTGCTAGCTCATCACAAGAATAACACTCCTTCACACCATCCACACACAGAGCATGGCCAATATAGCAACGGCAGTCCTTAACCTGCATGTCTTTGCACTGTGGGAGGAATCCCTTGTGGACATGATGAGGACATACATACTCCACACAGAGGCCCTGAACACCAGTCTGCTTTTTAGAAGGTAGCAGTGCTACCAACATGCCACTCTCTTTGAGCATTCTTTCATCCCCAAAGACATTCATGTCAGGTTAACTGAAGACTGCAAACTGGCGTCTGTGAGTGTGCCCTGCAAAGAACAGCTGCCCCATATGCCCTGTTCTTTAAACTGAAATAGAATGAAACAACACTAGGGCCTGTCTATGCACTTCCTAGGTGGCCTTGTATCAGACAAGAAGATTATTACAGCTAAAATCCTGTAATTGCCAAATAGTTTAATAACTCATAGTAACTCAATAGCCTTTTTTGCATTAACCCAATAAAACTGGATAAAGTAATAAGAGTGCATGAATAACCCTTGAATTTATTGGCTTTATCTTTAGGGCTTATGATACCAGATAAGAATTATTGCATTATTCAGATATTTATGGCTTGATTCAAGTTCATTCTGTCATATTGAAAAGTGGAGTTCTGTTTAATTGTTGCCACACACCATCCAGCAGTGGGTCCTGGTATCCCACTATCACTTACTAGTACAAAATACTGGATTTACAACAAACATTTGAACAAGCAGGAATTAGGAGTACAGACATTGTGGGAAGACCGGCAGCTAAGGCTTAAAGCAAGTACAGACGCATGTCAAACGTGGCAGTCTACACTTGTGTATCTTTCAAGGGATGTTTCTTGTTCACCTTCTGTGCACCCACAGTATTGCCAGGCTGTTCATCACATCTAGTTTGGTGCAAGGCTCGTTTTAGACATGTGTGGCAATTTTAAATTGGATAATAGTATGCCAAGAATGATCAGATCAGACAACCAGCATTTATGGAGATGGCCTTTCAGTATCTGCTTTTTTTTACCCTTCTTGCTCTCCTCTACAGAATCTGCTATTGTGTTAAAATCTGTTTAAAAATGTTGTCATTCATCAGTCCATCACCCGAGGCACAGATCATTGCCAAGGAACTATTTGAACTATCACAGCACACCTGTAACCTTTCCATGGAAGAAATGATCTCATGTTTCCTAAGGTAGGCCCTTGTGGAATACAACTCCTTTAACTTACTCCTGTCAGCTTGGATTTCTCTTGTCTTTGTGGGTAACAACTGGCTGTTCAGCTGAAAACATTCCAGTCAGTCTTTGCATCAAAAAAGAAAATGCACAAAGCAATTCTTCAAACAAAGCTAGTTTAGAGAGGAAGAGGAGGCTTGTAAGCTTCTCATTGTGCCTATACAGTAATCACAATGTTTATTGCCACCATAAATGCAGAAACCATTTTTCTTACTTTAAAGTTTCATGAAAATATCTGCGCTAATTTTGATTAGCTGGTGTCCTGCGCTATTGGGGGCAGTTAGCAGTGTAAAGCACAAGGCCATACTGCAGTTTTCCTCACAGCCATGAAAGAAATTTGTATTTATTCAATGTGCCAACATGATTTAACTTGTATTTTCCCAAATGATAAGACCTACTGCTGCTTTAAAACTGTCTGCATGTGCTGAAGAAAAGTATCTTTAGACAAGAGCAACTTTTACCTGAAGATATACTGTAGGAAGAATCAGAATAAAGAACCAATCCAAGCACCATATCTAAAACTTGGATGGTCACTGCATACTGTATAATTTCAGAACTAACAGATTAATAATAATATACATTAACACTATGACATAAAGTACTATGTCACATATATAAACATTCATACACAGTACATACGAGGTGTGATCAAAAAATAAGGTGAATGTTTTAAAAAAGAAAAGTTTCTTGCAGTAAAAGATTTACAACTGCTGGTCACCCTCAAAATACTCTCCTCCACTTCAAATGCACTTACAGTATCCCAATGCTCCTGCCACTTTGCAAAGCAGTTCTGAAAGTTTTCTTTCGAGAGTGTCTTTAGTTGGGCTGTCGTGGCTGCCTGGATGTCCTCAATGGATTGAAATCGTTTCATGGCCATTTTCAATTTAGGGAAGAGGCAGAAGTCGCACGGTGCCAGATCCAGCGAATAAGGTGGATACGGACACAGCGTAATGCTTTTATTCAACAGAAATTATCGTACTAGAAGTGATGTGTGACAAGGAGCGTTGTCATGATGAAGAACATTTTCCTCAGTTATTGATGTTGAAGGACGTCCTGATCTTGTCTCGTCTTCAACCGAGTCAGATCCATTACGAAATCGATCAAACCACTTGTAAACAGTCTTAATTGTCGGAGCAGTGTTACCATAAACCAACTTTAACATCTGATGGGTTTCCTGAGCTTTTTGCAATTTGAAACAAAATTTCATGTTAATGTGTTGCTCGATATCCATTAATGACAACCTTGAAAAACATACTTGAACTCAATAGTGGCTCACAAATGACTTGACAGTATCAAACAAGTTGAACGTTGTCACAAACTAGGCTCTAGGATGGACATATCAGAAACCTGCATTGAATTGTTTTGTATTGTTTTTGGGTGGTGCTCTGAATCAACATTCACCGTACTTTATGATCACACCTCGTGTATACACATATATATATATATATACACTACTGACACTGTGTGACCATGAGCAAGTCATTTCAGCTACATGTGATCCAACTGGAAAAACAAAAGTAATGTAACCAACTGTATCTCAGAAGTTGTAAGATGTCTCGGCTAAAGACGTCAGTCAACTAATAAGCTTACTCTTGAACATGCTATGCATAATTGCCCAAGAGTAAAACATTCCTGCATTAGGTCTTTTTCTGTTATTCCTAATGACTTGGCTTTTGTTGATGATCATTGGAAAACACTATTTCATAGGAATGTGTATTCTTTTGAAATGAAATGGGCAGTCAATAAGAATAATGTGAAATTTGAGTATATAATATTATCATTATTAAATGTTTACAATTTGTATTTATTTACTCCATTCACTGAAGTACAGTATTTCTCTTTGTGTTTTTTATCAGGTGCACATAGTCTCCCTTTAAAGTGCAAAGTTCTCAATGTATTTGTAAAGCAGTGCTTGATATACACACTGGTCTATTAAGATTAAGAGTGAGGAGCGCGGAGCATTTCCCCATTAGAAAATCAAGCACCTTGGTGTTTGCAGCACTACAATTACAGTGCTGAGTTTGGGGGGCTTCTTCCTGTGAAGATTACGTGAGGAGTAAAGGGGTCGATGTTCAGCAACACAACTGGGTGCTGGAGATCAATGTAGCAGAACGGATAACCAAAATGAGAGCCGGTATGCATTTACAAGTGCTGGTAGTCAACAGCAAAAAAACAGTGTTTGCTAACTGAGCTTCTCCAAATTTCCTCTTCACATTTCACAATGGGATCGTGTATCTTTTTTACAGGATACTGCAATGTCTTTAGTCATCTGTCCACTCTGTTGGTTAGAGGTACTATTCATGTGGTCTGTCAGTCGCTTCTTGTATGTCCTTCATTTGCATGAAGGAAGAAACAATAGCAAGGAACAATACCTGGCTGAGGGGCCATTGTGATGGAAGGACAGGGGAAGACAACCAGTCAGGACTACATATTCCTCCAACACGCTAGATGGTAGTATCCTTGGGCGACACTACCTGTATGGATAATCACAAAGCATCCTGGGAACTGTAGTCCCTTGCAATTGTCCACTGGGGGGCCGCCACTGGGTGCTTCAGGGATCCATGATTCCTACTTGTCCCAGAAGTACTTCCAAAGGTCTATGCCTTAGCACCAGAAGTGCTACCAGGTCTAAGTTAAAAGAAAATGCTCAACCTCATCCAGATGAGTTGGAGTCAGGAGGAAGATGGACAAAGCTCGCCTGGATGAGTGGAAGGAAAAGAACACATTTTGTTTAATTAAAAACCTTCTGTATGTTATTTGTGCAAATAAACTTTTTATTTGAACCCAGGATTTGTATTGTGGTGGTTGTGTCTGAGGTTTGGAGTGCTGCAACACCCCTACTGGTCACAAGATATACAGTATATACCCTATATACTCACGTTTAAGTTCTCCCACGGATAAATCGATGCTTGATTAATTTCCCGTATTTTATAATGTGTGGAAAACTCACGCTATTGGTCCAAGAGATTATGATATGCTAACGCCCACCTGAGAGAATACCCATGGAGCACCCTGCCTTTTTTTTAATCTATGTATTGTGCCTTTGTGACCACAAGGTCATACCCAACTTATTCCGAAGTGTCGTTTGCACTGTTTTGTTTTTGTTGTATCTCACATCCTCATACACCTTTATCATAAGAGCATTCCTTATCTATGATGGAGCATTTGATCAGAGGAAAATATGAAGCTGGTTTTAAATTAAAAGTCATTGAAGTGGCGAAAGAAATTGGTAACTGTGCTGCTGCAACAAAATTCGGTGCGTCTGAGAAAATGGTGCGAGAGTGGAGGAGGCAAGAAGATGTAAAAAAAAAAAAAAAAAAAAAAAAAAAAATTTAAGGGTCGCATTTTTGAACAGGCGTCTAAGTAGGGGTCTGATTTTATGACCGATTTTTCGGGTTTCAAGATCTGACTTATACGCGAGTATATATGATATATAAAATACTTGTGCATATATAATATGACTGCTTTCAGGGAACTTGGTTCGACCAAGCAAAACACAAGCTCTCATAGTAGTTTCAATTCTACTTAATGGTAGGATCCTGTTACTAAATTAAATTATAAACATTACAAAAAGAAAAACTCTTTATAGATAATTTAATATCCAGAAAAATACTGCTTTTTGTAGAATGTGAAATTGTGTTTTTACCTGGTGATCTAAAACTTTACTGGTCCTGCAGTGTTCAGGGGTTATTCTTGGGTATGTGTGTGCATGTAAATCCTGAACTTTCCATTTTAGTGAAAGGGATTCAAGACTCAAGCCCCTTATTATTGGTATTAAAATTTTAAGTCACATGTTTGGAAGTCCAGTTCACATTTTTCCCAGTCTAAGCCATGCACCCAGCACATAATATTGTACTGATCAAAATGCAACTGAGCACTAACTTGATGTTCACTTACTGCCAAGGAAGAATACCTGATGGCGTTAATGGTGCATTCATGTGCTATGAGAGGTTTTGGAGCTCTGACTTGCGATCTTTAAACTTTCCCACTTCAGTGCATTTTTGTGAGTTTTCGGTAAGATTTTTGGGAGGGATGCGTCACTTTTGATTTGTTACACGGTCTGCAAAAAAGCAATCAAAGGTAAAAAGTTTTTTCATGAAAATAAAGAGTAAACAAAACATACTCCAGATGTATTACATTGCTTCAAATGCAGTACAACCACAAAATGCCATTTCTTCCTGACCAAGTTCTTTTTTATTTTATTTTATACAGTTGACTTAGATGAAAGGTCAGCATTACATCACAATTCGGAGCTTATGGATTGCTTTGTTTCCTCCAAATTGTCCAAATTGAAGCGCCGACTTTATTTATAACATCATATAAATTAAAAAATAAAACTCCAAGGAAACAGTGTGTGTGCTCCTTCCACTTCGTGGAAAAGAAGCCAGCAGTATGATGCCACTGTTTAAGAGAACAGCATAGTCCTTGTGCAGAAAGAAGCAGTATGGAGATTTTTTTTTCTTTTATTTATTTTAAATGTGTTGCCAGCCTTGCACTGTCCAGCAAACACCTAGCTGCTCAGTTGTTAGCACTGCTACGGACAGCCCTGGAGTATTGTGCTCAAGTTGTGTAGCATGTGTAGTCTGCATGTTCTGTCCTTGTGATTGTGACTTCTCCTTTCTCACCTCAAAGCAGATGAAAACTTGAGGTTTTGCTGTTTTAATTTAGGCAGTTCACATCTGATATATTTTCCTAGGCAGTGAGTGGTTGCGAGTGAATGATCTGATGCCAATTGAAACAGACCAGACACAAGAATCCCATTCTTTGAGTTTTTGTGAACATTGTGTATCATTTTATGTCCCCTCAGTCATTAGTAAAAGTGGAACAAATGTGTTTAGTTAGATAAGTTAATGTTAACATTAGAGGAATTTTCTGGTATGGCCCCACAAGAATTTTCATGCAAAAAACACCATTGATATGGAAATGCATATAGATGTTTGAGTTCTAAGCTTTAAATTTCTTAGTTTTTTACGGCTATTAAGATTTTTATAGTGTCAACTGGTGAAACAGGACAAGAAATTAGACATGCCAGCTGATGCGTGTCATGATCTGAGTGCACTCCCCCTAGTGAAAGGGTGTGAGGCTTTCAAAAAGACCCATTAACCAAGTTGGGGCCTTCCCTATCCCGTCTAGAATAGGCCTCACCCCAGGCAGCCTTACCTCACAACTCCACAGGCAGTCTTCAGCCTAACCAGAGCCAAAAAATGAAGAGCATGCTTTTAAAGTACAAAATAACTACATTACATATCACATAATACAAAAAAACAAAAACAAACAGTGCTTTTCAAGAGAGAAAAACCATTTTATTTATTTTTATTTTCAAATTAAGAAAGACACACAAAATGGCAAAAAGGCAGAAAAGGATTTGTCTAAAAGGCCATTCAGAGTAAACAAGTCCCTGTACCTGTTATGTTTCAGCCAGTGTTCATCCCCTGGTTTATGTTTAAATTTCTTTTTTCTACCCTTTGTGTTTACATTGTTTATTGGTTTCAATTGTTTCTGTTAGTTGTTCAATCAGTTTATTATTTGTCTAATTATGTACTTTTTTTGTGTGTGTAAACTGTGGGTGGATCACACAGAGGCGGGACCACACCCTTACTAAGAAACCACTCCTAGTTATTTAAAGGCAGGCTGGGAAAGCGAGTTCCTTGGGATTCATCCTATACCATTTGGAGGAGTTTTCAGAGTTCTGTTTTGTGAGTACTGCCTTCTGTCACTTTGCTGGATTTCTGAGTTTTGCTTCTGTCTACAGTTTTTAATTTCTATATTTGTATGGGGCTTTTTTGATGTTGGTTCCCCTTAAAGTATTTTTAAGTTAATTCTAACAAACATGGTATATGCAGTATGCATTTGCCAGTGCGAAATTGTGTTTAAAGTGAAACATTTTCTATACATTTAAAAAAGTACATACCCTGTTCTGGCATTTTGTAATGTAATCCTTGGGTCAGAGAGCATCAATGGAAAATTATAGCTTAAAAACGTACCGATTATGTCAATTTTTCAAGCTAATAAAGTTATCAAGCATTGCTCTGCATCTTAAGATTAGACACGCACATTTGTTAGATAGCTTGTACATGTAATTTCTAGATAAAAAAAATATTATCTGATTTAGCCATTTTAACAGAAGATTAGCTATGCATACTACCTCAGTGCTTGTTTTCCTCCACAACAACCTGTCACCCCACGGGCACTGTTTCCTCTTGAAAGACCAAAACTGCAGTAAACTTTTCCTGTCACATGCTTAGTATTGTGTTGATTTACTTCTGCACTAATGTGAGAACTCCTCCCACAGTCACTGCTGTCGCACAAGCAATTAGAAAATGCATCCGTACCTCAAGTAAAATAGTACCAGGGATATGGAAGTAAAATGGATATTTCCAGATCAATTTTATTGTCATAGACATGCATCGGAAACACAGAAGGTGAATTTTCTTATATCAAAACATTTTGTTGATTCAAAGTGGAAATATTCAGTATGTTTTAAGTCTTTTATTTTCTACTGGTGCTCCATGCCCCATAGTTACCAATATAAAATGCCAGGATGGGCTGGATATTTTTAAATATTTATAGAAAACACTTAGAACACCATTTAATTTGGCAATTGCAAATATAACATGTTTGTGAAGAAATAACTTTGACTTGAAAATTACCAAACTTAACCTTTAAGCAAATCCTTCGGCCTCCTTTTTGATTTTCTGAGTATTTGGGGTTTACGGTTATCCCCTCTCTTGAGATAGATAAATAGATAAATAGATTGCTTTTAGGACATTTCTGCATATTTTGAACTATTATGGCAGTTCTCCAACTCATTGGGCTTAGCCAGAATGAAGCCTGTAAGTATCTCTGAGTCTCTTCAGTGCTGACCAGAGAAACTCTTGGCATGCTTTGTTGTTTTTTTGGAGGCCTTGACCCCTTTTCGTATGTTTTTGACTGCAAATCACAACAATACATAATCCATATAGAATCCACATAACAGAAGCAAAATCCAGAAATGAGAAAAATCAATACTTACAAAGTGCACTTTTAGAACGCCAACAAACTACTGATGGATCCGCACCTCAAACTGACAATATATAGGCTGAGGGAGGTCCACTAGCTGTAATATCATAGTGGTCCCGCCTCTTGGTGGGTTCCATCCACAACATGCAAGGAATATAAGAGAGCATAAAAGAACAATGCTTGCAAATGAAATAACTAAAGAAAACATAATCAAAGAAAAATGTGATTTTACATAAATAATTTAAAAAATAAATACCATGAACAATTTCAACAACAAAAAAGGCAAATAAAATTTGAAAAATATCAAAAACATTAAATGAACAAAGAATAAACTTGGGCCAGGGCTACAATCCTGGCTAAACTATGCTTATCCTGTATTTAATAAATCTTTAAAAAGATGTCTAAATCTGGAATTTAAGACTGTGAAGAGAGTTGTAGAAAAATAATTTCTTTCTGCTATGTCGTTCACTTCACCAAACCCTTTGCCTCCTATCTCCACATCCTCCATCACTTAAGCTGAGTTATGTGGCAACATGAATTAAGGGGCAATCACTTGTTGCATGGCTGTAGTTAGGTAAAGGCAGAGATTCAAGAACTACTCACTCTTTGAGCACTTCACGTTCTTATTAACTTATTGCCTGTTCAATGTTCTCTATTTGTTGACTTCCTACTGCTTGTAAATGTCACTGATAATCTGTTCTGGAATTTAGTCTCCTGCCTCTTACTGGACAATGACTTGGTCTGCTGCTTTCGATATGTATGCTACTTAGCTTCTGGCCATCAGCCTCTTTTCCATGATTATATTGCCTTTGTGTCCTTTGCCAGGAAGAATTATAAGTATGGGTCTATCATTTGACTTTTCTGATGCTGATCTCATACAGATCTGCAGTTTCAGCTTGAGATTATCAGATAAGCACTGCATATGTTCAGAGGAATGAGACACTTGTACACAACATAAATTGTGCTGAGGTGGCTGGCATTAGACATTTGTTTGACAAAGAACCAGCTAATAACTGACTCTCATTATGGCACTTAACACTAAGAAAACTTTGCGTAGAACACGGATGGCTGGGGCTTGCTTCTTTAGCCAGTCAAAGATGCATGAAGCTACCACATGAGCTGACCACCTGTAAGACAAGGGCAAAGGTGAGTGCAGGTAGAGAAGAACAGGACACATCGAGGCATAATATTCCTTAAGTAATAGAACCTGGCATAACACAATGCTGAAATTGTAGTACTGGTTAAAAATCATTTCTGCTAGTTAACAATGCACCAAAGGAAATTGATGTGTGTTTGTATATATACTGTACAGTATATATATAGTGATAGAAGCGCTATATAGTGCCCGACCCGGCACAGACTGACACAGAGGCACATGTAAAATCCAACCAGACTTTTATTTTCTTCACCTGTGGGGCACGTCTTCCCCGTGAACCCCACAGGCAATACACAGTCCTAAAAGCACTTAAACCACAACACACAACCCTTCCTCTCGCACCACCACTCCTCTCAGGCAACCTCGTCCTCTTCCTCCCGATTCTGGCCGCTGAGTGGTGGTTGCTGGCTCCTTTTATAGTTCACCCGGAAGTGCTCCAGGTGATTGATCACCGAGTTCCGGCTGCACTTCCGGGTGTGATGAATATGCTGCCCAAACGGGCTCAGGAGTCCCAAACACAGCACCCCCTGGCAGTGCCTGTGGGACCCAACAGGGCTGCATCCAGCTCCAATTCCCAGGGAGCCCTGTGGGACACTGTGGCACTGCTGCACCCCAGGGAGGCAGCCATCTAGCGTCCAGGGGGAGGTATTCCAGTGTCCTGGGCTACTCCCCCTGAATATAGTGTGCAGGGGCATCCCAGCTGGGTCACAATTAATAAATAAATAAATATAGTGTCACGCATAAGCGTTTAGGAAGCAGCTTAAATACCCGATGAGCAGCATGAAATCATACGTCAGGGGACGACAGCAGTGTACTAACCACTCTCTCTTTGTTCTGACAGGAAAGATGAGAAAACGTCACCTTGAATTCACCCAAAAACCCTAACCAGCAGACCAAGCCACTTCTGGGTTCCTTCCTTCCCTCTGGTCCCCCAGTGATGACATCACCACATCCCATCTACCTTGGCGGCTCCTTTCCCAGCATTCCCTTTCCATTTCCGTCCCCACAGCATAAAATCCCTGCCGATCATTGTACCAGTTGTCTGTACTGAACTTTTCATGTCTGACCCATATTTTTGCAAGCACCGGTTCCTATAGTATATGGGGATGGATTCCCCAATTCTTTCTTTTACAGTGGCATAGTCGCCAGGATACAGTCCGAAGATGTCAGAAGGACAGGTCCTAAACGCAGTCTTGACCACCATCATGTCTGAGCTCCAAAATGTGAAGCTGGAGCTCGCCACCATTCGGACGGAGCTGGCGTAGACCAAGACCCGATTAGCGGCAGCAGAAACAGTAAAGCCAGAGCCTGCACAGCCTCCACCACCTCTGATAGTTCTGCTTGCGGACTCAGAGAACGTAGAGTCGTATTTGTTGATATTCGGTGTTCAAGTTCTGGGGTAAGCTGGGCCACTGGCTAAGGCCAGACATCAACCAGGCACGCCAAGTGGTGGAGCAGGTGGCTTGTGAGGGCTTAGTTAATGCCATGCTAGATTATCTTGCCCAGCAGATCCGGCGGCATCCATACAAGGACATGAACGGCCTTCTTGAGGTCTTGGAGCACCATCTGGCGATGAACCGAGCCGGTGGGCCAGAAAGGTCTGCTCGTGGTGCCCAGCAGGGCAGTGTCGCTCCCACTGAACCCACCCGTCGCACTGCAGAGGCTCCCAGCCCACCCCACTGTTTCAAGTGGGGAGCTAGGACACATTCTTACCGCGTGCCCGCTAAACGCCAAGCCCATGGACTGCACTTGGCTGAAGGGAGAGAGGTATTGTGCATTGTCTAATAACCTGTCAGTTCCTAATACGGGAGTGGTGTTGGTGAATGGGTATTCTGTACTGGCATTGTTCGATTCCGGGAGCAATATCTCCATTGTTGCTCACTGTTTTGTTTTACCGCGACAGTGGTTGGCTCAGAAAATGAGCATAACCTGTGTACATGGGGAGACCAGAATGTATAGATCCGCAAAGTGTTTTATAACCTGGGATCCCAAACAGTTGCTCATGGCCGTCCTGCCCAAGCCCCCCTATCTGGTTATATTGGGACGTGACTGGTCGGAAACTAAAAGCACTAAGCTCGACCCCACTCCTAGGCATAACTTGGGTATTGTTACGGACGGACAACAAGCCGTTCCAGCTGTTCCCATGCTGTGTTCTCAGGCAACTTCTGATGATGTGGGCTCACTGGGACCTCAACCCGGAACTAAACACAGGCGAGGATCCGGGGCAGGTAGCTCCGCCCCCCGGACCACCACCACCAAGATCCTTTATCCAACCTAGACTTTCAGTTTCGGTCTTCGCTGGCCTCATTTAAAAGAGAACAGTGGAACGATGATTCCCTGACGTTTGCCAGGAATTCCATCATTTCCATTGACGGGCAAGCCCCGGAAACTCCCCTACCACAAGGACCCTACTTTGTACTGAAAAATAATCTGCTGTATCGGGTAGCAGAACACGAGGGTGAGGTTAGGATGTTGCTGTTAGTACCATGAACCTACTGGCGGGTGGTCTGTGAGCTAGCACATGCCCACCTCCTAGGTGCCCATCTCCGGGCCGAGAAGACATTGGAGAGAGTTAAACTCCAGTTCTTTTGGCCAGGAATAAACGAGGAGGTTCAACATTTTTGCCAGTCCTGTCCGGAATGTTAACTACGTCAGATACCCAGACAGGACCGTGCTCCTCTAGTTCCGATGCCCCTTATTGATATACCCTTTGAAAGGATCTCGTAGGCCCCTTGGAACCCTTGACAAGAGGCCATAAGTACATTTTACTTATGGTCGACTATGCTACCCTATTCCCAGAGGCCGTTCCCCTGCGAACAGCTAATACAAAGAACATCGCACGGTAACCTGTAGGGCTCTTTTCCCGAGTAGGTATACCTAAGGAAGTCCTTACGGACCTAAGTACACCTTTTACATCGGATACGTTCAGGAAGGTTGCCAAGTTACTCCGTATTGAGCATCTTAAGATGTCTGTTTATCACTGCAGATGAATGGGTTAGTGGCAAGGTTTAACCAAACCCTCAAACAGATGCTCCGCAAAGTAGTCAGCGAGGATGGTAGGAACTGGGACCAACTCCTACCACTTGTACTTTTTGCTTACGAGGAGGTTCCGCAAGCTTCCACGGGATTTTCCCATTTTGAATTACTGTATGGGCGACAACCCCAGGGTATCTTGGACATCCTAAAAGAAGGATGGGAAGGAGAGGCCCTTCCCTCCACCAATATCTTAGAGTATATTGCACAGTTATGCGATAGATTGGCAAAAATCTGACCTCTGCTAAAAGAACACATGTCAAAAGCTCAATCAGCGCAGGCACAGAATTACAATAGAAACACCTTCCTACGGGAGTTTCAACCGGGAGACCGTGTTATGGTGCTCGTGCCCACCTCCCACTCTAAACTCTTGGCTCATTGGCAGGGCCCGTACAAGGTTAAAGAGAGAAAAGGGTTCGTTGACTATTTGGTGAAACAGCCAAACCGTCGACCGAGTGAGCAGGTATATCACGTCAACTTGTTAAAGCCGTGGAAGGACAGGGAAGAACTTCCTCTCTCCAGCCCGACTCACTCCCTTTTCTTGAAAACATCTGTCCTTAACCTCTGTCCCAATTTGAGTCCCCGCCAATGACAGGAGCTGGAGTCTGCAATCCTGTCTGTCCAGGAAGTGGTCAGTGAGGCGCCCGGCCTCACCTCGCTGATTCAGCATGACATTGTGGTGGACCCCTGGGTGATCGTCAGGTAGGAGGCGGGCTAGTTAAGCCACAGTGTTCAAAAATTCAAGCCATTCTTGACTGGCCCCGTCCGGTAACCAAGCAGCAAGTACAGGCTTTCCTAGCTCTAGCGAGCTACTACCGCCAGTTTGTGCCTCGTTTTTCCAAGAGAGCCACGCCCTTGATGAATCTGACAAAGAAAAGGGCCCCTATCAATGTGGTGAGGGATGAACTGACGGAACGAGCAATCCATGACTTAAAGATGTCCCTTACAATGGCACCTATATTGAAGACTCCTGATTTTTCTTTCCCTTTTATCCTCCAGACCGATGCTTCAGACACAGGTTTGTGTGCCGTGTTAAGCCAAAGCATCGATGGTGTCGAACACCCCGAGATGTACCTGAGCCGGAAACTGCTGGACTGGGAAACAAGGTATGCGGTGGTAGAACAGGAGGCACTGGCGATAAAGTAGGTGGTGACCCAACTGCGGTACTACTAGTTGAGTTGAGAGTTCACCCTCGTGACGGACCATGCTGCCCTCCAGTGGATGGCTGTACATTGGGAGTCGAACCCTAGGGTTACCAGGTGGTTTTTGGACCTGTGGCCATATAGGTTCACGGTCGTTTATCGTCGGGGTTCCCTCCAGGCTAACGCTGATGCTCTGTCTCGTATTTATGACCTCTCGATTCGGTCTGGGCAGAGCAGCATTTGGGGAGCAGCTTAAAGACCCGACAAGCAGTGCAAAATTGCACGTCAGGGGACGACAGCAGTGTACTAACCACTCTCTCTTTGTTCCGACAGGAAAGATGAGAAAATGCCACCTTGAATTCACCCGAAAACCCTAACCAGCAGACCAAGCCACTTCTGGGTTCCTTCCTTCCCTCTGGTCCCCCAATGAGGACATCACCACATCCCATCTACCTCAGTGGCTTCTTCACCAAGCATTCCCTTTCTATTTCCGTCCCCACAGCATAAAATGTCTGCCAATCATTGTACCAGTTGTCTGTACTGAACTTTTCATGTCTGTCCTATATTTTTGCAAGCACCGGTTTCTACAGTATACGGGGACAGATTCCCCTACTCTAAAACGTAGTGTTTGTGCTTTTTTTACAATATATATATGTATATATATGTATAGCTGCACATAAATAAAACATATCATATACTTTATATCATTATAGAGTAAATGGATATAAAAGACAGGCAGGACTGAAATGATGGGATATTCTTTTATGTTTATGACAATTTCTTATCAGATCTTATCTACACATTACTTGAGCATATTTGGGTTCAAACTGACTAAAATGCAAAAGAATAATGAAAATCATCATCCGCTAGCAAGTCATTTGTGCATTGTTCTTCTAAATTTATTAAACAAAATTTTAATTGAACAGCCCAATGCAACATTGACAGAAGCAGGAAAAAGGAACGCATGCTACTTTTGATGATGTTCACCCCTAAAGGGGTAATAATAGTGAAGAGAAACAGAAGCTTGCTGTTGGGGAAAAAAATGTCGGTTAGCAAATTTTTAAAGGCACCTGGTATGACTTGTTTGCTGGAGGGCACACTTGTACAAAGTGTGTTTAGTGTGGAATGCTCAAACGCTTAACTTTAAATTTAGTTGCTTGGTTTAAAGGCTCAAGTTAAATGTGTAAGCAAATGAAACATAGTCATAATTTCATCCTGAGAGTGTTTTTACTGTATTTCATTGTTTTTAACCTCTGTCAAACTCCTTTTTTCTTAAATCTAAACATTATATTTTAAGAATGCTTACCACTCTATACCACAACGCCGTCACTGAAGCAAATCCATTTTTGTATATTCTGTCAAGGAGCTCATGGATAATATAGTTGTAAATATGAACATTTAATGCATAACTGTATAGAGGTTTCTTTTAGTTCTTCTTATACTGGTATTGTTGCTATTATTACCATCATCAATATATAATTTTAGCAGTATACTTAACTTGTACCTGTTTTAATATTTTCTTAGTGTAAATTGAATGGATATTTTTATAAAGTGTTTTAACCAACATTCAATGTATGAAATGTGCACGTGGGGACGAAGTAATATCTATCTATCTATCTATCTATCTATCTATCTATCTATCTATCTATCTATCTATCTATCTATCTATCTATCTATCTATCTATCTATCTATCTATCTATCATTATTAATACTATATTTTTTGCATTTTCAGTAAGCAGTTCAACTGGAGTATCACCATCACTGGTCCAATTCTTGGCTCATTCCCTCAGTCTTTATGGCCCTCCTTCTCCATGTGTGTTTTCTCCTGGAGTTCTGAAACACTGCAGTCACCGTGAGGCTCATGGAGTAATCTCTCTGATTCATTTACAGGAGGACACAGAGGCTCTATAGTCTGTGTTGACAATGCAGGCCTTTTCTCTTGTAGGTAAGTAATGTCTCTTTTGCTATGATAACCAAACACTTGCTATCACTTGATTCTTTATACAGTATCCATGCCTACCTGATTTTTAAAACTACATTTTGTCAAAAAAATTATAACACATAAAGGAAACTGACAAACTTTTTACTTTTTATTTTCACTTAAATAATTGGTTCCAATGAAATGTGTTTGGATAAAAAGGTAAGTGAACTTGAATGAATAATAGACACATAAAATTCTACCTTATCAAAAAAGATACATAAATAACATAATGACATAAATAACAATGAATTTATATAAGATGGTGTAAAACTTCTGTTCGAGATAAGTTACAATAAGTTTTTCAATGAAGAGAATTCTTCTGACCTTTACTTAGTTAGGGTACAGTTGCACCATGGAGAACACCAGCCAGTAAAGCCACCTTACCAATAAAAGTACAATATTCCATACAAGTGACATAAAGCTGATTAAAACTGCCCCCAGTTACACACGCTTTCAGACAGATGCGAGGTAACAGGTGGTGCTTTGGTGTCCACATGGTGTGATCGAGGTGTCACAGTATATTTATTGATTTAGCACACATTCTCTGAAAAAGGAATTCAAGTATTCAGTATCTAAAGTATATTTTGAAATCTGATCATACTAATTCAAAATACTGAACTTTTAAACAGAATTATAATGAAAACCACTGATTATTTTCTTACATATTTCAGAAATAAAATATTAACGATTGCAACTTTTTGTTTCTGTTCACTATATTTTCTTCTAATTTTATCCAATTTGAATGTACATAAATTTGATTTTTAGTACTTTGACTAAATATGAGCAGCTCTATGGCTCTGAGCTTTGTATGCATTCCAGCAGTAGAAATAAGTGAAATTGCACAAATTCTCCCAGATGCATAAATGTTGGAATGGAAGTGTGCAAGCAGAGACTTGAAATCCATAAGAATAACAGGAAACTAGCAGTAGGTAAAGGCACAAATGATGCATTTGTTCAGGAGGTGGGACAGTGATACTTGTTAAAACAGGGTAAGATAAGAGTCTAGCACTTGATCCATCCATTTCCTTAAACCCCTCTTATCCCACTCGTGATCTTAACGAGAATGTGCAAACCCGACATAAATGAGCACCTGTCAGTCCAGGAGATCCGTCACGCAAACGGAGCTACACGTCCTCACTTCAGGAAGAGTGCAGAACAGCCAATCGACCCGTGTGCACTTTTGGAATTCCAAATCAAGACCTGGAGGACATAACAGTCTGGAATGGAACAGTGCCACAAGCGGCAGCAAGGTGGAAAAGCTTAGTCACACCTTAAATCAAATAATTCACACTTTGATCAGATTCTATGCAAACAATCAAATGCATATGTATCAAATGAGTTAAAGCAGTTTAAAAATGCATTACACTAGCAAGTCATTATTTGATGGAAATGAATTGGAGGAGAAAAAAAAGTAACTTAATAAATCATGTACTTCTGTGTTTCAGGATTAGAGCTAAAAGTTCTTCCGTTATTTAGTAATTCCACTAGGGAAGTGTATTGATTGATGAATACTTGAACATTTTTATGTTTTCATGACCAGGAAAGTGCAACATAAAGTCCCATCATCCCTGCTACTTAGCTAGGAAATACTCCTTTAATGCTGAGCACACATTCACATGTATGTACATGCAACACCTATGCTCTTCTACCCAACCAATGAGCGTGCTATTGGAACGCCAGAGAAACCCATCAGAACTGAACCAGGTGCACAGAATGATTAACTAACCACGATGAATCACTTCACATGCATTTATTATGCTAAATGAGTAGGTGATCAATTGCAGGTCTGAAAACCAGAGAGGAGTGTAGTGGATTACATGGCACTACCACGGGGCTAAGATATGGAGTCCTAACTTTTAATCCTGGCTCACTTATCATTTGTGTGGAATTTGCATGTTCTTTGTGTAGTTTTTCTCTGGGTACTCCAGTTTCCTCCCACCTCCCAAATATATTGTCAACTCTAAAATTGCTCTTTATGGTTATGGATATGTGTGAGCCACTGAACCCTGAACTGAATCAGGTAGGTGATCTAGTTATAATGTGTTGCATAACAGGAGACTTGGAGCCATCATGGAATCATGACGAATGTGGGAATCATGTAATCAGTTGGTACTTTCATTTTCTTGTTGTAAAGGTTGACAAAGAGATTCAGCATCTTCAGACCTTAAATTTGCCATTGTCTCAGACTAGAAATCATGTCAAGGCCTGTAGTGTAAACCTGGTTTTAGTTATTTTGCATAACCTCTAAATAACCTCCAACGGCATGTGACATTTTGTCTCTCTACAGGGAATCCAAGCTGCAATTTGGAAAGGTGTGACAAAGGCTTACTAGCCTAAAGAAGAGGGAAAAAATCAAAGAGTTTTGGAGGCGAAACAGAATTATTGTCTTTGTAGGGAAAAGGCATGCCACCTACCTGCAAAGAATCTGTAAAACTGTACTTTATGTCTGTCTATTGTGAATTTACCCTTGGGATTAATTAAGTAACTATCTAGTATGGGGTATACTATCTATCTATCTATCTATCTATCTATCTATCTATCTATCTATCTATCTATCTATCTATCTATCTATCTATCTATCTATCTATCTATCTATCTATCTATCTATCTATCTATCTATCTATCTATCTATCTATCTATCTCAATTCTTCAACAGCATGCAAGGAATGGTTGTACAGTTTATCTAGCGAAAGAAAAAGAGAGAGCTAAACTCTCAAAATAAAAAGGAAAATGGACGAGAATGCTACTACAGCATGCAATATTTTTTCTCCATACAGTTCATTAAGCATACTTTTAATTCATAAATACCAAAAGCCACCCTCAACACACAGAATGGATTGCTTGATACCAACCAGTCCACCTACAAGAGGAAACACTCGACTATGGCGACTCTACTGACTGTGTCAACCGGCTACAACTTGCTAGAGCTACTAACATGTTATCAGTCTTAATCCTAAACTTCTCCTTTATCTTTGACATGGTCAACCGCGACATCCTTCTTGCCACCCTCTCTGACCTTGGCATAACTGGAAATGCTGTCAGATGGTATCAGTCCTACATCTTGGGCAGATACCCTGGTGTCCTGGAGAAGAGAGTTGTCAATGGCACACCAGACATGCACAGGGGTGCTCCAAGGATCGGTGCTGGGTCCTCTACTTTTCTCTCTGTACACCACGTTGCCTGGCTCCATCATCCAATCCCATGGGCTCTCTTATCAGTTCTATACTGATGATACATGGCTGAACCTGTCGTTCCCTTCTGAGGACAACATGGTTTCAGCTACAGTCTCTGCTTGCCTTACTGATATCTTAGCCTGGATGAAAGACCATCATCTACAGCTCAACCTGGCAAAAACTGAGTTTCTTGTAATCCTGTCAAGACAGTCTGTTCAACTTCCCATCTCTGTACAGCTTGGCTCAAGGTAGCTAACACCTGCTACGTTAGTACGCAACCTTAGTGTGGTGATTGATGAGCAGATATCTTTTTCTGACCACATTTCTACTGCTTCTTATTCATACAGGTTCACGCTGTACAATATCTGCAAGATCAGACGCTTATCTGACAAAGCATGCAGCACAACTTCTGGTCCACGCTTTGGTCTTGTCATGCCTGGACTACTGTAACTCGCTTCTGGCAGGAGTACCTGCTGCAGATGGTCCAGAATGCTGTGGTCCATCTTGTATTTAACTGGACCAAGACAGGCTCATGTCACTCTTCTCTTCAGGTGGAAGCATTGGCTCCCTGCAGCAGCAAGCATTAAGTTTACATCCCTGATGCTTGCCTACAGAGTAATCAGTGGGTTAGCACCTGAGTATATGGAAATACCGGTGAGATGATATGCTCCTTCTCACCAACTCATGTCTGCCAAAGAACAGCGTCTGGTGATACCACCTCTGCATGGTATCAAGTCTCATTCCAGACTTTTTTCCAGACTCTGTTCTGTGACTATTTAATTGATTGAGAAGAAGAAGAAGAAGAGGAAGAAAAAAATTGGTCTGTGATCTTTCATACTCAGTCCTGGGTATGACGTTAAACTGCATCCGACCCTGCAAGCGGTCCTCCAACTTGCTGGGAAATCATTAGTGTTGGTGGCAGGATTGGCACTCCAGTCGCCATAAAAAAAAACTTCATGCAGCTCTGACAGAACAGACAGGACTCCTTTCTGCTTTCCACAGGAGTAGCTCTGCTGCAGTCGCCCATAGGAAGGCTGCTTGCATTATGAAGGAGATAGGGGAAAGCCTTCAGAAGCCCCATCCCTGGAAGACTCAAAAATGTAGTAGAGCCAATGGTATCAGTCCTGTTTGGGATCAGGACTGGTGTGGAGCTGAGGTGTCACCCACTGCATGGCAGCACTCGGGGCAGAATTTGAGGCGGCCCATCCAGGTAGGCACGTGGAACATCTTGTCTCTCCGGCATGATGATTATCTTCCTCTGATGTCGGAGGAGCTGAGTAAACTCCACATTTCAGTGGAAGCACTTTTTGAGGCACACAGACCTAGGATTGTCCAGATCTTTATAGGTGGGTACACCTTTTAGTGGTCTGGTCACTCTGATGGCTGTCATACTTGCAGAGTAGCTGTTGCTGTAGCAGATCGGCTCCTTCCAATGGTGTCTGATGTCACTCCTTTCAACGAGCATATTATGAGACTCAGATTAAAGCACTCTCCGGGTGCCTTGTCTGTTGTGTCAGTTTATGCTCCGACCGCTGTGAGTGATGTCTCGGTGAGGGAGACATTTTATTCGCAACTTTGCTTGGTAGTTGATGGGTGCCTGTGGTGTGACACTCCTTGTGGGTGACTTCTGTGCAGCCACTGGCACTGACAGAGTTGGCTATGAGGATTGTGTCAGTCTGTGGTGAAAGTGGCTCCATGTTCCTTAACTTTGCAAATGGTCAGGGGCTGCAAATCATTGGATCCTGGTTCCAGTGCCCTGAGCTGCATCGTTGGACTTGGTACTCCAATACTGGTGGTGCGGTGAAAGGAATTGATCACCTCCTCACTGGCAGACTCTGGAGTCTCTTACAAAATCTACAGAAGTGCCCAGTTTGTGAATTCTGACCACAGACTTGTTGTTGCTACTCTGAAGATCCAGCTTAGGTCCAGTAGGTTACCACCTACTAGGAGAATGAGGCTGTACCTGACCAGACTCCAAGATCAGGCTGTTTCTGATGAGTTTGTGTGAGGAACGTACAGACTTGGGTGCAAATGCCGATCCTAATGTGATGTGGGAGACCTTCCGTGACCAGACCCTGAAGGTTGCTGAGGGTTGTATTGGTGTTACCAGTTTTCCCAGAAGGTGTTTCATTTCGCAAGGCACTCTGGATATCATCGAGTGAAGTCGCAGCGCATAGCTTAATGGCAACTCCTGTCTGTACTGGGAACTAAGAAGGACAGCTGCAAGGACTCTGAGGGCAGATAAGGAGGAGTTTGTTAGAGGAATCTGTGAGCATGTGACACACCGTCTATGGTCTAGTGACCCATGCCATGCTTACATAGGAATCGAAACATTACTTATATCTGAATCTATTCCTCAGAGAGTTACAGTTGGGGCGGCTGATGGAACGGTCCTTATGGATGACACTGCAGTTGTGACCTGCTGGGCTGGCTACTTTGAGCAACTGTTTAAAGCTGATCCTCTGGCTAGGAAGTTGGAAATCTCTAGGTCCACGGTTCTTGAGGCTGATCCTCCAATTAGCTGTGAACCACCCAGTCTCACTGAGATTCCACAGGTGGTGAACCAGCTGAGGGTAGGGAAGGCTGCAGGGATCTGTGGTATCTAAGATGAACTTCTCCAGGCTGGTGGTAAGACTGTCCTCCTGGCATTGCAAGTAATTATTGCTTCCATTTGGGAGACGGGCATCATCCTAACTGACTGGAAAAAGGGGACTTGCCGTCCCTTTCTGGAAATGGAAGGGCGATCACCTAGACTGCAGCAGCTACAGGGAGATAACACTGCTCTCGGTGCCAGGTAAGGTCCTTGCTAGGGTCATCCTCAATAGGATCCGTGATCACTTGCTCACCTACCAGTGACCGGAACAGTCTGGTTTTATGTCTAAGAAGTTTACCATCGACCACAGTGGTACTGAGTGCTGTGCAGAGTGGAGGCAGAACCTCTGAGTTTTTCCCAGTTGATTCTGGGGTTTGTCAGAGGTGTGTTCTTGCTCCTACTTTGTTCACTGCTTGCATGGACTGGGTGTTGGGCAAGGTTGTGGGGTCCAGCAGTTGTTGGCCATCTGTTTGTGAAGAAAGATTCACTGATCTTGACTTTGCTGACAATGCTGTGATCTTCGTGGAGTCAATGGAAGCTCTTATCAGGGCTCTAGAGAAACTGAGCGAGGAGTCTGAGTGTCTGGACTTGCAAGTGACCTGGATGAAAACTAAGATCTAGGTCTTTAATGACCTCTTGGGCACAGCCATCAGCAATGTGTCTGTCTGCAGAGAGAGTGTCAACCTTGTTGAGAGGCTTACTTACCTCGGCAGTGACATTCATGACTCTAGTGACTCTTTCTATAAAGTCAGTAGACAGATTGGGAGAGCAAGGGGGGGGGGGGGGGGGGGGGGGGGTTAGTGGTCATGAGGTCCCAGGAAATGGATGTGTGGCACTCCTGATATCTATGCAAAAGGACGAAGGTCCAAGTCTTCAGAGTCCTGATGCTTCCAGTCTTGCTATATGGTTGTGAGATATGGATGCAATCCAGTGATCTAAGAAGAAGATGGGACTCCTTAGGTACTGTGTCTCTTCAGAGAATCCTTAGATACCACTGGTTTGATTTTGTGTCAGTTGAGCGGTTGCTCACAGAGTCACAAACGAGGCACGTTACCTGCATTGTGAAGGAGCATCAGTTACGGCACTGTGGCCATGTGATGCATTTCCCCAAGGGCAGGGGTAGGCAACGTCGGTCCTGGTGAGCCGCAGTATGTGCAGGTTTTTGTTCCAACCCAGTTCCTTAACGAGAACTCAATTATTGCTGATGAAGCACATATTGCTTAAGTGACATTTTGATGCTTCATTTTAATGATCTCGCTTGTTAAGGTTCTCCAACCTTAATTGCTTATTTCAATCTTAAACTGCTGCATTCAGTGTTTTAATTGCTCCTTATTAGCAATAAGATGTAAAAGACAAAGCAGCCAGCAGTTCTCCAGCTAGCTTTTTTCCAATTACATCTGTGTGTGTTCATCATGCACTGTTTGATTTAATAAAACACTTAATAGAAAAATGTGACAGACTGAAAATGATCTGTTTTAGGCTTCATATCATTTGGATGATATCCTTGGAAAGGAAAAAAATCTACGATATAAGAGCCTTACATTGCACAGACTAACAAGCCATAAAATTAAATAAGGTCTGAGATTGGCAATGATTGGTTTCTAATTAAGCAATTGGGTTGGAATGAAAACCTGTAGCCACTGTGGCTCACCAGGACCGACGTTGCCTACCCCTGCCCAAGGGTGATCCGGCTAATGGGATCCTCATTCTTGAGGACCTGAGTGGCTGGTCCAGGCCAAGGGGACGCCCATGTAACACTTGGCTTTGGCAGATAGATGGTCATTTCCAGTGGGTGGGACTGGACCGTGTGCCTGCCTGTGGGGGTTGACAACCTGGATCCCGAGCTGGTTTGTTGTTTGGTGGGTGTGGCAATGCACTGTTCCAGTGCATGGTCCTCAACCTGACCTGAACTTTCATACTGTTGGTTGATTTATTGTTACATTAAGTCTAATTGTTTTATCGATTGTTAATCTATGTTTGTGAATTTATCACTTAGTAAATCTTTTTAATTGGGCAATCAAACTTTGTTACCTGCCCTACAACACTTGCTGAAAAAAACAGGCCCTAGCCTATTGTTACTCAATTGTGTTTACCTATTTTGTAAGTCGCTTTGGATAAAAGCACCTGCCAAGAAAATAAATGTAAATATACCTTGGTGAAAATCATGAATTGCTGACATAAAACTCATTCGAATATATTCAAATTATTGTTAAAATAATGAAAAGCCAGATATTCCTCAGATTAACTCCTTTCAAACTCCTTTCAAGTTCAGTTGGTAATAAAGGTTAACCTTTCTACTTTTCAAAGCTGCAAGATGAAGTAAAGTGTTGATTTATGACAGACATCATTAAGAAGCCTTCTCATTGTTAAGAAAGGTTGCTCAAAATCCAAGTTTGCAAGGGCCACTAAAGTAACCTTAGAGAATGAAAATGGGATTAGAGAAGCGGACAAATGTAAACAGCCTCCTTTGTGGAATTCCAATTAAAGTAAAAAGAAAAAGAGCAGCACAATGATATCTCAAAAAGCCGGCAGTCAAAAAATAAATAAAGCCAGCTGAGAATGATTACCTAGAAAAGCACATTCATGTTTACATCAAACATCAAAAACTCATTAATGGGAAAATAAATATATCTTTATAGAAAAAAAGATAAATTGGGCAATCCTGAGGACTTTATTAATCCTCTACCTTCAGGTGCATGAAATGAAGTATACAAAATCTAAATATTGTACAGTTTCTGTAGAAATTGAGACTGTTAAGTGTAATTTCATGGATTATGCTTTGAAATTATTCCTCATTTTAAAACTGCTAGGGAGCAGTAAAAGGAAAGACAAAAAACATGATATTAGGATGATATGTTACATCCTTTTATGCTGGATGTCTTTATCTCTGTTTTTCCCTAAAAGTGACTTTAGATCATGGTAATTATTCAGTTCTTGGAAAAATGTCTTGAAATGCAATGATGAAATTAGGGCTTTTTTATGCCTGTTACATTTGAAAATTCCATGCAGAGTAGGTTTTTGGCAATGTGCCTACCCAGCCGTTAACAAAGAGAAAGAAAAATAACTGCATTTTTAAGAAAGAAGAACAGAAAAAGAAATGGTGGCATTTACCTTTATTTTTCGTCAGAAGGCATGATGATGCTTTCACTAGCATTTTAGCAGTGTAAAGTTGGGGTGCTGGCAGTCTAGGTGCAGGTCACCATGACTTACTGCTGATAAAAGCCATTAAAACAGTGAATGCAACTCTTTAAGACTGAAATAAGCAAATCAAAATGGAGAACCTTAACAAGTATGATCACTAAAATGAAACATCAAAATGTCCCTTGAGCAGTAAGTGCTTCATCAGAAGAAAAACCTGAAGCCACTGCAGCCGTACACATACACATACATGGTGGCTTATTATGGTGGCTTTCCATAATGTTTGTGACAAAGACATTCTCAATTGGATTTAAATCAAGTAACTGGCTTGGCGATTTAAGAATTTTCAGTTTTTGTAGCTTAAAAAACTCCTGTGTTGCCTTAGCCGTATGTTTGGGATCATTATCTTGTTGTAGGATGAAGGACTCTCCATTGTGTTTGAGGGCATTTACTGAAACTTGAGCAGATAAGATATTTCTATACTCCTCAGAATTCATTGTGAAACTGCTGTTGGTAGTTCCATCATCAATGATGATATGTGTTCCAGTATCTGTGGCAGCCATACATGCCCAAACCATAATATCATCCACCAGATGAGGTGGTTTGCTTTGTGTCTTGGGCAGTTTCTTTTTGTCTCCACACTTTGCTCTTACCATCACTCTGATATAGGTTTGTCTTTGTCTTGTCTGTCCACAAGACCTTTTTCTAGATTTCTGCCAGCTCTTGTAAGTATTTTTTCACAAACTGTAATCTGGCCATCCTGATTTAGTGGATAACTAGTGGTTTGCATCTTGCAGTGTGGCCTATGTGTTTCTGTTTATGAACTCTTCTGCAGATAGTCGTCTCTGACACATCCACATCTATCCCCTGTTTCTGATCTGTAGTTTGAGGCTTTTTCTTTGCCATAATGAGGATTGTTGCTAGAAGTGGAGGTCTTCCTTGGCCTACCATTCCCTTTTCAATTACTGAGCTCACCAGAGCATTCTTTCTTCTTAAGGATATTCCAGACAGTTGATTTTGGTCATCCTAAGGTTTTACTGATGTCTCTAGTGGTTTTCTTAATGTTTTTCAGCCTCATAATGGCTTCTTTGACTTTTATTGGCACAACTCTTGTCCTCATGTTGAACAGTGGCAGATACAGACTCCAAAGGGTAGAAGCTAGCCAAATGTCCCAAACGTTATGGAGAGCACTGTATATGTGTGTGTGTGAATATATATATATATATATATATATATATATACTTGCTTAGCCGCTAATACACAAGCAAGGTGAGCTCATCGGCAAAACGAAACCTCAGAGGAGAAAGAAACTCACATAGCCGCTGATAGACAAGGGTAGGCGAGTACGTCCACAAAACGAAACCGTTGACTATGCATTTAAATTTTTATTTCTGATGATTTTGATATTTACTAGGAGCCCAGGCTTTTTACAGCACAGGCTTACACAGCTAGTATATACTGTATATAGCTAGTATAGAAAATGCAAATTTAAAAAAAAAATCCTAAATTTACTTTGACTTTTCTTTCATTGCAGACAGTATAAACCCAAAATATTTCATGTTTTGTCAGGTCAACTTTATTTCATTTGTTAATATATATCCATTAATGCGTTGTGGGACTTTAGGTAGAGATCGATCTCTCTTCCAAATTGTTCATCCTACAGATGACAGGAAAAAAATGTATTGCATGGGGAGACCTTAAGCTGTATTCACTGTCATTATCTCAGAACACTTCCAGGACTGACACATTCAGTTCACAGGTAATGAGAAGTCAATCCAAATGACACCTTTTAATGGCTAACTAAAAAGATTACAATATGCAGGCTTTCAAGGCAACTCAAAGTCCTGTCTTCAGGCAAGATGTAATAGTCTCATCTTTTTAGTTAGCGAATAAAAGGTGTCATTTTGATTGACTTCTCATTACATCCATAATGGCTAACACGGTATAACTCCCTAGTACTACAGTTCACAGGTATGGCTTTTGCTATTTCCTGAACTTCCAGTCAACATGGATTGACAAGAGTTGAGGCTCCTCAGATGAAATTATCTTTTTACAGTCATCCAAGGTCTGTGTTCCTTAGTCCACTAAAACTGCACCTTTTTTGTCTTGCGGCATCAAGAGTGTAATTTTAATGGAAATCAACCACCATACTCCATTTGTAACTAAGCACAACAAATTATGTATTCCGATTTGTCACTTTTCTTGTACTTTTTCTTTTCCACCTTTCACCAGTGGTTTAATTATGACAATAAGACACCTGAAGGCTAAATAATTTTTGGTTGCTGCTCAGTTTCTGAACTGCCCAGGACTGTAGTTTGTTGTGTACACTCCTGCGGGTGTGTCGTTCATTATAAACTAATCCCTGCCTGTCTGGAGCCCCCACTATTGTGCAATGTTGAAAGTCACATAAATCTTTTGTCCTACCCATTCTCCATATATACACACACACAACCTGTTTGCACCTGCTTATGTGCTTTATGAGATGAGAATGGTGTGGAAAAAGAAGGTAATCATAATAAAGTGACCACTCAGTGTGTAAATATGTGTGATTCATAAGATACACTGTTATATTGAAGAATGGCTTTGCTACATTATTCTGAAGACCCGGGGTTTGAGGTTTGGGCCACTGATCCAGGCATTCACATGCACAATTGATTTCTTGATCAAAGTTACTGTTCTCAGCAATGGGTTGTATCTGCTCAGGGTTGATTCCTGTACTGCACTTGGACATGATATGTAACTGTTTACTCTAAACAGTTTAAATGGATATATAAGATACATGCTGCATACGTTATTGTCTAAACATGTTACATTATACCCTAACCTTAACCTTAACATATTGCTCCAGCATGACGTTAACATTTATTTTTTTCCTGGAAAAGTGTTGATGATGGAAATATATTCCTAAACAATGTTTATAGTCATAGATGTTTACATTATTATTTGGAAAAGTTTATTTTTGTTATTTTGATTACGAAAGTAAGTAACATGGCATAATTCCCTAAAATGCACTTACAACATGGAGGGATGCCTAGGTGTTCCCATAACATGAGCTTGTTGCTTTTTGGTGGAGAGTTACCGTTTGTTTTGTTTCTTTTTTTGGCTTGATCGCCTGTCCATTTGAAGATTGGAGAGGGCATGGAATACTGCTAAAGGATATTCTTTCCTCTACATTTTCAAAACCACTTGATAAACTAGTAAGTCAAATTGGCCTAACTTAAAAATAGAAATTCATCTAGACATAGAAATTCACAATGCAGCAGTATGCAGAGGGCACCCCTCTTAACAAACATTTACACAGTGTACTTGGCTTAATATAATTGGCATGTTTTAACGATACTCAGTAGCTCAATAAATGGTGGAAGTAAAAAGGGTACCTACACTTACAATACATGACCTGCTAGTTGCTTTTTCATTATAAAGTCACTTAATTATTTTTTTTTCAACAAGCATTCTTTTCAAAACTTTGTAGTGTCAGGTTTGGAAACAACTGCGGTTATTTTTGTGCCATTTTGTTTCTGTTCAAGTATGTTTGAGCTTTAACTGCCTTTTTGGTCAGCTAGGATATGCTCGTTATTGCTGGTCAGTTATATGCATGACATTGTTACGTCATGTCATGGTGAAGATTTATTTTACAGACTAGCGGTACATGTAAATTCTATCTAAACTTTTCTTTGAATATTTAAATAATTTGAAAACTATTAAGGACTTGCTTTTGTACCACTTTTTGACTTTAAGATTTAATTTTACCCACAAATCAACAATGTCTAATATTAGTCCCCTTAGCTGTGCTCATCACTTTTCATTCTGCCTAGAATCTCTGCCACTGTGTTCTTAAGTGTTAGAATGCTATTGTTTTGTGAACCAATCTCAATGGTTACAATGTCTATAGTGAATGCCATCCTAAGGCGCTAATTCAGAGTTTAATGTAATATGATATTAAAACATTAGAACAATCTGGAAGAGTACAATCCATTAAGCCCAACAAGGCTCACTAGGGCTGTCCACTTAAATCTTCGAAAATAACATCAGATCTAGTTTTGAAAATCCCTAAAGTCCTACTGTCTACCACACTACTTGGTAGCTTACTGTATTCCATATTTCTGTGGTTCTCTGTGTATAGAAAAACTTCCTAATGTTTGTGTGGAATTTACCCTCAACAAGTTTCCAACTGTGTCCCCATGTTCTTGATGAACTCATTTTAAAGTAACAGTAGAAGTCCCAATCCACTGCACTAATTCTCTTCATAATTTTAAACACTTCAAGCATACCTCCTTTTGCTCTGTTTTTGCTTAAATCTTTCTTCATAATTCATCCCCTGTAACCCTGGAATCAGCCTAGTAACTCTTCTCTGGACATTTTCTAGTGCTGCTATGTCCTTTTTGTAGCCTGGAGACCAAAACTGCACACAGTGCATTATAAAGCTTGACCATAACCTCCATGGAGTTGTACTCCACACATCGTGCTATATAACCTAACAATCTGTTAGCCTTCTTAATGGCTTCTGAACACTCTTGCAGTTGATAGTGTCGAGTTCACTCTGACTCCTAAATACTTCCCATAATGTGTACTTTCGGTTTTCAGACCTCCCACTACATTGAGAAGTCAAGCGAAATGACACCTTTAATTGGCTAACTAAAAAGATTACAATATGCCAGCTTTAAAGGCAGCTCAGGCCCCTTCTTCAGACAAGATCTCAGATAAATGCGAGTCTTGCTATTTCACTGTCTGTATTTTTTAAATCGCTATTTACTATTTACTACATTTCTTTTACTACCAAAATACTCATAGAATCTCTAGGTCCTTTCACCTTATGTGCTATTTTCCTCTCTAACTGCCTTTTAGCTTCCCTAATAACCTTGTTAATGGTTGCCCTCACATTCTCATATGTCCTTCGGTTGATATTATTCTGGCTACATTTCTTTCTATGTGAAACTCACACTTTATCTCCTTATATATGCTGTTCTTTGACCACATCCTCTAGTTTTCGTCCAACTAATATGAATAATGCATTAATTGGTATAAAAAAATTCACCCCATATGAGTCAGTGTAAGTGTAGGCGAGTGTGCCACATGATGAGCTGGCACTACATGTGACTTGGTTCCTGCATTGCACCTGGAAATGTCTCCCACAACCTTGAGATGGATTAAGTGGGTTTCAGCATGGGCAGATTGATATAAAACATAACTGAAATCTTGCCAAACTATGTGACTGTTTCAGCTGGGATCAAACCTGCAGCAATGCTTTGGTCTTTAGGTCAGACATTTGATCACTTTGCAATAGTTAGAATGGAACTCTGACATCTTGCTCCTTCCTAATCTCAAAGGATTTTTCTTTTCATTATTTCCCACTTGTAGAAATATCTAATTTTAAAAAAGTAAAAAAGTCTTTCTCTTTGAAAATGCTGCAGATGATAAGGGTTTATGAAATCTGGCAGTCAACTGTGTCAGACCAGTTTTGTTGCAATATATCTACTTTAAATTCAGTCTACAAGTGTTAACATTTTCATGCTGTAGTCTTACAAATTGCTTTAATTCATAGACGCTTCTGGCAATCAGTAATGAGTAATATAAAAAAAACTTCCCTGCATACATTTCTTTGTACTGAATGACACAGTCCAAAGTTATTTAAACAGTGAAGTATGGACAACTTGACTGACAAAGATAGAGTTGGAGTTTTGTCAGCTTTCAGAATCAGACTGATAATTCTGATTTTTTATTAAAGTGATGTTTCTCAGACCCTTGGTGATGGCCCCTTTCAATATAAAATATTGAGGATCTCTGAAGTTGCATGTTTTGAATTGCATAGTGCACATTTATCACAGTTTAGTGTACAGAGTATGGGAACATTGTTTTGGGGTATGGCGCTCATTCTGAGGGATGTTGGTCCTTGACATGTACAAAAACCTCTCCCCTTTGATGTTCAATATTGTATAAATGGATAGTTTTGCTATTTTACAGTTTACTTTTAGTTTTACTTTTTTAAAGAATTATTGGTCCTTTGAAATGAACCTTAATAAATTTAGCTGGAAGGTATGACAGTGGCAAAGTATGTTACGGAGTTGTTCTCATTATGGTCTCCTTAGTACGATCAAGGCATTCCAGTTTCCTCATCCCATACATTTTCTGAGATCTCTAAAATATTCCATACCATCTCCTGGTGTCTTCTCCAAGACTCAGATTTATAAAACTTGAGTAAACATCAGAAAAGGTTTGAAATGTGCATACAGTGGAACCTCGGTTCACGACCATAATTCGTTCCAAAACTATGGTTGTAAACCGATTTGGTCATGAACCGAAGCAATTTCCCCCATAGGATTGTATGTAAATACAATTAATCCGTTCCAGACCATATGAACTGAATGTAAATATATATTTTTTTAAGCACAAATATAGTTAATTATACCATAGAATGCACAGTGTAATAGTAAACTAAATGTTAAAACATTGAATAACACTGAGAAAACCTCGAACAACAGAGAAAACTAACTCTGCAGTAGTTTGCGCTATAGCACTACCAACTGCTGGCTAAAAACACTTTTTTTTTTTAATGAGTTTTAAGCACAGGGAAAAAAATGAACATTTGAAAAAATCTGTAATTTAATAAACTACCAAGAAAAGTAACATTGCAACAATGCACGCTACGAACTGATCGCTGTAAACAGAAGTGAAAACAAAATCAAGCCCAGTGCATTCTTTAACTGCCTTCCTACCTTATGCGTCCAGCTTCCTCTTTCGCGCTGCATGTGAGTGCTTCTCTCTCTCTCTCTTGCGCTGCATGTGTGTGTGCGTCTCTCTCTCTCTCTCTCTCTCTTTCGTGCTGCCTGTGTGTGTGCGTCTCTCTCTCTCACGCTGCCTGTGTGTGTGTCTCTCTCTCATGTGTGTGCCACGGTCTCTCGCTCTCTCTCTCTTGCTCGCTGCACAGGAAATGCACAGGGAGAGACTGAACATGTACAAACCGAAAGGGAAACTGACTTGTTCGTATACCGAGTGTGTGGTCGTGAACCGAGGCAAAAGTTTGGCAGACTTTTTGGTTGTAAACCGATTTGTACGTGTACCGAGACGTTCGTAAACCGAGGTTCCACTGTATGCAGTTTTTCACGCAAAAGTTGTGATTTATAAAAGAAAACTTGATGGGAGAATTTGTGTATTCTCTGACTCATGTGTTTGCAACATTTTGGAAAAACTGGAAAATGACGACACCCTTGATGAAGTAGGGAAATCAAATCAGCTAAATAACAAATCACACACATAACAGATCCTACCACTGAGCTGTTATTAGAATGTGCGTTAACATGACAAGCATATTACACCTCAAAGATGCTAATTATGATGTATAGACAGTTTTAGTTCCCATTTTAAAAGGCCAATGCTCCATATTTGTACTGAAGAACATTTTTGTTTTTTGTCAGCAGTTTATATAGTCTGTGTGTTGTCCATCATTTTAAGAACATCTCAGTCAAGCTTCACTCCATCCTGCCTGCAGTGCCCATTAATCAATTGTCTAGGTTCTACGTCCAGTTTTCATATGGTGTGGGTGCACATACATAAAAGATAACATGTTCTTACCAACATAAAAGAGCAATTTGCAGTAGTGTCCAGTTTTCCTAACGTAATCGGAGCAATTTACTGCGTTCATGTTGCAATCAGGGTATCAATTGAGAATTACCGTATATACTTGCGGATAAGTTTTCCCGCAGATAAGTCGGGACTTGATTTTACCATATAATTTCTGGTGTTTTATAATGTCTGTCGTATAGCTTGAATGCGAAAAACTCACGCTATTGGTCCAAGAGATTATTATATGTTAACGTCCACCTGAGAGAGTAACCACGGAGCACACTGCCTTTTTTTTCTTTGTGGGTGCAGCAATGCGCTGTATCAGCGGGTGCTCCTAACTTATCTCTCTCTCTCTCTCTTTCTATTGTACCTACATGACCACACGGTAATACCTGAACTATTCCAAAGCAACGTTTGCACTGTTTTGTGTTTTTTGTATATCACACCCTCATACACCTAAGAGCATCCCTTATCTGCAATGGAGTGTTCGATCAGAAGAAAATAAGAAGCTGGTTTTAAATTAAACGTCGTTGAAATGGCAAAAGAAATTGGTAACTGCGCTGCTACAACAAAGTTTGATGCGTCTGAGAAACTGATGCAAGAAGATGTAAAAAAAAAAAAAAATTATAATTATTAAGTGTCGCATTTTTGAACGGGCATATAAGTTGGGATCTGATTTTATGATCAATTTTTTGAGTTTCAAGACCCGACTTATACATGAGCATATACAGTAAGCTGCTTTTGTTAACAAATCCAATAACATTCAGGTCATCTGTGGTGCCAAGGTGAGACTGACAAACGTTATGGCTCATTGGCCTGGGTCAACCTGTGAAATCATTTACTCTGAGGTAGGCAAAGTAGTTTTTTACAGAGGTGATGGAGCTTTATATAGTCACTGGCTTATAAGCTGAACCCTCCTTTTTAATATGGCCTGCACTATTCATTGTAACACAATTCAGATGATAGCAGCTGTCTGCTGAGTCACTGGCACCTTATGCCCTGCCTCAACCCCCAGAGCACAGAGGAGAGGCGCTATAATGCCATGCATGATCTTGTGCGCTCAGTTAGAGAGCACAGCCAGATATTTTTGAATGCGGGTGAAGTGATCCCAATGCATTAGGAGGGAGGCTACTCTACCAGGTAATAAAGTTCTGCAGTATTGTGAATGCTTATGTATGAGGCTGATTAGCATGCTCCATATATGGTTGTTTCAGGATGGCAACCAGGCAGGATTCAATGCACATTCATGTATGCATATTTGCAAGGTGATTGTGATTAATATGTAGTATGTAAATTTCATAGAAATGTGCATAGGGCAAGTTTTATAAATCAGACATCTTGAATTTGGTTAACACTAACCCAAAACTTTCCAAATGTGCCAACTGGACAGAGGGATAGGGTTTAATTGAGACATTTTATTATTTAGACCAAACTGGAAGGATACTCGGGAGTATTCAGTCAGGCGTGTTTCATTGGAGTTGATTAAACAGGAGGCAGTAAGAGGACCATTGCAAGGCAAGCTGCAGTACCTCAGAAACAGCATGCACATTGATGTAAAGAAGGGACTGTTTTCATGTACTTAGAATGTGTAAAGTTCTGTTAGCAAAATGTCTTTCAGCTTAGGAAATGAAATGAAATGCAGGAGTAGTCAAGTGAGGACATCCTTAATTCATCAAAATATAAATCCTCTCATGTAAAAAGATGGAAAAATATCCATGTCTTAGCAAATTATAGAAAGATATGTATTATTGTTTGAAATGTGTAAATTGGCTGTAATTAAATATACATTTAATTCATAAGGTAAAAAAGTAAATGATGGTAAACAGAATATTAGACTCAGGTCATCACTTTATTATATCAGTATCAACCCCTTGTATGTGACAGGCTGTTAGGAAAGGACACCTTTGAGTCACCATAACATCCTTCTGCAGTGCATCTTTGGGATTTTGATTAATATCAAAGGTCAATGTCAACAGTAATCAGCATGTAAAAAAAAAAAACAGACAAGAGTTCATTCTGGACTTTGAGCATTAATACCAATTACAGGTTGTGGAGGACGAAATGTTCCAGTAGAGAAAACTATAAACATCATAATAAACTTTTGAAGAGGAGGCTACATATTTTGTATTGATCAAACAAGATTAGCAGTTCAGTTCTTCTTTTACAATAAGCACACTTGTATCTGTTGTCTCCAAAACGTTTATGCAGATTTCTCTTTTGTGTAATCTGTGTTTTGCCATAATATGATGTTCTCAAACTGATTCTTATTATTTTTAATACATTTCATAATTTGCTGCTTAAAGGCTTGGGTTTAGATTAAATAGCAGAGATGACAGAGACACAATGCTGTGTACCAGGATTAGAGCAGTAAAAAATGTTGATAATATAAAACTGTAATCTTGCATACGCTGGCCCTGAAATAAGACATCATAGTCAAAATAATATTTATGTAATATTTATCCTCAAGTTCTTAAGGAGGCTAGCAAGAACATATATAAACCCTTAATAAATATATTTAAAAAGTCACTGTACACTGGGGAAATTCCGTAGGACTAGAAAACGGCAAATATTACCCTGTTATATAAAAAGAATGATCAGGTAGATTCCAAGCAACTATAGGCCAGTAAGCTTAATGTGCATCACAGGTAAATTAATGGAAGGAATTATTAAGGAAAGATTGAGCAGCACATGGCAAGAACTGGAGTTTTACTGAACAGTGAGCATGGATTCCGAAGAGGGAAGTCATGTTTTACCCACGTGCTAAAATTCTATGAGGAAGCGACAAAAGGATATAATCAAAGTGGATCATTTCAGAAAGTATTTCATAAGGCGCTACATGAGAGGTTCAGCATCAAACTTAACAAAGTGGGAGTTCAGAATTTACTCAGACACATGAAGCATAAGTTTATAGTGTTAGGAACCCCATCAGAATTGACTAACAATAAGAGTGGTGTTCAACAAGGGTCAGTGCTAGGACCGCTGCTATTTTAAAAATACATAAATGATTTGAATAGGAGTATAAGTGACAAGCTGGTTAAGTTTGCAGATGATACCAAGATAGGTGGATTGGCAGATAATCTAAAATTGTTGAATCATTACAGAGGGTCTTCAGCAGATTTGTGCCTAATTAAATTTAATGTGTAAGTAAATGTAAAGTATTACACATAGGAAGTAAAAATATCTGCCAGGGGTTTGTTTCCTGCCTTAGGCCCTGTGTTGGCTGGGATTGGCTCCAGCAGACCCCCGTGACCCTGTAGTTAGGATATAGCAGGTTGGATAATGGATGGATGGATGAAGTAAAAATATTAGGTTTGATTAATGGGATGTCTGAAAATCGAAAGTACTTATGAGATGGACTTAGGAGTCGTAGTGGACTCAATCCTACCGTATTAGCTGCCAGAGAGTGTTCAGAAGCCATTAAGAAGGCTAACAGAATGTTAAGTTATATTGCAAGATTATTGTAGAATACAAAGTAATAAGAAGTCCAAGGAGGTTATGCTGAAGCTTTATAACACGCTGATGAGGCCTCACCTTGACTACTGTGTACACTTTTTGGTCTTCATGCTACAAAAAAAGACATAGCAGCACTTGAAAATAGTCTGGAGAAAAACAACTAAGGCTGATTCCAAGATCACAACTGCAGGGGACGGGTTATGAGGAAAGACTGAAAGAGCTGAGCCCTTTCAGTTTAAGCAAAAGGAGATTAAGAGGAAACATGATTGAATTATTTAAAATTATGAAGTTTAATTAGTACAGTGGATCAAGACTGTGAGTTTAAAATGAGTTCAAGTAGAACACAGGAACACAGCTGGAAACTTGTTATGGGTAAATTTTACACAAAAATTAGGAAGTTTTTCTTTACACAGAGAACCACACACACTTGGAATAAACTACCAAGTAATGTGGTAGACAGTAAGAGTTTAGGGACTTTCAAAACTAGACTTGATGTTAGTTTGGAAGAAGTAAGTGGACTGGACTGTTTAGCTTTGTTGGGCTGAATGGCCTGTTCTTGTCTAGATTGCTATAACTTCTAATATTCCCAAACATACTTTATCTTTTAAATATTTATACACCCAAATTGTAAAGTGAGTAATTGCCCATATTTACATACTTTTTCTGATTTGAAAATATGCAATTATATGTTATATACAAATCTCATGTTTCCTGACCAGGATATGTCAATTCATATCGTGTTAGAAAATGGCAGGAGTGAACCTGTAAAGGTAATTGCAACAAAGACAAATTATCCAAAATTTGGGTTCAGTTCCTGATACAATTCCATAAAGCATAACATTTTCAGACCATTCAATCTAATTCAGGGTTACTCATACCAAGAATTTATCTCAGCTGCACGCAGTGCAGGAAAAATAGCACAGGATAGGGCAAGACACAATTCTTTCACAGGGCTACCTACACAAACATAAACCCTCACTCATGCTTACTCAGGGCCAATTGGGAATGGCCAATCAGCCCAACCAGTATGTCTTTGTGTAAATGGAGGAAAACCCATGCAGACACGGACAACAACTAGGTGCAATTTATTCAAAACTAAGGGAAAAAAGTACATATTTTCTTATTGCTACTGTGGTTAGAACTTCTTCACAATTTTTGAGTCATGGGCCTAAATGGTAGCCCAATAGTGTTTGCACAATCTCTCTTTGTTCACATTGGTGGTCTCTGAGTGTTTCACATTCCAGTGGCATCAGATTAATTTCCGGCCTAGGTGAGTGCAGTGTGCAGTTGAGTTATAGGAAAAATGATCACTATACAGTCTCACTGTAGATGGCAATTATTCCAACGCAACACTAGTACTGGGACCTGCTGAACAAAAAAATGAATAACTCAAGAATGAGTCTCATTATCTGCTGCAGAAGAGGCCTTAAAATAGAAGACCAGCACTTTCATTTGCACTTCTCTTAAGTCTTTTGGTATGAGCTGTAATGAGTATTTTCATACGATAATACATAATAAAAGTGTATTTTTTAAACTAGAGAAATTTTGGATGGCATGGCTATCACTAATTTCACAGTCCTGGCTTCAAATCTGAGCTCAGTCACCGCCATTGTGGAGTGCCTTTTCACCAGGTACTCCAGCCTTTCTCCCACACCTAAATGACATGTGCATTAAATTAGCTGGCACCTTTAAATTGTGTACTGGTGTTTGAGTTTTGTCCCATCCATCTCTGGTTGATGCTTTGTGAGTGATGATACTAGGATTCCTTCTGGTCCCATGATCCAAAAATGCATAATGCATGGACAGATGGAAAGGTCTCAAATCTAACATGAATCAGAATCCAGATTGGTTTTAACACACACCACATAGCTGAAAGTTTGCTCTCTGCAATGTGTCCTGACATTTTCTAACAGGTGCCTGTGTGCTGCAAGGGTTTTAAACTGTTCATTGGGTGGAAGGCATAGAATTTGCCACAGTTCTGTCAGAATTTTATGCATTTTCCCTTGTGTTAGCTCATTGCTGTTGATTTATGTACTGATTCCATCATCTAAAAGTGAGAGCCTTAATAACCATCTATACTTATTCTTACTACCCTGAGAAGTAGGGTCTGCCTTAAATGGAAAATTTACTGTAAGTACCTCGGGGTCTTGTTCATGAGTGAGGGGAAAATGGATGGTGAGATCGATAGACATATTTGAGCGGTGAGCACAATTATGTGGTCACTATACAGGTCCATAGTGGTGAAGAAGGAGCTGAGTCAGAAGACAAAGCTCACGATTTACCAGAGAATCTATGTCCCTACCCTCATCTATGCTCATGTGCTTTGGGTAATGACCTAAAGAATGAGATTGCAGGTACAAGTGGCCGAATTAAGCTTTCTCCACAGAGTGGCTGACCGTCTGCATCAAGAGGAGCCATTTGAGGTGGTTCGGGCATCTGATACGGATGCCTCCCTGTGGAGGTTTTATGGGTATGACCATCTAGGATAAGACCCTGAGGAAGACCCCGGGCTCACTGGGAAGAGTATATCTCCCAAATGGCCTGGGATCATCTTGTGATCCCACAGTATGAGTTAGCAAGTGTTGTGGGGGAAAAGAACATATGGGCCTCACTGCTAAGACTGTTACCACCACAACATGGTTTCTGTGAGAGCTTTTTGTGGACAGTTAAGATTTGCTGCATGGATGTTTGTTGAACTATAGGAACTAAGTTTCAATCTGTGATTTGATTGCACGGTAAATTGCAATTCACAACTCCTAACAGTAGTGCCTTTCTGTTACTGAGACTGTTCCCTTTTTTTTCACAAGGAAGTCAAAGCTTGTCCTGGCAGCACTGGACTCAAGGTAGGAACCAACCCTGGACAGGATGCCAATCAGTTGCTAGATGCACTCCATCAGTCTAGGCCAGTTCACTCTCTCATGAGAATGTAAGAAGTGAAGATACAGCAACCATGACAGAGACAGTGACCGGGCTGGGGTTCAAACCGAGTGTGAAATTGTGTTTTCTTTCACATTAAAGATGGAAGCAAACTTATTTGACATGTTTCTAAAAGTGTAATATGTTGCTGTATTGTGCTTTATTATATTGAACTATATAAGTACATTCTTTTGGTTTAGGACACCTCAAATCTGTTCTAACTGGACTCAAGCCACTGTTAATTCTTTAAAATGTTTATAATCTTTTATCCTTCCTCAGCTTTTCTGAAGGCTAGCTAAGAGTGTATGCAATAATTACAAGCCATTCACAAGAGGTAATTGTTGTGGTTTTGTACCTGACTATATAGTGCTTTAAGATCTTCAGACACTATAAAAATTAGACAAAGTGCATCCTTCCTTTGGTCAGCAGGCTGTGATGATTTTTGCCCTCATGGGAAGCCGGAGATAATTTAGAATGTTTTGTCCCATGGAGCAGAAAGCAATGGTTTGACATGCAGGTTTTGATTTTTTTTTCCTCTTGAAATACATTTACTGTTTACCCTACCAATCACTTGGTGTTTTATTATCTTCTGTAGGCAACAGACTTCAAAGCAGACCCTGACTGAAAGGGCCACCTGGATAGCAGTCTGTAATAACCGTGCAGACACAACAAGAGACAGGCATCGAAGCCACCCAACACATCAAAGTCAGGTTACCATAACAATGACTAACTTTCCAGATATGTTAAAGCCTACCATGCAACCCTCACTAATCAGGTGAGACGGTTTTTTTAATGTGGTTTGCCTTTTTAAATTATAATTTATGTTAAATAATAGCAGTATGTGTACTAATACGTCAGATGATGCTGGAAAAAGGAATCTTCACTTACAACAGAATGTCTTATTTATAATCAGCTGAAATAGCTATTTGAGTCTCTTTTTCATTGGCTAATACATTATTATTTATATATCTGAAAACATCACTTCTTTAGCATCATTATGCAATATGAAGTGAAAATTCCTCTCTGAAACAGCTGTTTGTTGTAGCGTATTCCCTTAACTCCTCTGTCTTTGGCCTAGATCTGTGACAGCCTCTGAGCCATGGCCAGAATACTATGTTTTATGACTACAGTATGGCGTGCAGAAACTGGGCATTAATAACCCCTCCAGTGACCAGTGTTGAGGTTAGATATCCCAATAAAGAGATCAGTGGTCTCAAGGTGGCTTTAGTCTAAACTATACCCCTAACTCACCAACATATATGGTATGTATTGGGGGTCCACACCTTCTGAGGCCTTGTCTGATCTGACATTTAGAAAGGCCTTACCTGACACATCACTAACAGATAGTGGAACACCAGCTAGATGGAACTTAAATGTCTTAGCTCCACACTCACCTTCCGGCTGTGCCATTGCTGTTACACCCAGGAGAGACTCCCTGATCTGGTTGTTCTTTTGGATGAATAATGTGGCTCTAATTTATCTTGCATGAAGGGCCCTCACATACCTACTGACTCATTCACTGACCCTGAGTCTGAAGGCCTTGCCACATCAGACAACTCTTCAAGTGATTTTCAGTAAAGACTTCATTTACCCAATCTTAGCAAGTCAGAGGCAGTTAGTGGCATGCTGCCATGAAGGCCAGTCACACAAAGTGACTTATCCAGCAACTCACTTTAATTAGTTTGATTCTGTCTTTAGTCGTAAGGGTGGACTCTGCGTGCATGAGTGCTGACAATCAATGACTGCTTGTCTGGAAGTATAATGTGTAGAATACAGCAACAAGAAATGTGGGGGCTTCAGACCTCACAAACAGAAGAGAAGCTTGTCTGTCTGATGTTTCATGTTTACATGCCGGGACAAAATGGAAAAAAGAAAAAGGGAGCAGAGATTGAGATTGCAGCATTACTTGCTACACCTGCTAACCCTTTGTGCAGCATACTATTAACTGTCAGATAAAGGGGAAAGTATGTACTTTAAAGTTGATACGTAGTCAATAAATGTGACACGGGCAGTGATTTTTAGTCATGTAAATTGACATGGATCAGCGACTGCAGTCAGCAAGCTAGGCACACTACAAATAGAAAACAAATAATGAGATGTTGGGTTAAGTGTTAGAGACACAATGTTCCTCGTACATAGGTACTCAGGATTCTTTATAAGCCCATCCATCTGAGGCTCTTATTAGTGGGAAACTGCCCATCATTTCAATCTTTACAGCTTGGGTGCAAGTCTTGAGTGATTCCCTCTCTTGTTACAGGATGCTTATGAAATATATAAATTAAAGATTTAACACAAACCTTATTAAGAAAGTGCCTAAGTAGTTCTACCTGATTTACTTATTTAGCCATTAAGTAAATTAAATATATAACGTCTTTAAAACTCTCTCTTGCACATAATCAAACGTCAGTTAGGAGTAGAAAGATTCTCACTTATCAGTGGTTAAAGAAATAAGATACTGCATGTACACATTGGGAAAGATTTTTGATATTTGTGTTTTTTGATGATAAATGTGCAAATTTTTGTGGCAAGGTGGTGCGGTGGTTTTTGCTGCTGCCAGAATTCTGTGTCCTTTACCTGTTTGTGTGGAGTCTGTATGTTCTCCTTGTGGCTGCTTTTGAGCTTTTTTGGGTACCTCTGTCTTTTCCTACATTCCAGGGGTATACATACTAGATTAATTGGTGACTTTATGGGAGCCCGGTGCTGGTGTGTAGGTAAGTGGACTTGGTAACATGCAGGCACCATAAACAGGATTGGTTACTGCCTTGAAACTGATGCTGGGTGAGACAATCACTGTGACTTTGAATTGAGTTGGAAATTGTATATCATGTTAAATTTACTGATTACAGGAATGAATCACTGGTATATGATTCATTCAAAATTAACTGCCGACATAAACAGGGAATATAAACAAAAACCGCAAGCATAAGCCTCCCTTGTTGAACCCCCCTAGTTATTTCAAATGGGCCCATTAGAACATTAAACAAATCTTTTAAATAACATTACATCTGAACACCTGGCATAATCCAATTCAGGATATGTTTGTATATTTACTTTTTGTCTTGGGTTACCTCATCCTAAACAGAGCGATCTACAGTGTAAATACAGTATGTACAGTATGTGTCAGTCAGCACACCTAGCCACGCCTCTTACCTTCTGTTGCTTGGCAACAGAAATTAGTCAGCCATTACCTAAGGCTCATTTTGTCCAAATCTGCTATATTATTTAAACTGGCTCCTAACTCAACACACTGTTTTTGGGTCTATCCCTTGTATTCTCATGCTTTACTTCATTAATTGAACTTCTGATCTCTTCACTCTATTTCTTTTATGCCTTTAATTTTTATTTTGGAATTCTACCTGTTTTAATATATTTACTTTTTTTGGGTCAGGTGTTTTTTTAACCACTCCTAGGTTGCTCTTTTCTTATGATCAGTTTTAAAACCTCCTTGTTTGCATTCTCAGGTCCTTCACTTCTGTGACTTGCATCTTCCAATTTTGCCCTAAGCAGCATTAGCAGTTCTTGATTACAAGATTTTCATGTTTAGTCCATCCCAGTTTCTCAGCAAGGTGGGCAAAACGGGATACACAAGAGGTGGATCTGGTGAATATTTGACACTTCCTCAAACTGGTATGTAAAATCAAAAATGATGTCTTCCCCTTGGAAAGATCTCGCTCTCCCTTGATTCTTCCCTTGTGATGCAACGTACATCATTCTGCAGTGTTTATGTAGAAGAAATAGAATCAGCTCATTGCTTAATATAAAGTACCATTGGATTTTGGCTGAGGTAGTGAGGGTTGATATGACAGCCCTAATTGATAACATTTACTGCATACTAAAGGATAAGTTTGGTATTTTTCAAGTCAAAGTTATTTCTTCACAATCATATGAAACTGCATTGTAAAGTGAAGCGTATTTTATACATTTTAAAACATAACTAGCCCTCTCTGGCATTTTATAATAAAAATTAGGGGTACCGGAGTCCAAATGTAAAACAAAAGCCTTACAACTTACCAAATATGCTCACTTGGCAGTAGGAAAGTTTTCGGTTTAAGACAAAGTGATTTCTGGACTTTTGAGACATGCTTGTGACAACAAAAGTAAACTGGAAATACATTTTATCACAAATTATTAGTACTATTTTCTCAACGTAAGGATATGTTTGTTGCTCGCAGCAGGTGTCGTGGTTGGAGTTACGAGACCCTTCCTTGTCAATCTATATTTATTTATTATCTTACTTTTGCTTCTGCAGTTATGCTCTGCCATGGATTTTAATAATAGACAGATAAGTGCTCAAATCATGTGTTTTTTTTTCAAACTGGGAAATTATATATATATTATTTTATTAAAATAAAAAAAAATCCATACATACAAAACTAGATTGAAACAAATCGACCCCCACCCATGAGAAAGAGAGAATCCACTTCCTCAATTTAAATGCTTATTCTAAAATGTTATTTATCAGATCCTGCCAGGTTTTGAAAAAGGTTTGTACAGATCCTCTAAGTGAGAATTTATTTTTTCCAATTTTAGATAATATATAACATCAGTTATCCACTGACTTAAAAGAGGTGAGTTAGGATTCTTCCAGTTGAGCAAAATAAGTCTACGTGCTAATAGTGCAGTAAAGGCAATTACAGTTTGTTTGTCCTACTCCACTTTAAACCCATCTGGGAGTACACCAAACACAGCCGTTAGTGGATTAGGAGAGATTGTGATGCCCAGGCTATCTGAGAGGCATTTAGAGATTTTGGTCCAGAATGATGTTAATTTGGTGCACACCCAAAACATTTGGTCCAGTGAGGCTGGAACATGATTGCAATGTTCACAGGTTGGATCTTGCCTGGGAAACATTTTGGACAATTTTAAACGAGAGAGATATGCTTGATATATCATTTTAAGTTGAGTAATTGTATGCTTTGCTCATATGGAGCTCGAGTGAATTCTGTGCATCGCTACCTTCCATTCCTTTTCTGAGATGTTGAGTGAGAGATCCTTTTCCTACTTATATATTACAGAAATGCTGTTTGAGTCGTCAAGACTGATCAAAATTTCTTCCGGTATGGAGGTAATAATAATAATAATAAATTTTATTTATATTGCACTTTATATTTTAGCAATCCCAAAGTGCTACAGAGTAAAATAGAATAATAAAATAAAAAAAAGAACAGAAGAGTCTATAAAATACTTTAACAAAATGACTTTCTAAAAAGATGAGTTTTTAGGTTTCGCTTAAAGGCCTCAGTCGACTGTGGGGCTCTCAGGTAATCAGGGAGGGCATTCCACAGCCTCGGCGCCACCGATGAAAACGCCCTGTCACCCATGCTGCTGAGCTTAGTTCTGGGGACTTGAAGAGTGTTAGTGAGTACAGAGCGGAGGGAACGTAAGGAGTTATGGGGGGTAAGGAGTTCCTGTAGATAAAGAGGGGCATGTCCATAAATGCACTGATGGGTAAGAAGGGAGACCTTGTACTCTATTCTGAATGAAACAGGGAGCCAGTGAAGGGTTTTCAGGATTGGGGTGATGTGATCATACTTTCGCACCCTCATCAGGATCCTGGCAGCGCTGTTCTGAATATACTGGAGTCTCTGGATACTCTTGCCAGGAATCCCAATGAGGAGTGCATTACAGTAATCCAGCCTGGAAGAGACAAAGGCATGGACGAGCTTCTCTGCATCTGCCAGGGTGAGTAGTGGGTGGAGTTTGGCGATGGTAGGTGGGAGGTGAGGAAAACTAGGTAGGTTTTGTTTAACAAAGTTTCTGATTTGAAGGTAGTGAAAGAAATGTGTTGCTGGAAAGTTAAATTTGGAGTTTAATTGTTCGTAGGATGCGAAGATGTTGTTTATGTACAGGTCTCTAAGTGATTTAACCCCAAATGTTTTCCAGACATTAAAAACTGCGTATGTTTGAGAGGGTGGAAAAAGGTGGTTATCGTGCAGAGGTGCCACAGATAAAAGCTTCTCTATCTTAAAATACTTCCTACATTGGTTCCATATTCTGAGTGAGTGAAGCAATACTGGGTTGTTAGTATATTGGCAATATACTGGGGTATACAGCAATGAATATAAATAAGCACTGCAGGATTTTATTTCTATTGCAGACCAAGCCTGTGTCTTCTCACCTTTTGGTGTCAACGTCCAGGTTTTTATAGCTTATATATTTGCCACCCAGTAATAAAATTGAAAGTTAAGTACAGTCATGCCACCTTCTTCCTTAGGTCTTCGTAGGGTCGCCCTTTGGATATGTGGATGTTTTGAATTCCAAATAAATAAGGTTATGGTTGAATCTAATTCTTAAAAAATGATTTATTGATTTATATTGGAATATTTTGAAATAGAAAAAGAAGCTTAGGAAGGATATTCATCTTGACAATGTTAATTCTTCCAGCTAAACGGAGATGAAGGGTAGATCATCTACTGTATGCAAGTCTTGCTTAATTTTTTCCATGGAGACAGCGAAATTTTTTTGATAAAGAGCTTTATGTTTACTCATGATGTTTACCCCTAGGTATTTAAACTGATCTGCAATGATAAAAGGGAAGGAGTGGATCAAATTTTGTGTGCTTGAGAATTCACTGGAAAGATCACACTTTTGTTCAAATAAATTTTGAGACCAGAAATCTTTTGAAATTCTGTAAGTGCTGTTAGGACTGCAGGCATAGTGTTTTGCGAATCTGATATATACAGTACCATATAATTTGCATATAGAGAAATTTTCTGTTCAAGTCCTTCTCTGATAATCCCCTTCATCTCATAAGCATTTCGACAGTGAGCAGCCAGTGGCTCAATGGCGACTACAAACAGCAGTGGTGACAAGGGACATCCTTGTCTAGTATCCCGTTCTAGTTTGAAGTAGTCTGAATTAATGTTGTTAATATAAACAGAAGCTTCTGGACTGGTGTACAGTAGTTTGATCCATGCACAAATGTTTGGGCCAAACCCAAATTTCTCCAATATGGTAAAAAGGTAGTTCCATTCAACCATGTCAATTGCTTTTTCTGCATCCAATGATAATAATATCTCTGGGGTGTTTGACTTTTTGGGTGAATATATCGCATTAAACAGGTGTCGAAGATTGGAAGCTAAGTGTCTGCCTTTAATAATTCAGTTAAGTCTTGTGATATTACTGAAGGAAGCACTTTCTCAATCCTTCTAGCTAGGACTTTAGAAAGTACCTTTACATCATTATTCAAAAGTGAGATTGGTCTGTATGACTCACATTGAAATAAGTCCTTGTTTTGCATAGGAAAGATGATAATTAGAGCTTGACGAAAAGTTTAAGATAGAATTTTTTTGTCTTTAGCTTCTGTAAATATTGCTACGAAAAGGGGAGCTAGCTTAATTGAGAATTGTTTTATAAAATTCGGCAGGGTGCCTACTTTTCACCTATTACGTTCTGTATTTTTATTTTACATAGCCTATGGAGTGAGATTCATGTTATGTGGCAGCATCATGAAAAGAGCCCATATGAGTATCATTGTACTTTGAATACATAAAAGTACAGTTGAACTAAACTGATTACACTATTTTGTATTTTAGTAAAAGACTTAGATTTTTGAAAGAGCCATGTCACCTGCATGACGCACTACCTATGGTGTGTTATGTGTGTGCACAATAAAAAAAAACATACAAAATGAAAAATGCAGAGTGTGCAATCGAACAGATTGCCATCCAGCCAGCCATTTTCCAACCCGCTGAATCCGAACACAGGGTCACGGGGGTCCGCGGGAGCCAATCCCAGCCAACACAGAGCGCAAGGCAGGAACTAATCCCGGGCAGGGTGCCAACCCACCGCAGGACACACACAAACACACCCACACACCAAGCACACACTAGGGCCAATTTAGAATCGCCAATCCACCTAACCTGCATGTCTTTGGACGGTGGGAGGAAACCGGAGCGCCCGGAGGAAACCCACGCAGACACGGGGAGAACATGCAAACTCCACGCAGGGAGGACCTGGGAAGCGAACCCGGGTCTCCTAACTGCGAGGCAGCAGCGCTACCACTGCGCCACCGTGCCGCCCTCGAACAGATTGAAATACTACAAACCAGTTTTTAAATTTTGTAATATATTATGCATTGCTCTTGTTGAGGATATGGTAATTAAAGAACTGATAACATGATATTTAAATCAGTAAACTCACTGATATCAATCAATCAATTAATAAAGACACAGGGAGAACTTGCAAACTACATTTAGAAACTGGCGCTGTGAGACAGAAACGACAGCTATGCGCTACCACTCTGCCTATCCTAAAACATCTGTAATAAACTTACTAAACTTCAACACAATTAAACTTATGTTAATTGTCATTGCTAAATATCCCTAATGTGTATGGATGTGGTTGTAGGTGTGGCTGCGTGTTTGCCCCTGCAATAGACTGGTGCCCCGTTCAGGGATTACTCCAGCCTTGGATAAGCAGGTTACGAAGATGGATGGACACCTATAACGTCTGCTCAGGTCTTGTCACTTGACTGCATGCTACACGCATGGTTAATATTCTGTCTCAACAAAGCACACACATGCATTTTCAATGTAGTCTGCAGTGAGGACAGCAGGCAATATCTTCATGAAATAACAAAATAGTCATCGGTATAGTGAAAGACTATAAGCAATCATATGTCTGACTTTTTTCAGTTATTATTGTCTAGTTGTCTACAGAATAGAGGTAGCAATTTACATCTGGGTGTCAACATTCAATGTCAATAACAGTGCTTGGCGATGACTTTCTGAGATGAATCAATGCCCATGGCACTGAAGAGAGCCACAGAGGAAGACAAGCACAACCAATCTCCTATTAAAATGAATTAATCTCACAACAATGGTTTTGGCTTAAAAAATAAATGTGTTTGGTACATTTTAAGGCTTTTTTTCACAATGGGACATCAGTACCTGGAAACTGTATTATAAAATGCAGGAGCAGGCAACTTTTTAAAAAAAAATGTATAGAATATGTTTCACTTTAGAATGCAGTTTCCATCCATCCATTATCCAACCCACTATATCCTAACTACAGGGTCACAGGGGTCTGCTGGTGTCAATCTCAGCCAACACAGGGCGCAAGGCAGGAAACAAACCCCTGGCAGGGCGCCAGCCCACCGCAGGGCATAGAATGCAATTTAATATGTAAAATTAATTTATGCCATAATTGTAAAAGAGATCATTTTGACTTGAAAAATATTGTACCTATCCTTTAAGTATACTTGAGCTGAAGGATTGGTGTAAGTGAGTGTGGGAGCTGCCATCATGGTTAGTTCTTGCTCTGTTTCCAGGAAAATAATTTTTTTCCCTTTTTTATTTGCCTTTTTTTTTTTTACAAACTCCAACTATTTACTTTAGCAGCAGTTTTTATTTTATCCCAGGCTGTTACACTCAATTAAACCAAATGTAATCTGTAAGTCTAATTTCAGTACAATGAATCAACAAGACCAGAGTGCAAAGGGCTTCCTGTTTTTTTTCCCATACTTGGACAGCACTGTTGTTGGGACAGTTTTAGCTCACTTCACTTCATCTTTAAAATGTGAGTACAGTATACAGTAAGTGCACAGAATGTCAAGCAAGTAAAACAAAGACTGTGTCTCAATGTTTTTCTGCTTGACACATGATCCTTGGACATAGGAAAATTATTTTTTAAAACATATTGACTGTTTGTTTATACAATATGCAATAATATTGAATTCCCATTGAATTGTGTGGTTTCTTAAAAGACCAAGACAAATTGTTTTAATGGTGGCAACATGTTAGAGAAATAAGCTGTGTGTGAAGTAAGGCTTGCCTGTTTAACTCCCTCATGTTGCCCTGGGTCATCATCTTCAAAGGTGTTGCGGGCAGGCATAGACATGGCAGGCACAAAATGACAGTGCATTAAATAGTCTGAAATGCTAAGTGCTCAGTGTCTCCTTCAGTAGGATGCCTCCATCTGGATTTTGTGCATAGTGTGGGAAAGATGGCACTCAGAAAGCTCAGAAGGATCAATGTGTTTCATCATTTGTAGAACTTTCAGGGCAGTGTTTTTAAAAATGTACCTTAAAGGAATGACCCATCCTCACCAGTGAGATCCTTCGCGTTAAAGGTGGAGTTTTATTTTGTTGTGTTTGCCACTGTAAAGGCAGGAATTAACAGAAAGCTCCTAAAAACTTAATGTCTTAAGTAGAGCAATAAATTAAGTTGAAGATACTATGATAAAGAATGTGACGGAAATCTACTCAGCTCGCAAATGTGTCATTTTTTGATTTGAAACCAGACGCTCTATGTATGACACTTCTTATTTCTATAGGAATTTATTGCTGAATGGTGATGTAGTGCTGTTTGTTATCTTATAGCTTTAGCAATTAAAGCCTATGTCTTATTAGACAACTTCTCCGGAGATCTTCAGTTTGTGATGGAAACCCAGGCGACAGCAAGCCCAAACCCCGACACGAACACACAAGCACAGTTCCAGGTGCAAATAAAGGGAGGTTTTTATTATAAATACCTCCAAAAATGTTACACAAGCACAAAAACACTGGTGTCTCATTTCTCTCTCTCTACAATAATTCTCTCACCACTGCACTGCCCTCATCCAGTCAAGTGTTGCCTCTCTACCTCCCAGCTGTGACATGCCTGGATAAGGGAGTGCGGTCCCTTTTATTACAGACACTGGAGTACTTCCAGTGCCAGGGTGATTGCCCAATCGAAGTACTTCTGGGTCATACGGAAGTTCATCATCACAGTAGGGAGCTTGATTCACTGCAACGTCCTCTGGCTTCCCACTGGCCGTGAATATCTGGGACTTCTGCCATCTAGTGTGCTGGGGGAATACAAAGTCCCTAGCGATATCTCTTCTTTTACAGGGGCTGTCCGTCCATCTCTTCCTCCGGGTCTGCTTCCTGTTTCCTTCCCACCTGAAGGCCCGTCCAGCCCATGTGACATCTACAAGTTGTAGCCTTCATTTACATAATCTTAGCCAATCGTAGGTAGTCGGCAGCTCCATTCCTTGAAGCCAGTCCTCTAATGTGACATGCCTAAGACTGAGACCAACTAGCCTGCAAATGGCAAGGATAAAATCACACATGTTTGATTTTCTTGTTAGTCGGAGGGGTGGGCTGTGTATGCAGGAGAGTTCACAACCAAATAAACCAATGAATGCTCGTCCTGAAGTACAATGTAGAAAATGTAGTGACAGGAATAAGGAACGCACATGTTGAAACTCACAAACACTAGTGAAGCTTGTCTGTGTGATGCCTCACATTTAATATACCATAACAGAATGGAAAAAAGAATTAAAGGGAAGAGTTTGCTGTTGAACTCATGGCAGCTGTTAACCCTTCTTAAATTGCCACTCCATCAGTAAACAAATTACTGGCTGTCAGAAAAAGAGCAAGCACAACTGTACTGGAAGGTGTGTGCCCATTTGGTAAATTTGGCATGGGTTGCGATTTTCAATCGTGTGATTTGAATTGGCCCAGTAACGAAATCAGCGACGGCAAATCTGACGTGCCCAACAACAAAAAGTCAACAGGGCAGTGCATTAGAGAAGCTAGGAGGAGACACGTGTGCTCCAGAATACAGACATCACAATGGATCACAATTAAAAGACATGAGCATGAAATGTCATTTGAACCAATTTTCAAAGACCAAAGGGAAGAAGTCTGGTTTATGTGTGGCTTTAATGCTTAAGTTAAATAAATAAGATGTTAGGGAAGGTTAGGTCAGGTTATCTTAAGATAAATGTCCTGCTGTAGTTGTGTTAAATGCTCTAAATCTAATCTGGATTCTCACCAAATGTTTAGAAGCATGACCAAGCATATTTTGCATATTTTTGAAGAATAAATATTATCTGCTGGAAATTCTTAAATAATGAATCTCTCTGTGAAATTGGCTGACGTTCAATGTGATTATTTATTTATTTTTTGTATGCTGATCTTAATGCGTTATGATACATAGTTAACCAAACTTCTTCTAGAATCCTCACCAGCTTCTCAGATTCATGAACTAATGGTTCCTTTCTACAGAGATACACTTTTTGTACATTTTCTGTATGCCATTCAGCTGTGCTGTTTGTGACCTCAGCACTTCCTCCCCACTTCAGTCATTCATGGTGTTTTTTTTAAAGCCAGCCTGACAATGAGCTGCCCGGGAATTCTTTCTTTGTGTGTATTTGTTAATGAGTGCTGTGTTGCATTAGGAACTGACTTAAGGATTGTGGAATTAAATAGCCAAGTGACCCATCGGTTTTCTGTCAAAGACCTCAGGGTTAAAGGGCAACACATGAAAAGCGGCCTTCCTCAGAAAGCACGGGGCCTTGTTCTTAGCCAGACGTCACATCTTCCAACCTGGGAACACCACCAAAGTCAGAAAATGGTTTAGTGAATGCTTCTTAAAATGTGTTTCGCTCCTTTAGTGTTTTTTCTGCAGCACAGTAACACAGTAAGTTTGATGGGACACTTTACCTGAGCAACATTTTTACTCTGCCCTAACAAGCTTCTGTCATATTCTCTGATGAGTGTGACGTTTTTACCCCGCAACACAGTGTTCAGTGCTTATTTCACAGTGCTCTCAAGCACACTGACTTGGGCAATTAAAGATGTCTGGGGTTTCGGTGACCTGGGTTGAAGTCGTAAGCTGACCGTGGTCTGTTTTCCCTGCATTTGTTTGGGTTTTCTTGAGGTACTCCAGAGTTCAGGAAATAAACCGGTTGGTAACACTCAGTACATGTTATGTGAGTGAGCGTGTCTTGTGACGGACTGGTGGCTCATTCTTCGCCGGTCCCCACTTTGTAGCTGATTATACCAAAATAGCTTCCCACAAACTTATAAAAGAATGCATGGATTGACATTGCACTTGGGTTTTGTAGTTTTGTTCTTCAAATAAAAGCATTAATACAAATGTGGCAGTCTATTGAAATAGACGTGCTAAAACATTGAAATTATATCTGTAAATACTATGCAGAATGAAATACAGTGTAGTATTATGGCTACGGTACCTTACACAACAGAATGTGCTATATTTGAAGACAATCTTTCTACACATTTCCCAGAATACAGGTTACACCAATGGCTGTGCAGACAAACTGGCCCTTCTCCCCAAAACACTGTAGTTTAAAACATCATTTCTATGTACGATGCAATAGTTAATGTTAATTTATCACAGCCACAGCATCCTAGGTTTGATCCCTGGGCTGGTCTGTTTGACTTTTCCTCTGGATACTGCAGTTTTCATCCCACTTCCTGAAGATTGCACTGTAGATTAATGGGAAATTCTGAATTAGCCCTGTATGCATAGTCGCAGCAATAGGTTGGTCTCTCAGGGGGCTGGCCCACTGTAATAGGTGGAATATTTTAATATAATAAAACTCAAATAAAAGGTATTTTTCCTCAAACATTTTTTTTTTAAATTTGTTTTGTCGATAATCAATGAAAACAAAAATGAAGTCGATCCTGCCCTATGAAAATCTGTTTAGCATGTGTGTGACTTCAATTATGTATTAGTTTAATGTTTCAAATTTTGCTTTAGAGAGGTTACTTCAACTTGTAAAGTATATTTTGTATACAGAATTTTCCTCTTTTACATATCCAATAACCACTCCTGTCGGCAAACATATCGTCAGTAATCAGTACAAGCAGCATGGCAATACCTCTGTCACACTTCATACACACACTTCAGATAATTAATTTTAATTTAATTAATTAATTAAATTAATTAATTTAATAAACAGAAATGTCACTTTGATGAAGCAAATAAAAAATAAAAAATGCTTCAACTTTTAAAACAATTCTACCCAGTCACCAAATGCACTGACTAACTGGTTCAAAAATACAGCGCTTATTTTTCCACAATTACAATGAGAAGACAAACAAAATTACAAAAGGATTGTTTTCTGTCATTTAAATATCATTACTCTATTTGTATACTTTTTCATAATTTCAGAGTTTTAAATATGTTAAACATTAATATTAATATTTAAATAAGTATGTTAATGTAAGTGAGATTTGCTTCATATTGTAACTTTATGTGACATAAATATGGAGCATTATGTTTGCAATTAAAAAAAGAAAGCAATTATTTTTTTATGTTTTGTCTGGTCCCCCCATCCTTAATGTGAAAGTTGCTCATGCCCGTCACAGTATGATTGAGTGTAGCCAGCAATGAACTGGCATCCCACCCAGGAATGATTCCCACCTTGCACCTTGCATCATTGGCGCCAGCTTCCTACAATTCTGGGCAGGACTCAATGGATTCAACTTTTACTATAGGAAAAAGCAAACTTAACCACAGAGTAACCATTGAAAGAGGCCAATTGGAGATTTGGTTTATTTTATGTGCAGAAAGAGCAGCAGAAAAAAGTGTTTAGAACTTTTGCTGTTTTTCATTAAGAAGGGCTTTGTAGTGCCTTCGCCAGATCAGTATTCCAAGTCAATATTCTTTTAAGTGTCAGTGCAAAATAACACAGATGTACAGTCTGCTTTGTGTGCTAACACAGCCTTCCTCTTTATCTCACCCCTTGTCCTTTTCATGTGCCCAAACCTTGCTGTTTCTGAAATATGTGATTGCCCGCAGTTAACCCCTTCAGTTTTCTCATGCAGTGTCTGAATCCTTGGAGCTGTAGCACTCTGAATTGTTTAGAATGATTTAAGATAGTTTTCAGAAAAGACAGCGCTATTTAGTATGACATTCGTTTGAGTAAGTATCACACTATGCACATTTGTGAAACAAAAGCAACCAGTTTATTAGGGAAAATCTAATAATTATTGGACTTAAAATAAAATATAGGAATGAACAATTTGCATTATTAGTCTCTTTCATTGCTGCCTGATTACATAATGCCCTTTCTATCAGCAGCACACTTTCATTACATTGCTTATAATTACATATTTTCTTATCTGTGTGCTTTAGGTGGCTGTAGTAGTTATAATTCATAATTACAATGGATTCATTCATAAATTTCAGTTAAAGGCACCAAATTAAAGACAATTAATTCTTTGTTGTTTGTCATAATCAGCACTGGTTCTGAGCAAGGACTGTGTTAATAATGACAAAACTGATCTATAAGTGTCCTGGAAACTCAAGATCTGGGATCAGTTGACCAGACCTGTCAGTTCTTCAGCCACATTCAGTCAACCATCAGGTCAGGATGATCTCAGTCAGCAGAAAGACAGTGGTCCTCTGTGGCCCACTCTAGGAAAGAGGAAAGACATTACAGATGTGTAACAGTAGAAGAATTCTTGTAATATACTGAAACATGTCTAGTGAGTGATAGTCCCTAATTAATGTCAGCTAATTTCTGAGTAATATATTTAATTTCTATATTGATTTCTGCATTAAAATCTGTGATATAGACCTAATTTAGACAAACTAATGTAAGAAACTAGGATCCTCTGCTACAAACAATATTAAATCTTTAAAAAGTTTAGCCCCTTCTTTTGTCATTTAAACCCATTTAAGCCATAACAGAGCAACTTTTCTAGAGCTGCCACTTATGATGACAAGCCTGCCTTTTATACTCATGCATTAATAATAATGATATGCTTTATTTATACAGCACCTTTCCCCAGACACTGGAGAAAAGAGCTATATAAACAAATTGTCTAATTCTTAGTGTCTAGGATTACAGAGTGGTGGCTCTGAGGTAGGGATCTGCACCGGTAATCGGAAGGTTGCTTGTTCAAATCCCATTAACGCCCGAAGTGACTCTACTCTGTTGGGCCCCTGAGCAAGGCCCTTAACCCGCAATTGCTTCGTCCTAGGTATGATGTTAATCTGCATTCAGCCCTGCAAGTAGGCCCTCCAACCTGCAGGGAAAACCTGGGGATTGGTGGCAGAATTGGCACTCCAGACACCATAAAAGACCTCACACTGTTCCATTCCATCTGAACTAGTGTGGTGCTGAGGTGGGATCCTGAGTTGATTTCTCATGTGGTGGGTGCAGCAATGCGCTGTATCAGCGCATGCTACTAACCTCTCTCTCTCTCTTGCGAGTGTTCTGGATAAAAACCAAGATCCAAGACTTTAATGACCTCTTGGGCACAGCTATGAGCAGTGTGTCTTCCTGTGAAGAGAATGTTGACTGTGTCAAGAGATTTACTTACCTCGGCAGTGACATTCATGCCTCTGGTGCCTATGAAATCAATAGATGGATTAGGAGAGCATGAGGCGGTTGTGAGATCACTGGAAAGGGGTGAACCCGATATCTATGCAAAAAGATGAAGGTCAAAGTCTTTAGAGTCCTGGTGCTCTCTGTTTTGCTATATGATTGCGACACATGGACGTTATCCAGTGACCTGAGACAAAGACTGGAATTTTGGTAAATCCTAGGATACCGCTGGTTTGACTTTCTGTCGAATGAATGGTGGCTCATGGAATCCCAAATGAGGTACATTACCTACACTGTGAGGGAGCATCAGTTGCAGCACTACGGCCATGTGGTGCGATTCCCCAAGGCTGATCTAGCTCAAAGGATCCTCATTGGTGAGGGGACCCAAGCGGCTGGACCCGGTAAAGGGGACGCCAATGTAACACCTGACTGTGGCAGATAGAAGGTAATTTTCGGGGTGGTGGGACTGTCTAGGGGTTTCCCAATTGGGATCCTGAGTTGTTTTATCATGAGATGCTTGCAGCAATGCGCTGTGCCAGTGACTGCTCCCCAACCTGACCTGACCTCACCTGCTCCTTTCAAATGCTCAAAGCGCTTCACAAAAATTCAGAAAGAAAAACTGAACATGTGCAACATTAGATACAAATAACATCCACATAAAACACTACACAACAATAAATATGGGGTATACTATCTATCTATCTATCTATCTATCTATCTATCTATCTATCTATCTATCTATCTATCTATCTATCTATCTATCTATCTATCTATCACAAAATGCATAATTTGTGATACAAATACAATCTTACTGAGCCCCTGGACAGAAAAGGTAAACAGATAAAAGCGTTAGAATGTCAGGGTAAGTTAAATGCCTTCCTGAGTCAGCTGATCACATTCATTTAGAGAGGTTTTTCTAAAGTCTGGGCACAATAGAACTGAAGGCTATGTTTGTGCATAGAGCACAGGTTCGTTTAGGGCGCAACAAGATTTTCGTAAGCAGTGGACCTTAGTTGGATAGTCAGGAGTGTAGTGACGGAGGTGGTTATTAATGTAGTCTGGTGGCAGGCATTTAAAGCTTTGTAGGTTATTAACTGAATTTTATGCTCAAGTCTTGTATGACACAGGGAGTCAGTGATGGTGGAGGAGGATGGAGGAGATGTGCTTGCTGTCGCAGGTCTGTGTAAGGACTCTTGCAGCAGAGTTTGAACCAACAGGAGTTGTGATAACAGATTAGAGGGGACACCTGCCAGTAGGGAGTAACAGCAGTCAGTGTGAGATATAATAAAATTATGGACAAGTTTCTAAACATTAGAAAGAGAGATGAATGAGTGAACACAGGATATATTGTGTAGGTGGAAGAAATAAAGTTTCTTAATGTGCTTTATGTGATTAGATAAGAAAGGGAGGACACCAAGATTCCGAGCAGAAGAAGAAGGTCTGATGATCTCATCACCAAGACTGACTGAAAAAGAGCTCATATTCTTAGGCTGAGCTGCAGTCCTAATTAGATCACCGGCAGTTCATTGTAACAGGAGGTGTTTGGCCTTCGAGGGAGTGCTTTTTCAGTGTCAGTGCACAACAACAGGTCTATTTCATAAAAGAATAAAGTGATTAAACATTGTAAAAAATAACTGCATTGTCACATTTATACTAGAATTTAGCATACCCAAAGTAAGGTTTAGGTAACAGCAGAATAAATGTTTTACTGCACAGTAGAATGAATGTCTCTGCTTACTAAGTGGGCAACATTTTGCATGATAATATTGGTGGAGGTTCTTCGACAAGTGTTCTGGACAAGAGCAGTGCTCTTGAAAATGGAAATATGCCCCTAGGTTACCTGCACTGTACTCCACCTGATCATTCTCTGCTTTTCTCTTAATACACAAGTACAGTTTTTCCAAGGGCTTTGAGTCAATTGTGAGGGGGTGTTTAATTTTAAGAGCATTCAACCTAGAACACTAATCTTATGAAGAAGAATCTGTTGTATCATCAAAAGCACTTGGCCTAAATAAGTAATACACGGAGTACATTTATCACATTGCCACTATCTCAATGACAGATTAGAATAAGAACAGACGTTTAAAAATAATGTTGCCAAAAATTGAGTATTAGCATTTTTTCCTTCACATGTCAGAGGAAGCCCAGTTCAACACAAGTGGTACAGACAAGTCCACATTGAAAACACTTTATTACTAGTGTTCTAATACATTGATATATTTGAAGGTAAAATAAGAAATTAATAGTTTTTAATTTTTTTTATTATTTTTGTTTGTAGATGCATCTCTGGATGTACTCATGTTTTTGATAATATGTTTTGGTAACATCCAAATGGAATATTTAATCATTATTTGGATTTTTTTAGGTTATGAGGTACAAAGGAGTTTCTAGAGGGAATCACTGTCTACCACTTTTGATGTTTCTGTTTTCCCATGAAGTATTAATTAACAGATGGTCTTCAGTGCTCACATACCGGTAATCGCGTCTCTGTTTGCTGGAGAAGTGCATCAAAGCAAAAACTGCAGCACTCGCCGTAATGGCACATGATGACAAGGTGTTCATTTTTCCTTTTCCAACCATCAAAGGTGGTGTAACGGAAAAAACATATCCACAAAAACCCATATGGCTTCCTATGGGAAATTTGGGCATGGTCATATCTGAAAGGTCAGCCAGGATAAGACCACGCCCTGACTCTTCCTCTCCTAATGATCATGCCACACGGCACATAGCTGCTTGCTGCCTTACATTTTGGTTTCTCTATTTCAGGTGGCCTGTGTGCACAGCAAAACTGCCAGAGTTAAATGATCTCTTAGAGTGTCAAAGTAACAGTTCAGACTGGATCCATTTATACACTTAAAGTGTTAATTTAAAGCTGCCGTTTTTGCTGTGTGCTTCCACACCCCCCCCCCCCCCCCCCCCCCATTAAGTCCTTCTATGGAACTTTCATCAGATGCTTGTTGTTTTGATCTTGACTTTTATTTTTCCATTTAGCTCTTGTGGGAACACTTCCTACACTTGTTCTTTTCTGCCCTGAGTTTTCAATCCCAATTCTTAAATGACCCAACACTAAAAATGAGTCACGGCTCACCCGATGAAAGCAAAATAATAATATCTTAACTTCAAAGGGAATTGTCACTCCTTCGTCTTCTGATGGATGGTTTACCAGTAGAAGTACAAAATGTACAGGAGTACTTCAGTCCATTAATTTCCATTTTATGGTGTTGGAGAACTGATGCCAATCCAGCAGCACTGGGTACAAGGCAATAGCACTCACTTGGTTTGTAAAATGTAAATAAATTATTATGGACAACATAACAGAACGCTGGATAAAAATCTCAACAATCAATTTCAAATGTTATTCTGTATAGGCAAAAGAATTATATTGTCAGAAAAATGGTAAACTTTACATAAGATATACACAAAAACGAGCATCAGTATGTAATAGTATCCTGTTGATATTTTAAAATTTGCCCTATCATGGATAACTCTCAAACCGAATGAGATTTTTTATTTTGTGATATCCTCACACTGCTGACCAGCTGCATTTCCCAAATGTTTTCTGGCTGAAGCTTCTACTAAATGCTCCCTTCTTTACTTCCAGCCTTAATGTTTTGCCTTGTAAGCATTTGCTTCTTAACTGTCCCAATATAATGGAATTTCATAACCATTTTTCCCCACCTTGAACCTTTCCACTTTCTAATGACTTTTATATGACAAAGCACTAACAGGAGGGGCAAATGAACACAGGTGACACAGGATTTACTACCCCACAGTTGTGACTCAGTTCAGCTCTTCAGGCCTGACTTTGTTTTTTGGGTGGCCTTCCCACTTCCTTCCTACTTCCTTACATGAAAACCATCCAACTGGCTAACAAAAGAATACTGATACTGTCTTCTCAATCTCTCCCTTTTGTCACTCTTCAAGATAACCCTTTGACCCAGCTCACCTCCTATGCCTGAACTCAGTGTCAGGGAGTGGTCTTTAATCCCCGTATTTGGTGTATTTCTTAACCGAGTCATGCTTAGTTAAGAAATACTTCTCAAAAGTGTAGGTCTATCTTGAGAGAATATCCTCTGGAGGTCCTAAATGTCACTGAATCCCTAATTTCCTCCACTTACTGTTTCATAATAAGCAGTTGGGTCCCATCTGTCCAGCTTTTGAAATTTTGGATCTATCTGCTGACCTGGAGAATTCTACACTCAGTCCTTTCAGTCCGTCATCTTTTGATGACCTTTAGAGGAGCTTCTCATCTGACTGTTTGAATCTTTTTTGCGTATGCAGATTCTATTTCGCCTTCTCTTTTATTGTGCTGTCTTTGGTCTCCTATGGCATTTGGCAAGGGCACAATTTAGCTGTATTCATCCATGTTCTAAAACACATTTTTTCTATCACAAAGATGAACAGAACTGAAGTTTGTATATTGAGTGCAAAGCATTGTATGGAATTTGTGCTGCCACTTCATCTTCTTTAATAAGCCCTTGCCTTTATTTGAAATGCACTGTGCAAACATTCACATATCCACAGAATGCCACTCCTTTCAGACCACCTTGCTGCTCTAAACCCACCTGTGACATTAGCTCACTGTTACAGTTTATTTCAGGGGATCAGTCCAGTCTGTGCCTCTTGTCTATCTTAATCTTGGACAGCACAGCTCTGTGAGCCCCTGAGGGCCCCAGCAGACCCTCCCATTCAGTGTGAACCTGATTATAAAGACAGCTGTGTTTACTAAGTTTTAAGTCTTAAAAGCTATTCTCATATTTTATTAAGACATTCAAAATGAGGTCATGCACTACAAATATGTTTCTTAATAGATGAGGTATGTCAGACCCTCAAATCTCATACATAGGGTTTGTTTTTGTTCATGTCAAGCATCTAGAGGCAGGCTCCAACAGGTAGAGGTTGAGATACTAATAAAAAAATATCAAATAACAAAGTTCTGACATGTATCACTTTTAACCAGGAGCCACTATCCTACAACTTCCAAAATGATTAATTGGGTGTTGTTATTAAATGTACCAGAAAAAATAAATAATCACCAGCATACTTTAATGTCTTGAGGTAAAAACAGCAAAGAACAAAGACTGGAGGAATACTGTTTTATAACTAAATGACAGGGCACTTGAGGCACAATAGAAAATAGTATGATTTTTTTGTGTGGGAGAAGGAGGAGCTTTAAAATAACCACTAAATAAACTACTAACACTTTCTATTAATTTAACTGAAATATAGAATGGTTTCCCTTTAGCCATGGCATGACTCCTTAGGCTGTCTATCATAGTTTGGATTCTGGTTTGACCTCTGGCTGCAGTTCTTCCTGGGTCCGTATGCTCTCTGTGCATCTTCATTGATTTACCCCTCTGTTACACAGTTTAAAATTACAAATCAAACAACTTAGATCTGAATAAATTACACATTGCAGACTTTCAGTTAAGAGTACAGTATTTGCATACACTTCGGTCACACCATGTAGAAATGACAACTTGAGGGCACCACAGTGTTTGGAATATCACAACAGCAGGTATTTTAAAGCAGTCATATTTAGTACTTTGTCACATATCCCTTTTTTTGCAATGACTGCTTGAAGTTTGTGTTTCATAGACATCATCAGGTGTTGAGTATATTCTCTGGTGATGCTATGTCAAGCCTCTCATGCAGCCATCTTCAGCTTCTGCTTGTTTGGGGGGCTTCTTCCATTAAGTTTGATTTAAATTGGGTGACTGGCTTGTGCATTCATGAATTTTCTATTTTTTAGCTCTGAAAAACTGCATTGCCTTGGCAGTATGTTTGGCCTCATTACCTTGTTTTAGGGTAAAAGCGCCATTCAGTGAGTTTGGAGGAATTTACTGGAACTTGAGCAGATGTTTCCCTACACCTCTGAATTCATCGTGCCACTGCCGTCAGCAGTTACATTATCAATGAAGAGAAGTGTGCAAGTACCTCTGACAGTCATACATGCCCAAGCCATAACACCCCCACCACCATGTTCAACAGATGATGTTGTATCCTTTGAAACTTGGGCAGTTCCTTTCTGTCTTCAGATTTTGCTCTTGACATCACTCTGATACAGGTTTGTCTTTGTCTTGTCTGTCTACAAGAACTTTTTCCAGAATTCTGCAGGCTGTTTTTCAGAAACTGTAATTTGGCCATCCTGTTTTTGTGGCTAACTAGTGGTTGGCATCTTGCAGTGAGGACTCTGTATTTGTGTTCATGACATCTTCTGCAGATAGAAGTCTCTGACATCTGCCTCCTGAAGACTGTTTCTGATCTGTTGGACATGCATTTGGCCTTTTTCCTTAGCATAGTGAGGATTCTTCTGTCATTTGCAGTGAAAGTCTTCCTTGGCCTACTAGTCCATTTTCAATTACTGAGCTCACCAGTGTGTTCTGTCTTCATAATGATATTCCTGTCAGTTGATTTAAGTAATCCTATGATTTTACAAATGTCTGTTATGGTTTTATTCCTACTTTTCAGCCTTGTAATGGCTTCCTTCACTTTCATTGTCACAGATCTTGTCCTCATGCTGAACAATGGCAACTACAGGCTCCAAAGGTTCGAAGCAGGCCAAGGTATCATATGTCAGCACTGATCAAGCAGTGAAACACACCTGAGGAATCACAAACACCTGTGATGACAATTGTCCCAAACATTACAGTTCCCTGAAATTGGGGGAGCATGTAGAAGAAGTGTTGTCATTTCTACTTGGTGTGACTAGAATTTATGCAAATACCCTTAAATGAAAGTCTGCAATGTGCAGTTTAATCAGTCTTTACAGCAGTAAATCAAGGAAAAAATGTATCTTTGGGATCAAACATTATGGAGAGCATTGCATATTTCAAGGTATTTATAATTTTTGTGTATTTCAGCTTATTTTAAAAGAATTATTAACAAGACATTGAAAATATCGCTCAATAGGTATCTCATACTGTAGGTGTTTCTTATATTATGATATATTGTAGATCACATCACACCATAATGCAACACAAATTCTAAACCCGTTATTAACCGAGTACAAGTAAAGTAATGAGGCTGTAAATTGAAACCTACGTATATCGGCTGAGTCACCTACCTTTTCAGGTAAAAAGATAACACATGCTTGATTAGCTGTAGGTCTGGGCATACAGTATATTGCGTCTCTTATAGGCAACAAGTAAGCCCACGATTCGCCAGCGAATCGGAAATCCAAGAATGGCAATCAGTTTCTGCGTGATGAAATATCATGGAGGGTATATGCGGTGGTGTGGGCGGTCGCATCCGGGCGGCTGTACAACCTGGCGTGCACGCTTAACCTCAGGTTTAGTTCACAGGTCATAGGCATGGTAAAGTTTCCATTTAATTCAATAACATGTATCCATACGGGCTCGTTTACAGGTCGTAGCCATACGGGCTCGTGTTTGTATTACTAATCGTTGAGCTCCCTCCATTAGGATACGTGCCTCCTTTGCCTGTGCTGTGTCAAAAGCACGTTGTGGGCGCGCTCGTTCACTGTCCGGGCGGCTGTACGACCTGGCATGCACGCTGCACCTCAGGTTTAGTTCACAGGTCGTAGGCATGGTAAAGTTTCTATTTAATTGAATAACCCTATTTGAACTAAAGCGGTTTCTTTGTGTGGGCGCCTTCGTTCATTAAGTCTAGTTTACAGGTGGTGTTGTGTCTCGTCTTTGTTGTTCTGTGGCTGTGTCGTTAGGTAGATGTTTATCCATATGGGCTCATTTTTGTATTTCCGTTATTTGAGGTGTTTCGTTTTGGAGCTGTGACTTCTTCGCTTGTGGTGTTTGTGAAGCGCGTGGTAGGTGCCTTCGTTTATTGTTTGTATCCCAAACATGCCACACAGACTGCTGGCACATACATACTACTGACTCTGGGAGGCCGCTGCATTTGACTGTGGGTTGTGGTGTTTGGGCGGTGTTTGGGTGCCACCTACTGACTTCTGGGAAGCCGCTGCGTTTGACTCTGGGGCGCCGTGGCGCACTGCGCATGTGTGTCGGTGCCTCCGTGCATAAATTAAAACTGTGGATTAGTAATGTACTGTAGATATATATGGAAATAAGTTTGTTACACATATGAAAAGACACATGTTTCATTATGTTTCAGATATGCATTTAAGATTATATATTTGAACTGCATACAATGGTGAAAAAGTATATGAACCCTTTTGAAATCATTGCATATATTTAAAATGTTGCCTTATAATATGGTCAGATTTTCATCTAAGGTACATTCAGATTATTTGTTCTTGTACTGTACATAATGAATACGTCATTCCAATATTCAAAGGTGTAGGTTGAAAAAAGTATGTAAACTCTTAGACTGATGGCTTCAGCAAAAGCTAACTGGAGTCCAATCAATGAAATGAGATTTACAGCTATTTGAACTTATAAAAAAGACTCAAATGTTTTGAGTTTGCTGTTCACAAAAAAACATCTGCTGATGTGAAGCATTACCTTGCAAAAAAGTAAAAGAGCTACGATCAAGAATTGATTTGCATAAAGCTCGAAAGGGTTACCAAGTAATTTCAAAGTGTTTAGGTATTCATTAGTCCACAGTTAAACAAACTGTGTATAAATAGAGATGATTTAATACTGTGGCTAATCTCCCTAGACATGGGCGCCAAGCCAAGATGACTCAAAAGGCAGATTGCAGGGTGCTCGGTAAGGTAAAAAAGAACTCTAGAGTAACAGTTAAAGGCTTGAAGGAATCATTGGAACAGGTTAACATCTGTCTTCATGAGTCTACTATATGTAAGACATTGAACAGGCATGGTGTCCACTGCAGAGCATCCTTGAAGTTTGCAAAATGCTACCCTACACTCCACAACACTAAAGTAAAATGTCTTGTGGTCTGATGAAGCTAAACTTGAATTGTTCAGAAAAAATATGCAGTGTTACATATGGCGCCAATAGGGCACCGCACACCAACATGAAACATCATCTCAGTGATGAAGTATGGTGGAGGGAGCAGCAGAACAATGACCCAAAGTAAACCTCCTGCTTAAGGCCTTCAAAAAAAAGAAAATCTGCCTTTTGGAGTGACCAAGTCAGAGTTCAGGCCGTAACCCAACAGAGATGCTCTGGAATGACCTGACGAGAGCTGTTCACACCAGATATTCTAAGAATATGGCTTAGCTGAAACGGTATTGTAAGGGAGAATGATGCAAAGTTTGTCCTGAGCATTGTGCAGCTCAGATCTGCAGCTACTGTGTGTATTAAATCCAGGAGTTCACATAATTTTTCCACAGCACACTGTGAATATTTGATAGGCTTGTTCAATAAAGTCATAAAAGATTATAATGGTGTGTTATTAGCTTAAGAATATTGTGTATTTGTGCCTAGATTAAGATCAGATCACAGTTTATGACAAAGTTAATGTAGAAAATCAGGCAAGAGTTCAGATATATGTTCTTGCCACTGTATGTAACATTACATTAAAATATACTGTATGTCTACATATTTTTGTGTATAATGAAATATATTTTGTTTTCGTAAGGGAGGAATGGACAAATGTTCCATTAATGATGGATCCCTGCCTAATTCTTTTTGTTGCTAAAAGAGATTCTGACTCCCGACAATGTAAGAGAGATAAAAAAATGGAATCTGCCAGGAATTAAAATACATATTTTTACTTTTAATTACAGGTCATATTTTTGATAGCATCTATTTCAAAGTGCACAAGGTAATCAACAATTAATCAAACAGGTAAATGCAGTGATTGTACTTTTGCAGAATTGGGATTTTTGTAGCCATGCAGTAATATACAAATTGAACTCTAATGAGGGCAACATATACTGGAAATGGCTTGAGAACAACTAAATGTTGCACAGTTTCTCCTTTGTTGTTTCATATCAGTGTACAGTTCAAAACAGATCTGTGTATTTTTACTACATTCACAAGTTACTATACCTCACTATGAATATTTCATTTAGCAAAAGACAAAATTGAAAAGGAAGCAGTTTAATAAGTGCTGGATTCAACTCTGAAACACAGAAGCTTCAGACAATCAAACGTGAGTGGTGCAGCGCTTAATGATATCCATTCTGCTTCACAGGATTTTGCACATTCTTTAGATGTCTCTGTACTCAAAGATGTGCAGGCTAAGGTTATTTAAATAGGCCTGACGTGGCTGGTATTGCTCTGGGGCAGACTGTTGCCCTTTTTAGAGTCAGTTTCTGGCTTGAGTCTGATGCTGGCTAAATATTCTTCCATGACTCTTCCCACAGAAGGAAGTAGACTCACAAAGTGACTGAAACAATGCATGTGCAATTCAGCACAAATGAAAATTCTTGTCTTGAGTCCAGCATGTCCTAAAATGTCAGTCTATCAGTCACTTTTTAACCTGTTTGGTCCTTAACGGTCATAGTGGGTACTGAAGCCTATCCCAGCCAGCATAGGGCATAAGGTAGTAGCGTAAAGGAATACACCACTCAAAAATTATCATGTTTGTATCTGTCTCTCACTTTGCGTTGTTTATTGTGATGGCTGAAAAAAAAGAACAGACGTAATAAAATGTTTGATACAATGGACCATAAGAAAGCCTCAAAATTATTTGTGTTGCATAATATAAATGTCAGTTATTCAGCAATATGTTTTCAACATCCTAAACACATGCATATTTGCTAAAACATTATTAATTAGATCATTTCCAGCAAATGATTTTGTGCTCGATGGAATGTTCAAACAAGATCAGTCTTTTGAACTGAAGACCTACCTCCATCCTCAGTCATTGGTCAGAAGTCCTGTCTTCAATTTAAAGGCTTGTTTGAGTGCACTTCATTGCCATGCATGTGGTTCCCCATTGTAGCAGGAATTTTGTTTACTTCATTCTCCATGAAAACATGACATTACATTTTTTTTTCTTGGCCACCAATACAAATGATGTAAAGTGCATAACAGATACAAAAAATATCATTTTTGGATGAAGTATTTCTTTCTTCAAATCTAAAGCCAATTGAAGTAACGTATATGTTTTGTGTTAGTGATGGATATAAAAACTGATTGAATATCAACACAGGTCCAGGTCAGTGCTATACTGAGGGCTTTTGAAATAAAGGATTATCTTTCCTTTAAAAAAGCACATTTTTAGGTCCAATCACAATGCAATATTAGCATAATTTATTCCATAAATTTACCATTTTGTAGTAAAACCATACTGTTGTATCACTGTGAATTATTTTTAAAAATGGCTTCTTTCTTGCTATTATATTTAACATGTTGTATAACTTATTTGTTTTATGGTTTAAATAATTAATTTTAGCATTAATTCTTCACAGTACTTGAAAATGAGCACATAACGAACTAAAAGTCAAACTACCTAGCTGAAAGGCTTTTCACATGACACAATTACGAACGTTTTTACCTTCACAAGTCTTGGCTCACAGGCTTGAATCCAAACTTCATTCATTGTGGCGTCTGCACCACTCCCATCGTGTGTTTTTGTTGATTTCCACCTGGAAGTCCGGTTTCCTCCAACACTCCAAAGAAATTCTACCATGTCATTTCCTCCAGCATGTGTTGGTGAAGAGTGGCATCGTGACCAGCTTTCTAAAGCATGCAGTATTAAAAATATTTTATTATGCACAGACTTTTAAAGCATACATATCATGTTGAAGTGCCTGACAACTCTTGCAAACATGAGACCAGCAGTGCAGATTTCTTTCTAATGGAGAAGAAATGGTGCCAAGGCCTAAATAAGACAACAGTTGTAGAATGCCCACTTTACAGCTTTATGCAGAAGCACATTTCCAGTGTCCATGCCAGATAGTGTACTGGCATATCAACTGTCCAAGTGTAATAAATTGTTTATGTCACACTTTGCTTTACACAAAGATGTCTGAGAGCATGAGTCTGTCACTCTGACCTAGCTCATGTGCAGAGGTGGGCTGTGTCTATGCCCCAGTACTCGTTTTGTGTATGGTATTGAATAGCAAGAGAGTGACGTTAACACTTTGCTTAAGAAACAATCGCCCAGAGAGGAATGAATGAAACCTCAAGTCACATAAAATAATAACCACACATACTTATGCAGCTCACGTCACATAAAATAATAACCACACATACTTATGCAGAACCCAGAACAAAAAATAAAGAATTTCTTGTGCACTTACAATAAGCTTGAATTTCCTTTAAAATATTTTTCTTCGCATTTTTTGCTTAACTCTATTGAAAAATGAATATTACCTACACATTTTATTGACAAACATTCAAGATCTTTACAGTGTGGTTTGTAGCCCTGATTTTGGACTGCTCTTCACAGCTGGCAGAAGTAATCACAACCTGAATTGACGTTCAGAATGTGACAAGAGGCAGTGAAGTAGATATGTGTGTGTTTATATACGCAGTATGTGGACTTCTCGCTGAGTGGTTCACAAGTGAAGTCAAAATATGACAAGAAGCACAAAGCAAATCAAGCTGAGATACCGGCTGGCCTGCAAAGGGTCATAATTAGTAAAAGAGGCCGACCAATCTGGACATCCACACACAAGAAGCCCCTGTCTGTCAAAATCAAGTTATGATGTGGGATGGTTTAGGGTTTATTTTCCATTGTGAATTTATCATTGTTCTAACATGATACTGCTTATTTCTTTAATACTTTAACTTTCTTTTGTTAGTAACTAACCACCGTGCTTAATTCCTGTACTGTACTGAAGAATGACTAAGGCAGATCTAAAGCAACGTAATGACTGCATTCAGATAGCATCACATTGTAAACACAGCACTCATAAAATCACATCCTGTTATTTCTGAAAGCTTCCCAGCACCAGCAGTATTCTTTTATATACTTACTTGGCACTCTACATTTATTATACTTTTTGGAGAAATGCCATGTATCAAGGAAGGCAACATCCACCCATTCTGAACTGCCTTATCATTAAACACAAAAATAGATTGCCTAGTAACACACTTAATATAGAAATTTGTCTGATAGTGTGGCCAAAGAACTTAAAACGCTGTTTGCTTACACTGGCTATCACTTTGAAATATAAAAATAAATATTTTACATTAATGCAGCACAATTCTCATGCCCTCAGTTAATTTACAAATTTACAGCATTTATAATACACGCAGTTACCTAAAAATACAGTATCATTTAAAGAGGGAGGACATAATGAGGAATGAACAGATCATGTTTGCATTCTAATTTAAAATGGCAATACACTTAGTATCTCATAGTGCCTGCATGTAAGGGTAACTTCTCTTTCAAAACTGGCCCAAAGTGAGCGTTTGAACTGCAACTGGTGCCCTGTCTAGGATTGCTTTGCCTTGTGCCCAGTGCTTCCTGAAGAGAGGGGGCGCTGTCACTATTGGTATCATCTTTTTCCGTTCCCACAATTCTTCAATTTTTTTAATTACAGCTATTTTTACTATAGCTGGCACCATTATTAAATAAGGTGGCCCAGTTGGCACCACAAAATTTATTTTGGATCCTACGTCAAACCTCACTTGACCACAGCAGGTAACATCATTTATCATAGGAAACTTTTTATGTATCAATATTCACCATTTATGATCAAGTGAAAAATTGGATTAGTATAGTTTTACAAATAGTTCATGATGAATATACTTTATATCGAAATTCAAACAGACCAAGGGTATATATATATATATATATATATATATATATATATATATTATATATAGGGCAACACAGTGGTGGTGCTGCTGCCTTGCAATTGGGAGACCAGGGGACCTGGGTTCGCTTCTCGGGTCCTCCCTGCGTGGAGTTTGCATGTTCTCCCCGTGTCTGCGTGGGTTTCCTCCCACAGTCCAAGGACATGCAGATTAGGTGCATTGCCAATTCCAAATTGTCCCTAGTGTGTGCTTGGTGTGTGTGTGGGTGTGTGTGTGTGTGTGTCCTGCCTGGGGTTTGTTCCTGCCTTGCACCCTGTGCTGGCTGAGCTTGGCTCCAGCAGACCCCCGTGATCCTGTGTTAGGATATAGCGGGATGGACTATGATTAACTGTGTATACATATATACAGTACTGTGCAAAGGTTTTAGGCAGGTGTGAAAAAATACTGTAAACAAAAAATGCTTTCAAAAATGGAAGTGTTAATCATTTATTTTCATCAATCAACAAAATGCAGTGAATGAACAAAAGAGAAATCTAAATCAAATCAATATTTGGTGTGACCACCCTTTGCCTTCAAAACAGCATCAATTCTTCTAGGTACACTTGCACACAGTTTTTGAAGGAACTCGGCTGGTAGGTTGTTCCAAACATCTTGGAGAACTAACCACAGATGTTCTGTGGATGTAGGCTTCCTCACGTCCTTCTGTCTCTTCATGTAATCCCAGACACACTCGATGATGTTGAGATCAGGGCTCTGTGGGGGCCATACCATCACTTCCAGGACTTCTTGTTCTTCTTAACGCTGAAGATAGATCTTAATGACTTTGGCTGTATGTTTAGGGTCGTTGTCCTGCTGCAGAATAAATTTGGGGCCAATCATACGCCTCCCTGATGGTATTGCATGATGGATAAGTATCTGCCTGTATTTCTCAGCATTGAGAACACCATTAATCCTGACCAAATCTCCAACTCCATTTGCAGAAATGCAGCCCCAAACGTTCAAGGAACCTCCACCGTGCTTCACTGTTGCCTGCAGACACTCATTATTGTACCGCTCTCCAGCCCTTCGACAAACAAACTGCCTTCTGCTACAGCCAAATATTTCAAATTTTGACTCATCAGTCCAGAGCACCTGCTGCCATTTTTCTGCACCCCAGTTCCTATGTTTTCGTGCATACTTGAGTCGCTTGGCCTTGTTTCCACGTCGGAGGTATGGTTTTTTGGCTGCAACTCTTCCATGAAGACCACTTCTGGCCAGACTTCCCCGGACAGTAGATGGGTGTACCTGGGTCCCACTGGTTTCTGCCAGTTCTGAGCTGATGGCACTGCTGGACATCTTCCGATTTCGAAGGGTAATAAGCTTGATGTGTCTTTCATCTGCTGCACTAAGTTTCCTTGGCCGACCACTGCGTCTACAATCCTCAACGTTGCCTGTTTCTTTGTGCTTCTTCAAATGGGCTTGAACAGCACATCTTGAAACCCCAGTCTGCTTTGAAATCTTTGTCTGGGAGAGACCTTGCTGATACAGTATAACTACCTTGTGTCTTGTTGCTGTGCTCAGTCTTGCCATGACATGAAACTGTCTTCCACAACCTCACATTGGTAGCAGAGTTTGGCTGTTCCTCACCCAGTTTTAAGCCTCCTACACAGCTGTTTCTGTTTCAGTTAATGACTGTGTTTCAACCTACGTGTGACATTGATGATCATTAGCACCTGTTTGGTATAATTGGTTGATCATACACCTGACTATAATCCTAAAAAATCCCTGACTTTGTGCAAGTGTACCTATAAGAATTGATGCTGGTTTGAAGGCAAAAAGTAGTAACACCAAATATTAAGTTGATTTAAATTTTTCTTTTGTTCGCTCACTTTGCATTTTGTAAATTGATAACAATAAACAATTATTTATATTTCTGAAAGCATTCTTTGTTTACAGCATTTTTTCACACCTGCCTAAAACTTTTGTACAGTACTGTATATATACAGTGGAACCTCAGGTCACGACCGTAATTCGTTCCAAAACTCTGGTCGCAACCCGATTTGGTCGTGACCCAAAGTAATTTCCCCCATAGGATTGTATGTAAATACAATTAATCCAATTCCGGACCGTACGAGCTGTATGTAAATATACTGTATATATGCTCGCTTGTGCTCTCTCTCTCGCTCGCTCACTTGCTCTCTCTCTCTCTCGATCGCTTGCTGCACAGGGAGAGACTGAACACGTGCGGAAATCATCGGCGCGTACGAACTGGAAGGGAAACTGGCTTGTTCGTCAAACGAGTGTGTGGTCGTAAACAGATGCAAAAGTTTAGTGAACTTTTTGGTCGTAACCCGATTTGTATGTGGTCCTAGACGTTCATGACCCGAGGTTCCACTGTACATATATATATATATAGTGACAGCTCTCCGGCTGTGCCAGCCACCCAACCCTACACAGACAGACACAGGAGGCACACTTAGAAAAGCACACATGATTTTATTTTATTTTCTTCCCTTGTGGGAAACGTCTTCCCCATCTCCCACAAGCACCATAACACAGTCCAAAGCACAAAACACTACATAATACTTTCCTTCTTTTATTTTCTTTTCTCTTCTCCCTCACTCCACCTTGGCAAGCTTTGTCTCCCTCCTCCCAACTCTGGCTCACCGAATTCTGTCTGCTGGTTCCTTTTATAGGTTACCCAGAAGTGCTCCAGGTGTTTGATGATCTACTTCCGGCAGCACTTCCAGGTGTGGTGAAAGGATCAGCCATATAGGCTCTGAAGCAGCTGCAGCGCCCCCTGGAAGCACCCCCTGGATCCCAAAAGGGCTGTATCCATCTTCATCTCCCATAAAGCCCATGATTACCAGACCCATTTAGGCTTCGCTGCCACCCAAGGGGGCTGCCATCTAGCATTCCGGAGGAGGTAATGCAATGTCCACACTTGCTCCCCAGGTCCTTCCAAGGAAGAGGCGTCCTGGCCAGGCAAGGATCCCAGCCGTCTATAACTATATATATATATATATATATATATATATATAATACCAGTAACAGCGCAGTGCATGATAAAGTGCAGTGAATACACTTGACTTGAGCATTCCTAGTTTTCATCCTCTTTTTCTATACATTTAGCATTCGTTTGCTCAGAGGTTGATGTGCTTGCTGCTTCCTGAGCAGCTCTTCTTTTCTCCAACCTAGCGGCCCACAGCATCTTTTCGTGTTAAAACTGATTAAGTCAGTGTTTGTGTTACTTTAAATTACTTAGTACGTTTTCTTTAATTTTTCACTTAAGTTAGCTTTCAAGTCTTCAATCTGCCTCAAGAATGATTTAAGATATGAAAAGATAGAGGAAGTGATGGCGAAGGTGGGGAGGGATGAGAATGGCGCATGCGTCCCCCTGCTGGCCACTGCCGAGAATTGATTCTACAATAAAATAAAATAAAAAGACGAATAACCTTAGTGGTCAATCATCACCCCAGAAGCGGATAGTAGACGTCACGTAGTATATGTGTACCAAATTTCAGTTCAATCGGTCAAACGGTTTGTGAGCTACAGGTGATTTAAAATCCTGGACAGACAAACGAACAGCCATGGTAGCTTATTATATAAGAAGATATGAAATTTCAAAGGTATGAAATGGTACAGCAATTTTTTTCCTATATTTGTACCATTTCATACCATGCTATTATATTATTACTGTCACAAGTCTATTCCCTCTCAGATCCGAACCATTTGTTCCTCAGTTCAGAAAACAACCTTAGCCTGCTAAGCTAAATGTTACAATAACACAGATGTGACTTCATCATGTCCCTATGTTCTTTTTAACTTAATGTCTTAATTACTAGATATAAATAATGATTTTGCAAAATATGGCATTTGCCTATCTTTCATTAGTTTTTCAATTGTGTATTAATTTTTCAAAATAAATGTAGCAAAATCAGCCCAGTTACCATTGTATTCTACAAAAATACAATGACTCAGCAGCGATTAATAAGAATTCTAATTAAAACAATCTTTACATTGTTATAGGATCCAGTCAGTGTAGCTTTTAGAGGTGAATGATTGCTTAAAAAATTATGCTGATCCCTTTGCAAAGAGTGATAAGTGAATAATAAAACTTTACTGGTCACATTGGGCACACTTAAGAGACTGTGCTGTTAAGGAAAAAATTGCTTTCCAGTATACAACTCAAAAGACTGTTCTCCCTTGATTTGTTAGAGAGTGTTGGGGGCACCTTTAGGCAAGTCTTTTCTAATGCGAGTCTCATTTAGTGGACTGCCCAAGATGGCGATTCTTCCAGTTATGTTGCAAACGGGCATGAAGAGGCGGGTCCAGATGGACGGAAACCAGAAGTGATGCCAGAGAAGAATAGCTGTCAATCTTTGTGTCTGCAGAAGGGGGGAAAGAAAAGATGTTATGACACAGCGTCAACCTCTGGATTGGCAGAGAACAAACATCACTAAAGCCCTTAAACTGTTTTCTATGTGATTCATGTGATAAAAAAAAAAATCAAACAACTGAACTCCAGTGATTTTCTATAGCTAGAGGGGTAAACCGGGAAGATAAATGTATACCCATTTTCCTTAATAAATGTACTTTGGATGTATTTCTTAATGTATTGTGCTGGGCCATTGGTTTGAACAAGATTCTCATTGAGAATCCAAGCTTGGAAAATAATGCCCACCCCTTACAACATATATAGGTGTGTGTCTACAAATGTTTAAATCCAAAAATATACCCTTGTCTCTGGTTGCTTAGAACTAATAAGATAAGATGGCTTAGTGTGTGTAGTTGTGCCTGGTGATGGCTTCATGTCCAGACCAACATCGTTCCCTGACTTGTGCCTGACGACTTTACTATCTCCTGACTCCACACCTAAGGCCTTAATGCACTAAAGAACACAAGAAGAGAATACATAAATGATTTTCTGGCTGGAGATTAGGCAGAACACATACATAACAATGAACACCTAGGCATTTAAACTCCTAGTATAACTACTGAGCTAAATGTGCATAAAGTTTATGTACTATTAAGTGTTTTTTTTTTCACTTTGTGATGTTTATTTATCCATCCATTTTCTGAATGCTCTAAACTTAGCTCCAGGGTTGCTAGAAATGATCTCAGCAAAAATGGGAAAACACTTGAACCAGGGTCCCAGTTCATTGTTAGTCATGATCACCAGACCCATTTACAGTCACCAGTCAACCTGCAGGTATTTAACAAATGGAAGGAAACTGGATTACCTGAAAAAACCTGCATAGACATGTGGAGAACTTGCAAACATCCCCCAGACAGTAAGAAGATCAAAAATATATCCCTCTTTCCTGGAGCTGTGTGCCCCCCATGCCACCTCGGAACAAAGTGTTGTAGTTTCAAAACATTTCAATACTCACATGAAAGCACTTCTGTTTCTACCTTAACTGATATTTTACACTTCCTGATATTTTGTCACCGTATTCTTAGTTTCATTCCTGCCAGTTATCTGAAGAATAAGAATTATGTCCTTTTAAACCATTTTGTGCAGCGCTTCTTTATGGTAGTTATAAAGCGTATGTAGACATTTCTGCATTTTGGAATCAGCATATGCATGTATATTTCATCTGTTTTCATTGATATGCATTTTTAGTCAGTCTGACAGGAGTTTTCATAGGTCTCTAAGAAGAAAATACACAGACATTTATGAGATTTTTACATCCAAACTGAAAACAAACATAGAAATTGCTAAATTAATTTTTAGCTTGGTAAAACTTTTCAGAACTGTTCCAAGTTCTTCATCTTGAGTGAATTGCTGTTATGTTTTCGTTTATCAAGAGCAATCTTCTCAGTATGCTGTTTCCTGTTATGTTGTACCCAGTGTGACCTGCTTCAATACCAGCAGTGCTAGTAGTGGGTATCCCTTTGACTCATTTCTGGTGAGCCTCCGCTCTTCTTGACTTAACTTTTCTTTGCAACTGTCAATTTTAATATACATTGTGTTTTGCTAATTGCAGGTTTCCTCCAGGGATTCTGGTTTCCTCTCACAGTCTAAAGACATGCTGTCAGGTCAATTGGTGTCTCCAGATTTTCTCTGTGTGAGTGTATGAGGGCTGTACTTGAGCATGTCATGTAACAGGCTGATTTTTCATTGGGGTATATGCTGCAAGAAACAGGACTAGGAAATTGAGGAATGAGTAAAATCAAAACAAACTTCATTTACATATCATTTGTTATAAAAAAAACAACCAAATGAAGTCTTTCTCTCTCGTCCTTTAATCTTTTTGTGATCTAACTGATCAGTGAGAGTGTGATGGTGCGGGTCCGCTCCCTGCTCCCTATTCCAAAATGGGAGCCTCTTGAACCCGACACTGTTAATAATATAACTGACTGAGCATGGCAAATGGGGACAAAACACTCCAGGCAACGGGATGTTGCAAAGTGATCAGTGCTTTATTAAAACAATCCAAACAGTGTCCAAATAAATAGTGAAGTGCAGTCAAATATCCATAATAAATGAATAATCCTTAAAACAGTGAAAAACCTGGTGATTAGAAACAAGGCTAAAAATGAGAATAAAAACCAACAACAGTCATTAGGTCAACCAAGCCGAGCCCAGCTCTTTCCAAGTCTTCCCCAGCTCATCCATTGCTTGTTCAGCTGGGGAGACTTCAGCATCCACTGCCCTCTCAATCCCAACTCACGTCTTGGCTACGTCCGTCAGCATCTGGCAGACCGCTCGGGGTCGGTTGTCCTCTCGTCATCCTTCTCTCTCATGTAGTTGTCCGTCAGATACCTGGAGAGGATAGCACCTCGATCGCTCCCACTCCGCTGCACAATGAACGCAGATCCTTCACTCATGCGTGGGACCACTGACTGCGCTGCCTTTTCTCTTTCTCTAGCCAGCTGGCTCATTCTCTCTCTCAGCACCCAATGCCACACTCTCGCTCTACATGCCTTTCTCTCAATCCCCCTCTTTCTTGTGCCAGCTCGTACCTATAAGGCTTCGTGGGCATAGCGTCTCAGTCATGCACCGCCGGAAGACGATGAACCAATTGAGAAAGATTGCACCCTCAAGTGCAGGTGCTTCTTGCCCAATTACTTCACCAACTGGATTATTTAATAAAATAGCCATTCTTTCAGAGCCGTGGACCTGCTATACCACATAGAGTTAAAAGATATCTTCAATATTTCCATTTCTACTTTCTACAATTTGTACTCATACATGCAGTCTTATAACGGGTTAAATTCAATCTCTAGAAATAAAGGGTCTATATAAAGAAAGAATATAGTGACTCAGTGCTAGCAGAATGCTGATGGTACACAATAATACATATTGAAATCAAACTGCTGTTGAAACTTGGATTCTTAAGCTTATGAGAAGCAATCAAAGATGGTGGACTTTTGATAATTTGAAATTTGAGGTGTCTCAACTTTACGGAGTAAGGATGACAGAGCAACTAATAGGAATCCAGTTTCAATACAGTTCAGTTCACAATGTGGTCACTGTTTGCAGTATGTGGAGTTTTCGATGTTCTCCCTCTGCTCACTTGCATTCTCTCCTGTCACTCTCGTTTCCTCTGACTTCCCAGAGACATACACATAATGTTAATTCTCTGTAATTCCTGGACCAGCGTAATCAAATTCAGGTTTATGGCTAGCTAGATCTTGCTCTGGCTGCATCAGGTACACAGCAGAAACCAACCCTGAAAGTCGCGCCATGGCGCTTTAAGTTACATGGTGTCTGTAAAATAACTCAGATGAATCAAAGATTGAGTAGTGTGCAGAACTACAGTAGCATTGTCTTTACCACTAGTCTGTGTTTTGTGGCTTTTGTACAGAGTAGAGTTTTAAAAAAACGAACATTGAATTTTATGGGGTGCTTTTGGCAATGGACAGATAGGGATGCAGTCAGTATGTTCTTACATTGCATCATATTTTAAAATACAGTATCACTCTGTTTTATAATTAGATTTGTTTGAGATGTGGGAGGTATAAAGTGTAATACATAGAAGAAGACCACTTGATGAGACTGGGAATATATTCACTCATACTCAACACAGACAGGGTAAAATTTGACAGCCTTGGTGCAGCAGTTACAAATACTGTGGCCTCAATAACTAATATAAAAAAATAGGTATAAAATAATAAAGCACAAAATAGCCTGGAAAAAACCTAGCAGAGCTGTAGGAATTCACAGAATAAAAAATAAAATCAACCTCCAAATCAAAAGTTTGCTAAATTACATCTATCATGAGCGTTGGGATTTGTACCTATTCCCAGAAGAAAGTGGGTGTTCATGTGGGACCAGAATTCATCTTTACCTTGTTAACTTATTTGGAATACTGCTCTGTAAATTGAACCATGTTCAAATGATTTTCTATCTGGTTTTGAAAATTTTGTTCAACAGATTTTGGTTTACATCTGCTTAATTCTCCAAACCATTCTGTGATGCTGATTTGAAGTGTCTATAGAGAGCTAACTGAACCAGGAGCTTTCTTTACTTCCTTAGGAAGAAAATCCTTTGTTTGAACTTAGAAAATGTCAACTAACTGTGAAGCTTAAATCTCAGTCTGTAATCAATAGTGGTAGCAAGATATTTGTAATCCTTTTCCTGTTCCATATACTGACCTTCTGAATCCATAAGTGTAGTAGGTGTTTGATCATGGCAGAAATCAGTAACTGTGTCTTTGGTTTTGGAGACCATATGTAAAAAGCTACAGTCAATATGTGTGCAAAACTAAAAAAAAAATGCTTACAAGGGGTTCATGCCTCCCAAATGCTTAGGCAAAGCTAGTTGTCTGGCCAGTAGCCATCAGTTCCATTGTATTGTAATGCTGAGGATTATTCAGACTGGTGTTGTTTTCATTTACATCACTAATAATGAGTTGTTACCTGATTACATCTTGGAGTCAAAAGAACAATCCCACGTTAAAATAGAGAGAAAATACAAAGTGCACACACATTACCGCTACTCTTAACTGACTCGTTCAACCTGTGAATGAAGATCAAAAAAGTGGATTTAGAGAACAGCAGAAAATATTTTTCTAGTGGACTTGTGGAAAAAAATGTAATACACATGCTGGGGTACTACGCCAAAAACAAGGAGCATAACACTGCTGATGCATACACAGACTAGTGGAGAAACTGAGACTTTGAATTGGCAGTCAAACAGTTTATGGTTCCTCCTTAGAGATTTTTGAAGAAGATCATTTATGTAATTCTTCAAAGGTATGCAAAATGGCTCAATACATCAGTTTTAGCTTCAAAGATAAGCAGAATGTATACTCTGCATGTGGACTGGCGTGCCACTGGGAACACTCATCAGAGTTTCTGTAAATTCCATTTTTACTTGATTTAATAAAAATAAAAGATTATCACTTTTTCATTTTTCCTTGTATATTGGTAATATAACATATTTACAAAAAAGGATAAATTGAGAAGCAGTGTAAGTCTAATTCAAACCTGCTTCTTGAAAGTCAGCAGGAATAAAGTCAGTGAAAGAAAACTGCATGCTGTTCACACAAATGACAAATTCACTACTTAGATTAAGTGATTCCTAATACAGCATATTAGGAAAGTTATTTTGATTAATATAGTACTTATCGTAGATGATAAATGACTGCACTTAGTGTTGGAGTCAAAAAACAGAAGAGAGGTTAAGAGGAATGTCTACAACAGTGTGGGAAATATAAGAAAATCAGTATTTACAGCATCTATACAGATAGATAGATAGATAGATAGATAGATAGATAGATAGATAGATAGATAGATAGATAGATAGATAGATACTAGAGAAACATGATGACCTATGGTCCTAAAATAAAATGCAAATAACAAGTTAATGATAAGGTGCTGTTGATACTTATGTTTTCTCGTTACTTCTTTCAGTCCCTCTACAAGTCATGAAGTATTTCACTACTTCTGGTGGCTCAGCTAGGGGAAGCAGAACTTTTCTATTTTGGCAAAAATTCCTTTGTTTTGAACATAAGAAAAACCATCTTGACATTGATGACATCACTGATGTAACTTTGCTAAGTAGTGTTCTTCAAACACTACTTTGATGTAAAGATGCAAAAGCATTGCTTTCACATGGGTGGAAGTTTAGACTATTTGACAATCTTCACGATTATCGCCATGCATTTTTGTAAGTGAGGCGGTCTTGAATTTGGTATGCTAGACTTTGTCTTACATGCCTATGAGCCATCATGTTTGCCTGCTGCTCATTTGGTTTAAATTCAGGATTAATTCCTGCTTATCAGTATGGTTCAGCATCTTGTCTTCTTATTCTCAGTCTTCATCACTTAATTGCCTTCTGCAATGTGCTTGATGTTCAGCAGATGTTACTGCTCTTTTTTGTCTTTTCTGCCATTATGGTAGTTATCACTTGGTTTCTCGGTCACGTTTATATAAACATATCCTCTCAGGTCACTGAACCATCCTTTATGGCCATCAGGTTGTCATTACCTAAAATTGTGTATTTAGGATTACATCTTGCTTGTCTATATGTTTCAGTATCTTGTTTTATTATTATTTCTCATGCTTCATCACTTAATTAACTTACCATCAGTGATGCGCTTGATACCCAGCAGGTGTCACTACTCTTCTTTATCTTTCCCACTTGGCTTCTCAATCACTTTTCTGTAAACACATGACCACAAGTCATGCCCCCCCCCCCAGGTTGTTACCTAAAAATGTTTGAATTTCCATAATGTATGAGGTCACAAACTTTCAATTAAGACCAAGGTAAGATTTCTAACTAATGTGAGAGTAATTGCATCACTTCACCCGCCTGTGCTCCAGATGGAAAATATGAAAAGAAATGAAACCAATTGTATCTCAAATGTTGTAAGTTGCTTTGGATAAAATTGTAGACTGAATAAATATAAAAGATGTAGTCAACATTTGGCTTATCATTAAAAGGACATAACCTCCCTTCAAGTACTCACGATTTCCTAGTATTAGTCATTTTAGTCAACATAAGTGTGAAAGATTGCATATGCCTATTTAACGTACACGGGAGGCCCAAAGATGCTTAACTGCTGAAACAGTAGAGTGCTAAGCATGTGTGGATTCTGAAATGATTTTCTAAATTTGCATGAAAACAGTTTCTTTGTCCCCGTGTCTGCGTGGATTTCCTCCGGGTGTTCCGGTTTCCTCCCACAGTCCAAAGACATGCAGGTTAGGTGCATTGGCGATCCTAAATTGTCCCTAGTGTGTGCTTGGTGTGTGAGTGTGTGTGTCCCGCGGTGGGCTGGCACCCTGCCCGGGATTTGTTCCTGCCTTGCGCTCTGTGTTGGCTGGGATTGGCTCCAGCAGAGCCCCATGACCCTGTAGTTAGGATATAGCGGGTTGGATAATGACTGACTGACTGACTGACTGACTGACAGTTTGTTTGTCCATTGCTTGCAGGAAAAGGTTTTTCAAGTGCTCCAGTGATTTTCATGGCTTCCTTCTATGACTAGTCATTTCAGATTTAATGTAGAATTGCAGGTTCCCAAACTGGACTGACATTTCTTAACCACTATTTTGTGTACAGAGAAGTATTATTACTATTTTTTTACACCAAACAACAACAGCTTGCATAGAAAATAAAGATGTAGTGGTACCTGTGAACAGACATTATGTACCCATGCCATGAAATTTAATATCTATATGAACTCCTAAGTACCTATATGAATTTTACCCTAAGCACGCACCGGTGAAGAATAATAATAATAATACATTTTATTTATACAAGGCGCCTTTCTAAGCACTCAAGGACACCGAACAAACAATAAATAATAAAAAAATACATTATAAACTAAAACATCAGAAAATACAGAAAATATCCATCCATCCATCCATCAATTATCCAACCCGCTATATCCCAACCAAAGGGTCACGGGGGTCTGCTGGAGCCAATCCCAGCCAACACAGGGCGCAAGGCAGGAACAAATCCTGGGCAGGGCGCCAGCCCACCGCGGTACAGAAAACATAAAAAGTGAAAACCAACAAAGCCACTATAATCATAGAGAAAAAGCCATTTTAAACAAATGGATTTTAAGTTTACATTTAAAGGTTGAAAAAGATTTGATATTTCTGGACCAGCTGAAGCTTATGAGGAGATTTATTAGAGAGACCAAAGAGTGAATTGCAATAGTCCAGACAAGAAGTAACAAGACTGTGAACAAGAATGGCAGTGGTATGGGGAGTGAAGGAGGGGTGGATGCGATTAATATTACGTAGGTGGAATTAAGCAGACCGGTGATGCTATTAAAGTGAGATTGGAAGGATAGAGTACTGCCAACGATGACACCCAGACTCTTGACCTGAGGTGAAGGGGAAACAATGTAATTATCAATAACAAGTGAAAGATTATCGGCTTTGGATAATGATGATTTTGTACCAATGAGGAGAACCTCAGTTTTGTCACTGTTTAATTTAGGAAAATTTGAAGAAAACCAAGATTTAATTTCAGCAATGCAGTCAATAAGCGAAGATGGTGGAAAAGAAGAGGTGGGTTTACTAGCAAGGTAGAGCTGGGTGTCATCAGCATAAAGAAATATATTGCCAAGGGGAAGAAGGTAAATAATAAAAAGAAGAGGCCCCAGGACAGAGCCCTGGGGCACACCTGAAGTGACAGCGGTGGGTTTGGATGTGAAAGTTTTAAGCTGAATGAACTGAATTAATCATCAATACACTTGGTGAAACACTGTTTCACTGCTATCAAGAATGACAATAATGATCCGCACACCATTGACATAACCTTCCAGTCTCTTTCACTCACTTCCAACTCTTCTTCAGGCAGAACGATCTGCCTTTTCATTAAAGAACATCACAGTATAAATGTCTACAGTACTGCTATTGCATTCATATGTATATAAATGGAACTGGTGGGCTTACACACCCTTCAGTAACTCCAAGTAATAATAATAACAATAATAAATTATTATTATTATTAAGTTGTATTTATATGGTGCCTTTCCCATACTCAAGTTTTATTAACAGTAATAGTGATGAACAACAACGACAGTGGTGGCATCATTCGGTAACCTTGTTTGCTTTTCCCGGTATGCATTTCTGAACCTCATAGAAGGTGTTATTTTGCTTGGCTTTTCTGAACCTCATACACAATATTCTGAAACTAAAGTGGATAGATACACTGATGGCTTTTTAAAATAGCTGGATGAGATATTACATTTAACTATATGTATTGATCAGCCAAACAATATAAAGATATTTCCCATTTATACTCAATGGATATATATAAGAAAGAAAAAAAAAGAAAGAACACCATCCCAAAGCCATTTACAGTATGGAGTCACAGCACAGTGACTTCCTTATAAATGTTTACAGCGGCAGGTTAAGACGCTTGCTCAGGGTCACGCCGAGAGTCAGCAGCGCCAGTGGGTGCAGTCAGCCTCCACTCTGAGTACACACTTCGTGGCCCGAACCTCAGCAGAATGGACATTTAGCACAAAGTTGGAACTATGCGGTGTGGCAAGTCACTTCCACAGTGACAGAATGGCTCCTTGTCCAGGGATGCACTTTGCCAGGTTCAGGTAGCACATAATAGGTTTATAGTTTGACCAAGCTTATGGATGTCATGCATTATATTTACACCAAAAGCAAAGCAAATATTTACGCACTATTATGGGTTTCCCAGACGGCACCCTGTACAGATAAACTATATATAACTTTTGCGTGTACAGTGAAAAGGTAATGGAAATGTGACTAATAGAAAAGCTGATAAGAAAACTAAACACTCCAAGAGTGCGCACACATGTGCCCGAATTTCAGACTGTGGAAACCTGTAAATACTCACGATTGCTTTCTGACAGATAATCTTCGGAGATGATAAACGCGCAGCCTTATAATGAAAGCCATTAAAAGCGTGACTAATCTGAAGCTCCACCTCGGTGTTTGCGGAGCGAGGTCTCAACTCAACAGCAAACCTCTATTGTTTGGTTTTCAGCTTCAGAGAATAGAGGAGGGAGGGAGGAAGGGGTCATAGAAATTGATGCATCATCAGTTGATTAGGTGTCCCTGGTGAGCAGAGCGGAATTTAGTGCGGGCCGAAAGTTTTGAGCGTGTGATTCCTAGAAGTCGTGCCCTGTGCAGAGGCGATGGAATAAGGACATCTAGTTTCTCTTTGGCCCGAGCAGGATCAAAAACTTACTCGGTTTACTTTACTGAGCATTTTCCGGATACCATGAGAAGAATGCGGACAGCAGCCGGCGGGATCTCGTGCGTCCTTTACATTGCAGCCTTCGCAGTCACCTTGCCTGCCGCCTCTGGACAGGGCTCGCTGCCTACGAACGGAGTGAACGGCTTCAGCCTGCATCCTCCTTACTTCAATTTAGCGGAAGGCACAAAAATCACAGCCACAGCAACCTGCGGCGAGGATGAAAACGGAAAGCCCATCGCGGATCTGTACTGCAAACTTGTCGGGGGGCCGGTGTCTGGCGATCCGAGCCAAACCATTCAGGTACTCAGTGTGTTCAGTAGCCGAAAGAAACTACTGTATGTCATTAGAGAATTGTGAAGCAAATGCTGCGAATGTATTAGTCTTAACCTCGAAATGCTTTGAATTGTTTTTCTTTACTGTAATTTTGAGCAGTATTTATGTACGGATCAGTTGAAATCATACGGTTTAGTAGAAATAAGAACACGATAAAGAGTCTGATCGTGCACAAGGTGCAGTAATTCACTGAATATAAAAACGTTATTTTTACCAGTCGTTTACGGGAGCAGAGCAGTAAGATATCCCCTTACCGTACTGTGTGGCATAAAACAAATGATTATCAAGATAATGGCTCCAGTAGGGACAACCACTAATTTAATGGTGGCCTTTGCTGCTTAGTAAACATCTGGCTAACAAAGTGTATAATTCTGATGTAATGTGAATGTTTTCAAGTGGAAATTAAAAGTTGAAATCTAATCCTGGTCAGTGCGCTTATGTGATCACGCAGGTTAGCGCCGAAAGTAGAAACGCGATTAGAACTGGCACGAGACGCCTGCCCACCGCAAAGATCGCAATGGGCTGTAGGTGCGTTTCGAGTCATAACATTTTTGACAGTATGTCTGCAACTGGTGACGGGAGTTGACGATTCCCATCTGTTATCTGCGACTTAAAGTAATCTCCGAAATTGTAACTGAGCATTGGCACGATGTTATCCCTGTCGGTTCCTAAAATTATTGTTTGATTGGATCCTAAAAAGAAAGAAAAACGAATCACCTAGGCAATGCCGGAAAGAATGTTTTCAGTTGTGTTATATACATTTATTTCCGAGACGATATTCAAGCTCTAGTAGTAACGAAACTCGACTCGTCACTTAACTTCACAACAGCAAGTCGTGCTACTCGTCCTGAAGATTTAGTAACTTACTTTGTTGTGGAAAAAAGAACTTCGGTAAATTTAACGATGCCTAAGGGAAGTATTTTTAGTCGCTGGGACGAAACAATAGAGAATGTATTTTCTTTCGCGCTGCATTAAGAATAAGATTGCAAAAACAGAAAGAAAGAAAGAAAAATGAAAGAAAGAAAGACTTTGATTACAGTCCGCAGAACACTTCCTGCTCACACAGCCAGTCTCCTGTCTTCGGAGTCTTACCTGTAATTTGCGTTTTGGATGAGGTTCAAAAGACACCTGCATTTAGCTAAGGGGCGCGCATTCCTCTTAGTATCCAAACCTGTCATTTTAATGGGAAACATCGCGTATTGTTAAAGCAGTGCTTGGGATCAGGTGATTCATTTTTTTTTTATATTAATGGATGAAATATAAATCTAAGGAATGCTGGCCCCCCTCTGCCTTACCGTCAGGAGGCCCCTCGTACCGTGCGTGTGCTTCCGTACAGCATAAAGAGAGGGAAAACGGGACAGAAGTGCCATGGGTGGAGTGAACCTCTACAGTCCAAGGGTTGTTGCTTGAAGAATTCCAGCTATGTCGAGATAAGAGTTTAAAATGCATGGGTGCGGCTAATGGACCCGACTCCTCCAGGTTACTAAAGTGGTGGCCGCTTTGAAAACCAAAGGCAATGCAAACGGGAAAGTATCGGCATTCCCTCAAACTGTGTGCGCTATTTTAATTTTGGAGAAACATATCTGGAGAAAAAATGTCAACTTTATTTTTTTTCCAGAATTTAATATTATCACACATACATTTTCTTTAATCCCGTCACTTTTTTTTTTTAAAAGTGTTTATTTTTTTATTTCTGATGTGTTTTTTCCTGGTGCAATTTTTCATTTAATTGCTTATTGTAAATGTGTTAATATGAACGTTTACTCACTCATTATCCAGGCCTGCTTTGTCCAAATCAGGGTCAGGTTAGTTGTCTAGAGTCAGATCCTTAATGAAGGCAACATTTGGTGAGAGCATAAACTTTCTTAATTCGAAGCCCCCAGAGACTCAGGCCCCCGATTGAACAGCATGAGTTATGCCAGGCGCTAAATCATTCCTAATGTACAGCAGCCAGTTTAGCGTGAAATTGGGGCACAATACCAAGCTTCTTCTCAGCTTAGCACGTCCATTTCACAGCTGGGAAATGTGTTATGTCAGGTGTAGGTTTAGGTTTGAGTGACAGCTGAACCACATGCATCATCATCTATTATTACAGCCAGCTATTGTACAATAAATCAGTGCGGCTCACACCCTCACCTTTCAAGAGTTCTGACCCGGTCACTGTCTTTGTGAAGTTTGCATATCTTGTCTGTGTCTACATAGGTTTTTAAAGAGATACTCCGCTTTTAATCATACATCCCAATGTTAGCCTTGCTGTGGTGAGTGTGGTTGGTATGTCAGTGAGACTGTGGTGGTCCTCTGCCCCAATCTGGTTTGGCTCCTGCATTGCTGATTACTGCAGGAGTTGCCTCAATCACCCTAAACTGGGTTTAATAAAGAATGGGAAATGTAACAAGCTATTGTGTGTTTTTTTTTTTTATGTCTGCCTGTTTTAACAATATCATGGTCTATATGGGCGGCACGGTGGCGCAGTGGGTAGCGCTGCTGCCTCGCAGTTGTTGAGACCTGGGGACCTGGGTTCGCTTCCCGGGTCCTCCCTGCGTGGAGTTTGCGTGTTCTCCCTGTGTCTGCGTGGGTTTCCTCCGGGCATTCCGGTTTCCTCCCACAGTCCAAAGACATGCAGGTTAGGTGGATTGGCGATTCTAAATTGGCCCTAGTGTGTGCTTGGTGTGTGGGTGTGTTTGTGTGTGTGTGTGTCCTGCGGTGGGTTGGCACCCTGCCCGGGATTGGTTCCTGCCTTGTGCCCTGTGTTGGCTGGGATTGGCTCCAGCAGACCCCCGTGACCCTGTGTTCGGATTCAGCGGGTTGGAAAATGGATGGATGGTCTATATGGAAATGTGCTTAATGCACAATTTTAGTATGATATCAGTCCTTGCAAATATTATAGGGTGTAAAGTGACAGACTGCATAATTACATTACTGATCAAGCAATATGGTGAGATGAATGCCATCTGTACAAATTGTTGACATTTTGAAATAACCCTGGTAACTGGAGTAAGTGTAATAATGGATATTAAAAGCGCAGTGCACCTTTTAGACATGCTGTCCTGTCCAACTGTTGGCTACTAAGGGCAACTAAAACAACTGGAATGGTTACAACTCTGCTCAACAGTAACATATAATGCATAAAGAGCTTTGCATTTAATTGCTATTGGTAGCTGTCAGTCTAAAGCGAGACATGTTACGTTACACCGCATGATCTTTGGTCTTGTGACTATGGAGATGAACTCGAGGTGACACATCATGGTTAGTTTAGACCTTACTGGGAGATCCCAATAAAGAATGATAGCCTGAAATACTTAAAAATGCACTGCATTTGTTATACCTGCTATCTGCTGTGAATAAATTGTGGATTCATGTATTATTGTTTGTTTGTTGGAATCAAGAGTAATTTAATACCCAATAACTTAGCATCCAATTCCAGTTCTAGACCTGGTGTAAGGCCTTGTGTGTCAGTGAGTCGCACGTACCCATACAATTCAGAATCGCCAAATAAAAAACACTCGGCCCACACATCTTTGAGGATGATAGAGGAAATTCCACATAAACATGGGGAGAAGGTGCAGACTCCACCCAGAGATCTAGATCTGTGAGACCATCCTGCTTATGACAGTAATATCCCCAAAGTGTAACTTCAAGGCCATTAATACAAAGAGATATTCACCTGTAATTTAAACCTTAAAGCTCCAAACAGGATAAACAGATTTAAAAATTAATGATTGGATATTCTGCGGTGGGCTGGCACCCTGCCTGGGGTTTGTTTCCTGCCTTGTGCCCTGTGTTGGCTGGGATTGGCTCCAGCAGACCCCCGTGACCCAGTGGTTAGGATATAGCGGGTTGGATAATGGATGGATGTTTGGATATTGATTAAAATGATTCTAAAACTACATTTGCTTCATTATCTGAAACTAAACGTTTTTCAAAAATGAAGACTTGAAAAAGTAAGTCTGGTTGAGTTGAGTTGTTTACAATGACCTCCAGGTAGGATAGACGTGATTATTATTGGGACCTTTTGACCCTGTGGCTTAAAGCTGTTCAGGTCCCAGGTCTGTTTTTGGACAGGCACACCATCTCCACCTTACAAAGTGAGCTTTGCCCTCTGCGTCAGACGCCTTCTCTTGAGTTGAAGATTATATTAACTGGAGGTTGTGGATAAGCCATTCAGGTGGCCATCCTGCCTTGCATCTTGTGTGGTATGGATTAAGCAGCCACTTTGTAAAAGATAAATGTTTATATTTATTTTAGGAAGATACATTTAATTTCAAATCATATGGAACTGTTAAGTTTCCATTACTAAACATTGTTTATTTAATTGGTAGTTGTGAAGGTTTTGTGTACATACTTTTTCAAGGCTTTTCTTAAATTCACATTTTTTGGTTTAATTATTTCCTTGTTTCTTATGTCCATACCATTATTTATGGTGGACTGCTTTTCAGATGTGCATGCTCTGTATAGTACTTTTCATTACCATATAATTTCAGAAGAGCATATCAGTGTTTAGGATTACTCCCTTATGGTTTAAAGGCCTCAGGTTTCAGTGCCAGCCCAGATTTTTCATCTTCTCCCTGTGTCCATGTGCATTGTTCTCAAGTGCTCTGATTTCCTCCCACATCCAGAGGGCATGCAGCTTTGATTAAATAAAATCCCTAAACTGGCCAAGTATGAGGGATGGTGTGTCCCATGATGGAGTCAGATGTCCCCTTTATGTCTTGTGTCTAAGACTGAAGCCAAGAAACACTTCTTTATGCAAAGCTTTGTGGCACTCTGGAACAAACTACAGAGACATGTAGTTGAAGCACAAATCCTGACAAACTTTTAGAAGTATCTGGATGAGATATTAGGACAGCTTAGCTATTAGCTAAACAAACGGGTCTCCTCTCATTTGTCAAATTTCCTATGTTTTATGCCATATGCCAGATTTTTCTGTAATATTCTCAGCAGCTTGCAACCCTGTAATGAAAAAGCAGGTTCAGGACCGGGTAAATAGATGGACTAATTTCATCTAATTATTGCACCTCCCTTGTTGTTAGACTTCCCTAGGAGACAGGAAAAAACATTAGCCATTACAGCCTTCCAGGGATCGCCTGAAGTATAAAGGAGCAAAGAAACCAAAAGGCTTCCTTTTTATTCTTTTATGGCTTGTCTCTATATTTTCCTTTCTCTTTTTTTGTCCATTCAGGGTGCAATAGACCTGTAATGGTGGCCATCAAAGGTTTGAATGATTGCTGATCATTTAAAGTCCAGTCCTCTGCTGTGGATGTGAAAGTCAAAGATGCCAGATCACTGGTCAACCGAGAAAGTGAAGGAGTTAAGTCTTGAGCATTTCTTCGTTGTGACCATAAGCAATCCAAAAATGTTTTGTCCGTGCTCCTTTATACAAGAGTTCAAGAATTTGCATGTGCTAATGTGCTAATGATGCTTTATTTTGAAACTCGCCAGCCATCCCAGCCCAGTTCTTCAAACAACAAAATGTTTTAGTGTGTTTTTGTAGGATGGTTGTGTCTTCCTCCAAGAAGTTATAAACCATCCATAAAATTCCCTTCCACACAGTCCCGCTCAATGTTTGGCCCACCATTTTGCATCTTGGTAAGGTGGGAATAATCAACTCAGGTTATAACTTTGTTTAGTGTGAATGTGCTTAGTCAAGATGCGACATTATCAGCCTGGTTTGCATTTGCCCTTTCTGCACGTGTGGTTTGACCAGAGCTGATGGGTGTGTGCAGAGGAGATTGTATGCCATACTGCCAGTTATTAAAGTTCCCATAGCAAACAAGCTTTATGAAGAATACAACAAAAGTCTGAGGAGAATTGCATTTTTCAGCGTAACATTGTTCATCAATATCTTTTCACCTCACTTTTTCAAAAAATCTTTATACGTTGAAATGTGAAGGTCACTAAACCACTACATTTACATATACATTTTTGTGTGCCTGCTGAGTTGTGCTAGATATGATTTTGATGCACAAAAATATTTTCTTGATTTTTTTACGTAAAGTTTACAGCTTGCTGCTATCATCACCTGTGTTTTTATGTTTCTATGTCTGCCTTCACCTAGGTCTTAAAATGATCTTGGTTACAAAAAATATATATAAAAAATACTTACTGTTTAATTATTACATTGATTTCCTCAGTGCTCATGTGCAAATTATTTTATTAAGAATATTTAAGCCCTTCTAAATGTAATTCTGGCCAAGTGGAAGGTAGGTACGTGGAGCAGTTGAAGCTCGGTTAAGAAGGGAGGTGATGATTAGTGAGCAGTAGTATGGTTTCATGCCAAGAAAGAGCATCACAGATGTTTGCTCTGAGAGTGTTGATGAAGAAGTTTAGAGAAGGCCAGAAGGCGTTGCAGAAATCTCTTGGACCTGTAGAAATCATATGACAGGGTGCCCCGAGAGGAGTTGTGGTATTGTATGAGGAAGTCAGGAGTGACAGCGAAGTATGTAAGAGTTGTACAGGATATGTACGAGGGAACTGTGACCGTGGTGAAGTCTGCGGTAGGAGTGACGGATGCATTCAAGTTGGAGGTGGGATTACATGAGTGATCGGCTCTGAGCCCTTTCTTATTTGCAATGGTGATGGACAGGTTGACAGATGAGATTAGACAGGAGTCCTCGTGGACTATGATGTTTGGTGATGACATTGTGATCTGTAGCGATAGTAGGGAGCAGGTTGAAGAGACCCTGGAGAGGTGGAGATATGCTCTAGAGAGGAGAGGAATGAAGGTCAGTAGGAACAAGACAGAATACATGTGTGTAAATGAGAGGGAGGTCAGTGGAATGGTGAGGGTGCAGGGAGTAGAGTTGGCAAAAGAGGATGAGTTTAAATACTTGGGATCAACAGTACAGAGTAATGGGGATTGTGGAAGAGAGGTGAAAAAGAGAGTGCAGGCAGGGTGGAATGGGTTGAGAAGAGTGTCAGGAGTGATTTGTGATATACGGGTATCAGCAGGTGTGAAAGGGAAGGTCTACAGGATGGTAGTGAGACCAGCTATGTTATATGGGTTGGAGACGGAGGCACTGACCAGAAAGCAAGAGACAGAGCTGGAGGTAGCAGAATTAAAGATGCTAAGATTTGCACTGGGTGTGATGAGGATGGATAGGATTAGAAATGAGTACATTAAAGGGTCAGCTCAAGATAGACGGTTGGGAGACAAAGTCAGAGAGGCGAGATTGCGTTGGTTTGGACATGTGCAGAGGAGAGATGCTGAGCATATTGGGAGAAGGATATTAAGGATAGAGCTGCCAGACAAGAGGAAAAGAGGAAGGCCTAAGAGAAGGTTTATGGATGTGGTAAGAGAGTTCATGCAGGTGATGGGTGTAACAGAGCAAGATGCAGAGGACAGAAAGATATGGAAGAAGATGATCCACTGTGGCGACCCCTAATGGGAACAGCTGAAAAAGAAGAAGATGAAAAAGAAGATATATAGAAGAGATAATACAAATGTGCAGTTAAAGCAACAAGAAATTGAGAAGTGGAACTAGAAGTTAGGATACCGGAGGAAGGACCCATTTTTAGTTGATTGCTTGGCACTGTCCACAGGCTGATCATAATGCTAAAAATCAAATGTTAGATCTTCATTTAACACTTGTATATGGCTGATCAGCTACATAGAGGGGTTTGCTAGTAAAGCAGGGTGGGACGAGTGGCTAACACTTTTTCAAAACACAAAGCTCCATGGCTTTGGGACAGCCAATGCTAGTTTAATATGCAAGACTCAAAGTGGGCACCACTGATTAATTTATTAGTAATTTGAACTCATCCTTATTGACTACTGGGTTTGAACCACCATTGAATGCAAGATGAATGTGACATTAAGGTAGCACTAGTCTGCAAAAAAAAAAAAAAACAAAACTTTTTTTTTTGTTTCTGTCAAAAATTTGAAATGTTCCTTATAGATTGGTTTGTCCTGAATCCACATTTAGCAGCAGAATTGCTTTGTCACAGCCAGGATTTGAGTGATGAAGGCTTATAAATAAATAAAAAATAGATTGAAAGCATGTTATCTCATTAAAATTAATTATTTAGACTTGAAAAAAATTATAAATTGCACATATAATTGTTTTAAATATGATCGTTACTTGCAAAAAGTTTGTTATCCCCTGATGGTACTTCACACTGGACTGACCTACAGATGTCTGCTAACGTAGGCTCACTTCACTTTCCAATTCATCTCTCCATTTTCTTGATATCCTGGTAGAACGCTATATTCTCGCTATATTCATCAGAAATGTCCCCATGTTCTCTTTTACTGTTTGCTTATATGTTACTTGGTCTCAAGACAATGAATAGATCAACCCGACCTTGCATATTTCTGTAAAAAACATTTAAACAAGAACTCTCTCTGTTCTTGACAATAAAAAGGCATCTTTCTATTTTTCTAAATATAAATTCCTGACTATTTTTAAAGTGTAAGAGATGAGAAAAAAAAAATACTGATTGAAAGGAAAAAATGTGTAGTAAATACTTGATTTTGGCTTGTTACCACTCAACTAATATTAAAAATGAGGAAGAATGCAGTAGTTCAGCTCAAAATATACTTCACAAAATATTCTAGGCATGAAAAATATATATGCCCCAAAACAAATATAACTTAAAAAAAAAATTGTAACCCAGCAGTTTTCACTGAATATAATATTTAGCGGCAGAGAAATTCCATCTTCAGAAGTGGATTCAGCACACCTTAAACTATAAAGTGCCCAGAAGGATTTTGGTGCAAACCAGTGGAAGCAATCAACTTACAGAATCGACTGAAACGTGTGTGAGCTTTCAATCTGAAGGCAGAATTACACAAGCCCTGTAGCTCTTTCTCATGTGACAGTTTTAGGGTTTATCTTGTCACTGTTTTGTTCTGTGAAACAGTGTGGCCACCCTGTCTGCGAGTGGAAATCCTTTGGTAGACCAAGGAAAGAGGCTTACATAACACGTAGTCGCCCATGACAACCAGTGCATTTACAAGAAATAAAAAAAAACAAAAAAACAAGAAGTTACATTGAGAACACACAATTCTTCATTTGCTTTCATATGTAATAAAGTTAAAGTGACAGACAGTAAATGGCAAAAAAGTGTAACTGTATAAGGAGTCTCAAACAAGGTGGGTCCTGTATGCCCAATAAAAGTCCATATGGCATAATAAACGCCCACCACCCGTAACTCCCAAAAGTGCAATCTTCCTTTTGCAACTTTTGGATGACCCTGCAGGAGCAACAGTTCAAGGGTGATTAGGTCACCTTAAATTTCCTGGGTGAGATCAACAAGTGCTGCACACAAATAGAAAACAAGCAACTGATTAACTCCCTTGTATTTCATGCTTTGATGGCTCTACATGTAACAAACATTGTTAAGCTTGATTTATTTTAGCAGACTGACCTGTGCATAAGACATGCTAGCCACTGAAAAGGGGCATTTGTTAAAGCAAGAGCACTCATTTGTTAACTCCGGAAAGGAGACAAACTCACGTCAGAGTAACCTACACTGAGACTATGGGTGGACTGACTCCTCTAGCTGCATCCATGTTAGTCTGGTTAATCTTTGTGGAGCTGCATGGCTTAAACACTTTTGTGCTTCATTTTCATTATAGCTCTATTCTCTATGCATCCTAATTGTCAAGGTCAGTATAGCACAAATTTTAGCTGCATTACATTGCAAAAAAAGTCCATGAAATTTAAAATCTTAATAATGTATAAAATATACAATATATGCAATAAAAAACATTAAATTCATCAGTGTAGCCTACCATCACACTGACACAGTATCCATCCATTCATCCCCACCTTTTTAAACCCTCTTAAGCCTCTTCTGGGTTGCTGAGACGAGAGCCTATCCAGGCAGCATCAAGCAAATTACACTAACTGAGTTCTGAGGGTATAGTACAAGTCTGGCCATTCTGGCTTCAGTCATCTCGTGCATCATAGACTTTTGGTTTTAAAAACAGAAACCTCCATTTATTCTTTTCTTTTCTTATAAGAGTCCAGTCTTCTACTTCTGTTCCTAGAACTAGTAGAAAACTGTCCATCCATGGTTCAAACCACCCTTAAGAGGCAAAAACAGAAGACATCTTCCTTCAAGGGACATCTTGGCCTTATTAGGTAGAATTGAGCTCCCTGGACTTTTAGTGGCCCCTAAAAGACGTGTCTTGGCTGTTGGATTCTGTCTTAAGGAGAGAGACGAACAGATGTTTAGGTATCTGGACCTCTTAATCTCCTTCCTGCTGGTTGTCCTTGTTTGCTTACACATTCATATGTGAACCATCAATTAGAGAATTGAAAGGGTTTATCAGGTACAGTGTGGAAATTAGTGAGTGGTGAGAATAGAACATTGGAGATCATTATGACCATTACATGTTCATAGAAGGTAGTAGACTTTCTCTGCAGAGCTGGGATTCACAAAATAGATTAATAAATCTCCCAGGACTATGAAATGTATAAAAGAAAATGGAGGTTTAGTGAATGGGTCACCAGCATAAACAGTGTAGCAGCATTTTGTGGACAAGCTTATGTCAAAACATGTGCCTTGTTACTGAGAGCAGACCACTGTCCAGCAGCCTTTGTGGCGAGTGAGTTATGGGTCCATGGCAGTGCGGAATATTTAGTAAAAACAGTGCAGCTAAGATATGGTGGGTGTGAGTGTTTTGGATCTTGATTTTCCTGTCATGACTTATTTATTTGGACCTACTTATTTATTTATTGACTTTATCTCCCACAAAAAAGCACTAATTTTTATGGATTATTTATTGAAAAATGTATTTATTGGCAGCGCCACACTATTTATTGCATTCTGATTGTTGTGAGTAAACTGCACTAAGCACTTTTGCACCAATCTTGTTGTTTATGTCCTCATTGCACTAGTCTGTCCTTGGTGCATCACTGTCAACGTCTCGGGAACAGGAAGATGCCAAGGCTGTGGGCATCTGGGGCATCACATCCGTAAAGTGAGGTAAAGGTGAGCCTGTCGCTAGTAAGGCGCTAGTGAATTATAATGTTAAGAGCTTGAGTAGAAAACAAATGCAGTTGAAAGGGGTAGCATTATTTTGAAAATGTTTTGATAGGCAGGTGGACCCCTTCCCAATCGTAAGGGATACACAGGAGTGTGTTGTTAGGCCTGGACTAGAAAATGTTTTTTATGGCCTCTTTTGATGACTCTCCAGGGTGCAGAATGTTAGTGACTCTGTTATGTTGTGAGAAAGTCTAGGAGTGTGAACATGTCTTATAATGAACTGGAGTCCCATCAAGGGTCAGCTGCAGTCTCACATCCAATGCTGCTGGAATAGGCTGTGGCTCTCCATGGGTTTAAGTTGCCAGGTTCTGCAAATAGATGGATGAATGATACGTTTTTAATCAAACCTGTCCTGAAATTTCTATATTATTATTATTTTGTGACTAATAAATCATTTTTTTGATTTGCAGGGTCAATACTGTGACATATGTAGTGCCGGGGATAGCAACAGAGCCCACCCAATTACTAATGCCATTGATGGGACAGAGCGTTGGTGGCAGAGCCCCCCACTTTCTCGGAGTCTAGACTACAATGAGGTCAACGTTACACTGGACCTTGGGCAGGTAAGCCCTCCTGGTGTTGTGTTTGATGTCATATTATCAATATTTTTATTTTGTTATCATATTATTGTAGTAACTGTGTAAGTGTGCTGAGCAGATTTGGGCTTTTTTCCGATGAAGAGTACTCTACAAGAATACGTAGAACTAAACTGTTTCATGTTCCATTAGTTATTTTGGATGTTTCAGAATCGGAATTTCATTAGTAGGATGACTAAAGTTCAAACTCCACTAATGATAATTTTTTTCAAAGTGTTGCCATTATATACCGTTTTCCTTCGGGGTCCTTTTTAAAATGTATGGCATCTACGGTGAACTTTACCATCCCAAACTGCCCACCGTGCCAGATTTTGTTTTTTGCATTTGTGAGGAATTTAGAATTCGAACATCATGCCTACACTCAATTGCACATGAAAATCAAATTAATGGAGATGGTTTAGCATGACAACATTGGAGCTGAAACAGTCATCACTGAACATACTTGCAGATCAGGCTTGCTGCTTGATACTTTAATGGTAGATAATATTTTATTTAAAAATTGAACGTTAAAATTTATAAAATGTCTCTGCTGGCAAACCCATAAAGTTTTTTTCACAGAATTAAAAAAAGAAAATCTTCCTTTGATCAAAAAAACAGTGTTTGCTCAGAATCTGAATGAGCCGACATGATTTACAAGTCAGTCTTTTGACTTCACTTTGAAGTAAAGCCTATCAGGTAGAATACTTTTTTTGGAATGAATCCGTTTTGAGCTGTCAGTTCTTTACTGCGGTCAGGTGGCTTTCATTTCTTAAAGTGATAAGACAAGGCCCGGGGCTTATGAAGATTAGGAGAGGATCCTCCTCCAGGCCACACGCTAAATGTGACAATAGCCTTGTCTTAAGAGTGCAGGACCGCTGCATGGTTTAATAACTGTCAGTGTGAAAAATGGCAGATGCCTCTGAAACCTAACAAAACAGTATGCGGTGTAACAACATTGTTTCTTAAACTGCTTTCTCTTTTTTTGGCAATGTGGTGGCCATAGTGCAGGAGAAACAAAATGTATAATAATGACCATTTTGTCTATAAGAACAGAAAAATTATCAGCCTTGTAAACTGTCTTTCCAGACATCTCAAGCCCTAGCAGAAATTATGTGTAATAATGAGAATATTCCATTTCTTGTGATTGACACATGTTAGATGATCCTGCAATCTTGGACGAATAGGCACTAGTCCCCTGTGACCTAGGTTAGACAGTAAATGAGAGGTCAGTCACTCCAGCCAACTATTTTTGATGTCTCTAGAGAGTGTCCTCGCTGTGAGACACAATTTGGTACACGGGGAAATGTTGGCAGGGCGGGATGTCTAAATGTTAGACATATAAGAATAGGTGTTCACTGCTGGTCATGAGATGGAACATGTATGATGCCACAGTTTTACCATGTAACAAGACTTAACCAAGCATTCTGATATGGTACCTTTCATGATGAAGAATGTCATTAATAGTCTTCTTCTTCTTTCGGCTGTTCCCATTAGGGGTTGCCACAGCGGATCATCTTCTTCCATATCTTTCTGTCCTCTGTATCTTTGTCTGTTACACCCATCACCTGCATGTCCTCTCTCACCACATCCATAAACCTTCTCTTAGACCTTCCTCTTTTTCTCTTACCTGGCAGCTCTATCCTTAGCATCCTTCTCCCAATATACCCAGCATCTCTCCTCTGTCCAAACCAACGCAATCTCGCCTCTCTAACTGTTATTAATAGTGAAGTGAATAAATAAATAATGTCATTACCAGCAAATTGAGTAAATACACGTCTCATGTAATACCTTCCTCATATGGAAACTCTTGGACATCCAGTCCCACAAACATCTGACCCCCTCCTCATCTCATTTTCCATAGCGAGAGGTACTTGCTCTTTTATCCATGCTGAGGTATGAGTAAATTTGAGCTTATTCTAGCAGCAACTCACCTGAACTGATTTGACACTAAAGTACATATTTTTTGAGACTCCTCATTCTCACATACTGTAACTAGAATTGGATTTTGCCCATAGGCCCCATTGTGGCTTACTTTTCCCACAATCTGCATGTTCTAGGTGACAACACAGACAAGAATCACAAGCAGTCCAACTAGCTTTTCTGAAGATCTTCTACATCCTAGATGTTGAGCATCTCAGTAGTGGTGGTTCCGTCACTGTATCTCAATTGACTTTAATCTTGACTGCTTCTCTAATAGAAAAAAGCTGAGATCATTTAGGTCTTCCAAAGTTAGTTGGTAGTTCACCCTTAACTTTCAGTAAATTAAGCTATTTTGGTTGTTGTTCAGTGTTTATCAAACTGTTTAGTAACAATTAGTAGCAGTATTGTTATGTGAACTGATGACAGTGAAGTTCTTACTTGAATGCCCGAGCGACATAGTAGCAGTATATGTCAAGGGGATCTAACAACATACGGATTGGACAGCAGCTACTATGACTTGTGAAATGATGTGTGTGGAATTGTGATGTTACTTTGTTATTAAAAAGAATCTGGATCACCTCTTACTAACAACCTGATCCTAAGCAAGTCAAATAACCTGCTTAAATAGTCTACTTCATATGTTCACAGTCCCTTCTTTTTATATTTTTAGCAAGGGGGTTGGGATTAAATGATTCCTGAAGACCTGTTTCAATTCTTTCTGCACCACATCTGCCTCACTCAATTGACCTGGTTAATATGTCTTTCGGCTTCAGGCTTTCCCACATCTATTCAAATGAAAGTACAGGATCTCTGCTTTGGGGTCAATAAACTGCCTTGTTGACCCCAGGTATCTGGTGATCTTAAACATGTCCCTGCAGGCAGGGAATGTTGATGAGATGCCTGAATGGGTGCAGGCTATTGGGAATAGTTTCCTTTTAATTATAGGTGGAAGTGTGTTGGGGTTATTTTCTTGCTGAGATGGAATCCAGGGCATGGGGAACTAAGACTGTCCGCCTAACCCCAGAACAGTGCAGCTTATCTTAATATTTGTTCATACCTGCAGAGCCACATCAATTGATTAAAAGAGCTAATTATGATTTCCACAGTTTTATTGAATTTTTATAGTTTCTTGATTGTCAGCAGGCAATGATAATTATATAGTTAAGAAATCTCTTTCTGATCCATCTATCCAACTGTCAATTTTCTGTACCCACTGTACCCAATGTTGGGTTGAAAGGAGTTAGCACCTATACTAGCCAAGTCAGGCACAAGGCAGGAACCAAACCAGTCCGTCACTGGACATATTTACATTACTTGGAGATTGGAAGGAAAACTAAAATTTAAACAAAGTTAGATCAGCATGCAAATGATGGTTCCCAGACCTTCTTCAGCCAACTAAGAATATAAGGAAGAACAGGCAAATTTCAATTGCCCAAACTTGAAGAGGTAGTACAGTAAACAAATATAAAATAATCATAATTTGTATTTGCATCTTATCTAATTAGTTGTCACAGGGCTTTGCACCTGCACTTAGTGAAGTGCACTATACAAAAATAAATGAAATAAGATGCCTATATATATATATATATATATATATATATATATATATATATATATATATATATATATATATATATATATCCATTTATATATCTGCTGTATCACATATCTGTGAGCTGCTTCTCGCAACTGAGAGGACGTGGTGGATGTGTGTCGACAGGTCGACCAACCACAAGTGTTACCTGGTATGTAAACACCATATATTATAGATATATAATACACATTAACCATGGTATCTGTCAAATAGTATAATTTTAAAAAATTGCTTCCTCTGTATTAACCTGTGTGTGTGAACATCACTTCACTGATGCTCTCTCTTGAGCATTTTCCCATAAAGCCTGCTTCTCAGACTCTGTCATTATTTCCAAGGCGCCTTTTTCACTTCCTTTCTGGTTTTATACTTGCTGTCTTTGATGGTGACCCTACTCAGCATACCACATATGCCTTTATTACTCCTTATACATCTCATACTTGCACTTTGACATATTTTGTTAATCCCCAAGGGGAAATTGCCTTTTCACATGACCTTTGGGTATCAGGGCACAGGGTCAGTCATTGTACAGTGCCCCTGGAGCAATTTTTAGGTTAAGGGCAACCTTGCTCAAGGGCTTAACAGAGTAGGATCCCTTCTGAAAGTAATGGGATTTGAACCGGCAGCTTTCCAGATACCAGTGCAGTTCCTCCTATTTCATTGCATCACCAACGTCAAGCTAACCAATCATACCACATCCAAACTGACCAATCAGATTGCTCAGAGGGACTGGACACAGTCCAGTTCATTAGATATACAGGGGTGGGCAAAAGTAGGTTTATAGTTGTTCATGTGGAAAAAGACACACAGGTTATGATTATTACAATAGCTTTATTAACTCAATAGCTTTATTAACTTTATTAACTCAACAGAATGTCACAATGACACAGTGCACTAATCTTGTAAGTGCTCAAATTGTCGTCCTTGCACTCTCACAACTATAAAGCTACTTTTGCTCACCCCATATATATATATATATATATATACACCCTCTTATATATAAATAAACGTCTACGCATGGAAGTGTGTGTGTCTGCCTGTCCTGCCTGGAAGTGAGAATTGGAGTTGGGGTAAGGGCTCCACCTCTTGAGGATATGCAAGCGAGGCCAACACATTGGCAAAACGAAACCTCTGAAGAAAGTCACTAGCTTAGCCGCTAATACAGAAACGAGGCGAACACATCAGCAAAATGAAACCTCTGAAGAAAGACAAAGTTGCTAATTGTTAATACACAAGCAAGGCGAGCACGTCGGCAAAACAAAACCCCTAAGTAGAGAGATGCCCAGAGTAGTTCCTTTCAATTAATTACCTGACATCTCTACATTTCAATTTTGTTTTCTGATGATTTCAATAGTTTCTAGGACCTGGGGCTTTTTACAGTACGGGCTTACACAGCTAGCATATATACAGTATATATATACTAGTTGATTACCCAGTGGCTTTGCTCACTGAGTGCAAGGGAAAAAAATAAAATGTAGTCTATAAGTTATTAAACAGTAAAACATTAACATTAAAGAAGTAAAGATATATTGAGCACAACTGGAGTGGTTTGGGGTAAACTACATTTTAAAGGCGCTATAACACAACAGGTAAGTAGTACTAACGGCAGTTAAAATGTATTTGGATTATCTGTCGGTAGCAGATCCCTTGTGAAAGGTGCTACACAACCACTGTGGTATAGAAATTACATTTTCTATGTGATGGTACAAATTTCTGCCTGACAACCTTGCACTATGTGCCTGTGATTTACTTCTTAAAATAATTCATCACAAAAGGAACCTTGAATGTTGCGGGGTTTTAGTTACCTGAACTCCCCTTAAGGGACAGTAAGTAGTAGTGCAGGGTAATTTACAAACAGAGTCCTGCTTCGATGGCGCCGAATACACTCTTTCACAAAGATTTCCACTCTCCCAGGACCAGACGGGGCACTTGAAGTGTCACAAACAGTGCGAGAAGAGAGGACGCTGCCCGAAACTGCTAAGCTCTCGACCCCGCGGAGCAGCCCGACATTCCGCACCTCCCAGCGTCCACGCACATTGTTTACAGCTCACCACAGTTAAAAAGTAGAAAGACGCAAAGCTGTTTTCCTCATCTGTTCCACTATCAAGTACTGCCAACTAAAAAAAAAGTTACAATGTGGCAGTTTCCGTGACAGTCACGTGGACGAATAAATAGAACCTCTCTGTCAGAACGCGCCTGGTGGCGGACGGCTCAGCGCTGTAGTCCAGTCAGGAGGGCTGGGAGAGGACGACACAGGGTGCGCTTATACGTAATTTCCGTTTCATACGTAATTTCCATATCGCGTGGTCATACATAATTTCCGTTTCAAACGCGAAAATAATTTTATATATATAGATAGCATATAGCATATAATGATAATGTTTCGGTTTGTGGTCACTACTGCTGGCCACAAATCCAAAGATCTTGACCTCGTCAGTGTGTGCAGTTTCAATCTTCTCCCAACTCCAGGTAATTGTCTCTTACAGGCTACCCTATATACCAGCACCATGCATGTTAGATGAATACATTGCATGAGTGTAGCCAGTGAAGATCTGGCATCAGATTCAGGGTTCATTTCTACCTTGCATATGATGCTACTGAGGTAAACCCCAACTCTCTGTGTTCCTGTAATGCAGGTTCTTGGTCCAGGAGGGGCACAGGACTGCAAATCTTTGCTCTTACCAATTTATTTGTTAGAAGACAACTCTTTCTGTTACTCAAACAGTATAGTTTTAGTAATGCCTTGGCCAGTCATTTGTGGAACTGCCAGTTTTGCTTTTTGGAGGAAATCCTCTAAATATATTGTGGACCAGAGTAGATTAGTGATCCTTGGTCTTTCACGTTTTACTCTTAATCTTTTGCAGAACACTTTATGGTGAACACAAATTGGTTTAATGGGACCAAGTTATCTGGTATGCTGTTGGTGTCCTTCCTATTGTCATGTCACTGTTTATTTGACAGACTGGTTCAGAAAACAAACATAAATAAAATTTTGAATTGAATTGTTTAGGAATTGGTGGATCAATTCATTTCAACAAAAACATGAATTAAAAACAATACCCAGAAATTAGCTGCATTAGCAGCAGTTATTGGCTTTTTAATTTTGAAACTGTCTGGGATGAAAACAAGCAGTCAGTATGTCTCCTTAGGGCTGAGACAGAGGGCAGCTTAGTTCAGAGAATGGATGCATTGAGTTTCCAATGGTCACAGTACTTTTTGTGTCTTTTCAATCTTCTATTACCCAAAGGAAGTTCTGACGTACTACTAGCGTGTCATCTGAGTTCAGTTTAAAAGTGACACATACTGTAAAATCAGTTATTTTCCTAGCATGCATATAGAGGTTATAGGCCTAAAGGATAAAAAGTTTCTTTTTTATATTAAACTCATGACCCTTGTCTCTCTGGCTGTGTTATTTTTGTGCTGGGGAATGTGACTGGATGCCAAGATATATTCAACTAAAAATCCCTTCAGTTGTTTAACAAGCAAATCCAAAATAAAAATCATTCCCTCCAAACATATTGCTGTTTTAAGGACAACATATTTGAAGCATGAAGTGCGCCCTATTTGCTGTACCATGTAGCAGCTGAAGTGCATCAGATGAGCTGATTTCATGCCCAGCCATCTTGTTTGGTTCTGTCTGACTGGCTGAACTGTGTGGAGAGTTTCAGCACTGTTTTGTGATAGAAAAACACTCACAGATTTCGGCCTACATGTAATAAGCTGCCTTATTAATTCAATACGTGTAAAAAAAAAAAATGAAAAGAAAAAAACTGAACTTGTAAAGAGTGTTGGCATTGAAATTCAGTGGTAGGCTTATTATTTTTCAAACAAACTACTTTTATGTGATTCTTTGAATTCATCAGAAAGCCTGGAAAACACTGCATGGTAGCAACTTAACAGTCAGAAGCAGCAGTGCAAGCTATTATTATAAATGTCAAACCCACTATTTTAGTGTACAAATATTATGAAACATTTTTCTTTACAGTTATAATTCTTGCTAAAATGTACTCAAGATTTAACTGAACCACCTGCAAGCTATGAATAAGAAGATCGAGAAAGATTAGCTGTTCTGGCAACATCTTTAATTTTGGAGTTTGATTAATATATTGTGTACATAAAAAGCTGCTGATGCAGGCATAAGTATACTCAACTGTAAATACTTAAGAATCACACTTATAACAGTGCACCCTTATTCTTCATTTTTCACTTTGAAATACATTTAATTCACCCAAATTCCATTAAATCATAATCATTTTCATATCTTGAAAAACATCATAGGGAGACACAAATATTTGTTAGTGTTTTGTTTTGCTAGTCAGTTTGATTTTCATACAGGAGAAAATGTTAAAAACAGCAACATTTCCACATTCATTTTGAAATTGCAGTAAATATTTCTTTAATAATCTTGAGCTGCTTATTTATCCCTCAGTGTCTGGATAGTATCTCTTTCTCGTGACAGTGCCAACTTTTGGCCCACTCCTCCTTGTGATGACTGCTGTCTTGTGACCGGATCACTCTTTTATAAGCTATTCCTAAACCAAACAGGTCCCTGCACTAAATGTTAGATTCATTTTGGCTGTGGCAAAAATGTCATGTGTTGCAGTCAGGTCAGGCCTAGTTGTCTCTCTTTCTCTTTTCAAATTCTGGAGCAGCCATTTTTAATGCGAGTCATGCTTGAGCATATGGGTAGTAATGGATGCAAGACAATCTAAAAGCTTCCTTTCCAACAGAACTGGATTTTACAGTGTCCTCACTTTCACACCCAGTAAAAAGAAGCATTGAAGTGAGGCAGTATGTGTATTTCTTGAGCACCCATCATCAAAAACACAAGTAGTGATTAAAAATGTACGTGCCTGTAACTCAGTTGGATGAGACTTTGCTTTTCACATTCAGTGAGTAGCGTAAGGTGAATATTTCAATCCTAGAGATTAATTTACTCTAGGCAGGACACTGACTGTGCTATACATTTTGGCTCCGTTTAAATTTGGGCTAGTAGGAAGCCAAACATCTTACTTCTTCCATTACTACACAGCTTGATTTGGCCAAATTTGGACTGGATAACAGTTTTCCCAGAATGGATTTAATATGTCCGACCTGATCAAGGCCGTAGGCTGGGCTAACCTTCTATGTAGTAGGGTTAGATTGGTACTAGAATTTTGACTGTGGTATCAACACCAACTTTTGAGCCTCAGTACTGGTACCAAACAAATAACTGATAATTTGTCCCCCCAAACAGTTGCTTCATTCCTTCTTCATGTAAACACAGGCTCCTTCTGTTCCACCACTCAGTCGCATGCCTCCCTTGTATGACGCATTTAAGGAAATCATTAACAAGAGCCTCCTCTTTGGAGTTTCCAATACATTTACATAAATAAATAAATATATCTATTATAATAAAAAAATCTTGGGAGGCGAGACTTTTTATCCTGCGCTGAGATGTGATCTTTTGAAGAGAGACACTTTCATGACCCGCGAGGCGAGTCTTTGTGCCAAGAGATTTAACCACGCCGGAAATAAAGACACATGCAGCGCAGGTTAGAGATAATGGAAGTATGAAAATTCAAAAGTTTAAAAAAAAGACAGTAAAGATCGCATTAGTGCAAACAAACGGAAATTATTACTCGGTGAAATAACAGAACAGCGAAAAGAGATCGAATATATTGTTTGGATTTAAACTTTAAGTTGGAGACTTGTAGATCGTCTAATTTGTGTTGCCATCAGGGAAAAAAAAAATAGCGTTTCTTCCCAATGAAGACGCGTATCCATGAGAATTAAAAGATTTGAGAAAATTTCAAGCCCCGTGAGACAAGAGCTTATGCAAAGAGATTTGGAAAAGTCCTGCCCACATAACCACACACACGGTTTAATCATTTCTCATTTTTGTGAATGCTATTGTCAGACACATTTCTTGTAGAGAGAAAGAAATGATATTCACTCATGGGCAGCTATACGTTGCATTGTCACGATGTAATTCCAAACATGGAATCAAAATTCAATGCGATATTGATGAAAAGGTAGAAGCGAAAAGAGACCGAATATATGGACATAGATGATATGACAGAAGAGCGCCTGCAAGATGCAGATCACGTGGCACAGCAGCAGCAGCAAGCCAGCAGCTAATCGAGCAAAGAGGAGGTAAAAGAAAACTGTATTTGTTTCCCATTGTATCACTGTTTAAGAGGGGGTTTTGGAGGAGCGACTGAGTCTCCTTGGGGAGCGTTTAGCCCCCCTCTTCACAACGCGAGCAACAGAGACATGAAGTGGCAGGCGCGTAGTGCAGGCCTATGGGTTGGCGAGCGAGGCGAGCAGGGGGCAAAGCCCCCTAGTGTGTGTGTGTATGTGTGTGTATATATATATATATATATATATATATATATATATATTGTAATAAATGAGCAATCACACTCATAAAGGTTTAGGGTTTTAGCCCTGTATACTGTAACGAAAATGGTCAATAATTTTCACAAAACTCAAAAAAGACATTGAAGGGTAGGAAGACGGACAGTTTATAGGGAAGGACCGGAAATTAGAATGTGGGATGCTGGGAAAATCGTGGTGGTAGATGGGAGTCTGATGTCATCAATGGGAAGCAGAGGGAAGAAAGGAAACTGGAAGTGGTGTGGCTGTTTCAGTCGTCCAGGCAGTCTTTCGGCGGTGATTTCTCAGTCTTTCTGAAGAAATAAAGAAAGAGAGGTTAGTACGCTGCCGTTGTCCCACGGCAGGACTAGTCGCGGTGCAAATCGGGTCCTTAAGCTGCTCCCCAAGCGCTCGTGCGTGACATGACCCCCCCCTCAGCCCATACCTGACAGGTCGGGCGGCCTGAACCGAGAGGTCGTGAACCCAAGAGAGCGCATAAGCGTTGGCTTGCAGGTTATCTCGGTGATAAATGACAGTGAACTTATATGGCTGCAGGTCTAAAAACCACCTGGTAACCTGGGGATTCGAGTCCCTGTGAAGGGCCATCCACTGGAGGGCAGCATGATCTGTCACAAGGGTGAACTCCCGGACCAGCAGGTAGTACTGCAGGTGAGTTACTGCCCACTTAATGGCCAAGGCTTCCCACTCGACCACGGCATACCTCGTCTCCCGGTCCAAGTTTCCGGCTCGGGTATATCATGGGGTGTTCGACACCGTTGATGCTCTGGCTCAGCACTGCACCAAGACCTATGTCCGAAGCATCGGTGTGGAGGATAAAAGGAAGTGAAAAGTTAGGAGTCCTTAATACAAGTGCCGTTGTGAGGGCCATTTTCAAGTCACTGAATGCCCGTTCCGTCTCTTCATTCCACACCACATGTAAAGGGGCCCATTTCTTTGTCAAGTCTGTCAAGGGGGCGGCCCTCTCAGAAAACCGAGGTACAAACCGGTGGTAGTACCTCGCTAATCCTAAGAAGGCTTGCACCTGTTTCTTGACCATTGAACGGGGCCATTCCAGGATGTCTTTAACTTTAGAACACTGTGGCTTCACCAGACCTCCTCCTACTAGGTAGCCCAAATATTTGGCTTTGTTCATCCCAAAGTAACACTTCCGAGGGTTGATACGCAGCCTGGCTTTCGCTAGCGTCAGGAGGATTGCGTAGACCTGCACAACATGTTCCTCCCAGGTGCCGGAAAAGATGACCACGTCATCAAGGTAGGCGGCACAATAGGACTGATGGGGCCTTAGCACTCTTTCTACCAAACACTTTAAAGTCGCTGGCGCCCCGTGCAGCCCAAATGGGAGTACCTTGTACTGCCAGTGTCCGCTAGGGGTGCTAAACGCAGTTTTCCCTCTTGCGGATGCTGTTAAGGGAATTTGCCAATACCTCTTTGTCATGTCAAGGGTAGTCAAGTAACAGGCCGTCCCCAGTCTCTCGAGGAGCTCATCCACTCGGGGCATGGGATATGCGTCAAACTTTGAGACTTGGTTAAGACGTCTAAAGTCATTGCCGAATCTCCACGACCCGCCTGGCTTTTACACGAGGACGATAGGACTGGACCAGGGGCTATGGCTCTCCTCAATGTTGTCCATGTTCAACATTCGTTGAACCTCTAGCTCCACCTCAGCACGTTTCACCTCGGGGAGGCGATAGGGCCTTTCCCTAACAAACACCCCCGGGTCTATCACTATGTTGTGCTTAATCAGCGAGGTCCGGCCTGGTGCTTCACTGACCACTTCCGGGACGGACAGGATCGCTCTTTTGAGCTCCTGTCGCTGTGGGGATGACAAATTAGTACTGAGGTTAAGCAGGGTTTGCTCTGAGAAAAGGGAGAGAGCGGGCCCGGAAGGAGGGCACCCTTCCCTGTCCTTCCACGGCTTCAACAAATTAATATGGTAGACCCTCTCGCTCATCCGACGATTTGGTTGACTCACCAAGTTGACTCTATTTAACCTTGTACGACCCTTGCCAATGGCCCAACAATTTGGAGTGGGTAGTGGGCACAAGCACCATTAGGTGATCCCCTGGCTGGAATTTGTGTAGGAAGTTCCAGTTGTAATTCCGGAACTGCACTGCTTGAGCCCTGGACATGTGTTCTTTAAGCAGAGGTCGAATTTTATCCAAACTGTCGCGTAACCATATTCTAAGAGGTTGGTGGAGGGAAGCGCCTCCCCTTCCCAGCCTTCTTTCAGTACATCCAATATGCCCTGGGGCTGGCGTCCATATAGAAGCTCAAAAGGGGAAAACCCCGTGGAGGCTTGGGGCACCTCCTGATAGGCGAAAAGCACTAAGGGTAAAGGTTGGTCCCAGTTCCTACCGTCCATGCAGACTACCTTGCGGAGCATGTGCTTGAGTGTCTGGTTGAACCTTTCTACGAGGCCATCCGTCTGTGGATGATAAATGGATGTCCTAAAATGCTTAATCTGGAGTAACTTGGCAACCTCCCTGAACGTATCCGAAGTAAAGGGCGTACCCTGGTCTGTCAGGACTTCTTTGGGGATGCCCACTCGGGGAAAAAAGCCCTACTAGTTCCCGTGCAATGTTTTTTGTATTAGCAGCTCGCAGGGGAACTGCTTCTGAGTATCGAGTTGCATAGTCAACCATGACTAAAATGTACTTGTGACCACGCACCGAAAGTTCCAGGGGCCCAACTAGATCAACACCGATCCTCTCAAAGGGAATATCTATAAGGGGAATCAGGATCAGAGGAGCACGGTCCCTCTGGAGTATCTGGCACAGCTGACAGACAGGGCAGGACTGACAGAAACGCTGGACCTCCTAGTTGATCCCAGGCCAATAAAACCGGAGCTTTATTCTCTCCAGGTTTTTTTCAGCCCCGAAGTGGGCGCCTAAGAGGTGGTCGTGAGCTAGTTCACAAACCTCCCGCTGGTAGGTCCACGAAACCAACAGCAACTTCCGCACCTCACCTTCGTGTTCTGCAACTTGATATACCAGCTCATTATTCATAACAAAGTAGGGTCCGCGTGGTGTGGAATCGATTGACAATATGTCGTCCGCGGACACAATAGCATTCCGGGCAAACTTAAGGGAATCATCATTCCACTGTTCTTGTTTAAATGATGCCAGCGTAGACCGGTACTGAAAGTCTATGCCAGCGAGCGGGTCAGGAAACTGGTCCGTGGGAGCACCCGTCTGCCCCAGATCCTCATCCAGTTGCACTTCCGGGTCGAGGTCCGATGCCGAAGAGGGCTCCCCCGGGCTGTCTACGTCATCATTAGTTGCCGAAGGAACACAGCGTGGGAGCAGCTGGGAAGGCTCCTTGACCCACCATAGTCAGACCCAACCTAGCAATAGGAGTGGTGATAGCTCTACCTCATTCACTTTTTGACCAGTCGTGTCCCAAAATCACTGGAAAGGGGAGCTTCGGCATTACGGCAACCAACAGTTTAGGAGTCCCTTCCCAGGTGACGTAACACTTTGCGGTCTCCCCATGTACACACTTTACGCTCGTTCATTGAGCGAGCCATTGTTGTGGTAGGACATAACGGCGAGCAACAATGGTAATGTTACTCCCAGAATCGAATAACGCCACCACTGAGTGCCCATTTAATAACACCACTCCCGTATTTGTGACCGCCAGGGAGTTTGACAGAGCACAATACCTCTCTCCTTTGGCCCAGCTGCAGTCCATGGGTTCCATGTTGAGGGGACAGGTTGGTAGTAGGTGTCTTGGCTCGCCACACTTGAAACAGAGTGGCGGCGTGGGTATCTGGTCTCTCAGTCTGGCCGGAGCCTCCGTGATGCAGCGGGTGAGTTCAGGGGTGGCGACACGTTCCTGCCAAGTCCCGCGAGCCGTCTTCTCAGACCCCCCGAGTTGGGCGACAGCCAGTTGTCGCTCTAGGACCTCCAGAAAGCCGTTCATGTCCTTAAATGGGTGCCTCCGGACCTGCTGGGCGAGATCAACCCCTCACAAGCCACTTGCTGCACCACCTGGCGAACCTGGTGTATATCTGGCCGTAGCCAGCGTCCGAGCTTGCCCCAATATTCAAAAGCCTGGGCCCTTGCCGGGAGTTCAGAGTCAAATTTCCAGGGCCGCCATACCTTTGCCTGCTGGCCAGAGGTTACGCCGTAGTGCTTGTAGATCTCGTCCCTCAGGAGGTCGTATTGGGCGGCCTCCTCCTCAGGGAGGTCATGATAGGCCCGCTATGCGGGCCCCTTTAGGTATGGAGCCAAGATGGACACCCACTCCGCCCGTGGCCATTGGTTCCGTGTGGCCGTCCTCTCAGATACGGAGAGGACGCCTCTATGTCATCTGTCTCCGTAATAGGAACAATCGGAGGTGGAGGAGGCCTCGTAGGCTCCGGCCTTACCGTTTCTGCCGCTATCAGCCTCCTCTTAGTGTCGGCGAGCTCCACCTTAGTAGCCGCTTGTTCCAGCTTGATGGCTTGGAGCTCGTTCGCCAGGGACCATGTTCAGGTCTTGTCCTTCTGTCAAATTTCGGACGTCTATCCTGCCAGCTATGCCAGTATAATAAATGAGCAATCACACTCATAAAGGTTTGGGGTTTACTGTAACGAAAATGGTCAATAGTTTTCACAAAACTCAATGATTACATCTTGCCTGAAGAAGGGGCCTGAGTTGCCTCGAAAGCTTGCATATTGTGATCTTTTTAGTTAGCCAATAAAAGGTGTCATTTTGCTTGGCTTTTCTCTACATTCATAATGGCTATCACGGTACAACACCCTAGTACCACAAAACTCAAAGACACAAAGACATTGAAGGGTAGGAAGATGGACAGTTTATAGGGAAGGACCGGAAATTAGGATGTGAGATGCTGGGAAAATCGTGGTGGTAGATGGGAGTCTGATGTCATCAATGGGAAGCAGAGGGAAGAAAGGAACCCGGAAGTGGTCGTCCGGGCGGTCTTACGGCGGCAATGTCTCAGTCTTTCTGAAGAAATAAAGAAAGAGAGGTTAGTAGGCTGCTGTTGTCCCCTGGCAGGACTAGTCGCGGTGCAAATTGGTTCCTTAAGCTGCTCCCCAAGCGCTCGTGCGTGACAATATATATATATATATATATATATATATATATATATATATATATATATATATATATATACATACCGTAGTTTGAAGACTATTGGTGCCCCTTGGTGATTTGAGCTAGATGTAATACATACATTAAGTTGAAGAGTGAATTGTGGTTATGTGTGGTTCCCTCTTGGAGTTCTGATTAGATGTATAAAACAAAAGTGCGCAAGGTTCTTGAAAACTATCACTTACTTTTTTTGTTTCTCACCAGCCTGCAAACATGCACACCTCCTTGCTCCACTGCACAATTACATGTCTCTTGTGTACGCTGCACACTGTAAGTCAATGAGAGGAGTGGTTGGGCTTCTCCCTTTGAGTATCCAGTGCATTTATAGAAATATATACTGTATGTTTGACGAGTCGGGATATTCCCTTTGTTGATTCAAGCTATGTTAAATTAAAGCATTTGGAAGTCTGATCTAGCAAATAAATTAGTGACCACAAGGTGCTTGAAAACAAATTTATTTTCCGTACTGAAATTAACAAAATGTTGGTATCATACCAATCTTAATAATTGGGTTTTTCTGTACTTTCAGTACTAGTATACTACACAACGCTACCATGTATCAGAAAAAAAAAGATAAAGGAGTGCTTAGGATTGGTAAGAAAGATGAGGTGCCAGCTGTGACTATATATACTGTAAATATAATATTTGTTTTGAAATGTATTACATATTTAATGTCCAAGTACCTGAAGATAAAAAGGCTTTAATAGATCAGCACTCAGATGAGATAACGCTTTGAAAAATTAATAGTCTATCCCATTACAAATATGTTATTACATATCCTGAAAGCGCATGGATTAAAACTTTAGAGACTTGTGTCTAATTTTTTTTTTGTGCAATATTTACTTTAATCAGGGGGTTTAGCTATGGATGGGTGGGGGGTTGGGAGGGGGTAAGCAGTGCCAACCCAATGCAAAATCAGTAAAAATAAAATTTTAGCTTCTTTTGGCATTTACTTATTCTCACATTGTATCCAAATATTCGCTCTAGGATGACATTGTATCAACACCACTGATTCTAATAATGGTGGTCTTTTCAAAAGATACTTTAAACTTTGCTTCATAAAAGGTTTGATGTAATTTATGAGGGGTATTCAGAACCTGTCAATGTCTTAATTACAAGCTGCTTTCGTTACAGTTTCTCATGTTTTTTGACCAGATCTTTGACAGTAAGCTCTGAACATAAAGACATTTTTTATGCATCTGGAAGTCTTACTATTAGAAGGTTTAGGATGCCATGCTCTGTTGGCACTGCTGAAGTATTTGGAGATTGTAAAGCAAACATTTCCATTTGAAAGCACACAGAGTAAGTGGTGGTAAGACCTCTACTAAGATATATGCTACCTCCTGAGCAAGTTTTCCTAAGATAGTTGTATTTGCTAATTGGCATGAATGCTCCAAAACCTCCGGTCTGGTGATTTTTTTAACTACTGTGAATACATTTACCTTTGTTGCTATGTCTGTTAATGTATGTGATTTGGGGGAGTTAAACATTTATGGATTTTTTTCGTATGAGGGGAAGGTTTTTCCTTTCTTTGCCTATATACACAAACTGTCAGCTTACATTCCAATCACATTTTATTCCTCTGTAAATAGAATTAGAATTAACTGAGATTAACCCCTAATATATGAAATTGCCCAGAGTTGGCATGCCAGCACATCTCAGGCTTCTTTGCAGTTTCTGGACTGTTTCTAAAATGAAAAGCTAATTTTTCTGGTTTGCCAAGTTACTTATTGTGCCCATAAATGATCAATAACCCCCAAAAGAAGATAAAGCAGTTTAGAAAACGAATGGTTGAATTAACATAGTCTACATTTTATGCAGCACATGCCAAGGGTGCATTTTTGGCTGTATGTACCCTCCGAAGTTTTAAAACTTAATTAATTTTTTTTAAAATTGCCTCGAGTATCCAAAATTTTGGCATTCAGCCATTAGTAGATAGCTCGCGTGTGTGCCTGAGGACTTACAGGTGGAGATGAGGGTCTCTTTTGTGAAAAAGAGAGCTACATGTGATAGTAGGTAGTATAGTTCTGAGCAGTGCTACCTTTAATGCAGGAGGCACTCTGCTAGATAATCTTAATGTTCATTTATAATATCATATTCTGGAGCACTGATACTTAGCAGCAACAGAATTCAAGGATCAAATGTTTGTCTGGTCATTGTCTTTTTGGATTTAATATGTGCTTCTTATGTGAGCGTGAGTTTCCTCTGTGTCCTCCTGACCCATCTTACCTCGGTAAGACGTGTAGGTTAGCTTACTGCCTCCTGTAAGCTTCAGTAACCATGACCCTGTACTGAAATACGTGAGTTTGCAAAATAAATGAATAAAAAAATTTACCCGTTTGCCTTAAGGTTGAACTAGAAAAGATTAATTGAATTTGCTAATAAAGAATAAATACTATTGAACATATATAGCAGCAGTATGAACCTTTACACCATATCTGGGGAAATGTTTGCTCTTGAGCCCATATAGCGGAAACAGAAGAGCATGTACCTTCATGTGAGGCTGGAAGGCACTATATAGCAATGGCAAGAGGTCAGATTGCTGTGCATGGTGTGTGGAGTAAAAAGATTTTGGCAGCCACACTCCTGCAACGATGCCAGAGAATATATTTATGGGTGACGGCATGCAAGACAGCCTTTCTTTGAAGACAAGGGGATTTATGAATGTTGCTTGCACTTGGAAGGCCACATTTTTTACGCTCAGTGTCCCAGGACATTCCATACGGCTCGACACTCCCTCTGTAAATGGAGGGCACACAAAGATTCTACTGTAGTAATGCTGAGGGTTACCTCTCTGCCAGGAAAACTACTTTGATTCCCTTGTCATCATGTGTCTTTCTCTGCCTTTTTACTCTTTAATTGTGCTAACCAAGCAGGAAAAAAAAAATTGGCTGCAATCAGACCTCAATGAGAAATGCTTCAGTTTTAAAAGACCGGTACTCCAAGAACAGGCGTGTTGACGAGTGTGGGCTGCTGACATGACTACAGCATCTGTTATTTGCAGAGCATTACAGAAATTCAAAAGCAAAGCAAAAATTGTAGCCCTTTTTTGTGGTGAAATGTACATTTTGTAAATAAAAAGGGTAGCTGAAAGTTTATTGAAGGCTACTTGTGCTAACTGGCATCCAAGATATGACAGCATACTGAATATTTGATAGTAATCATCTGATGGGGGTGTTGGGGGGAGTGTCGTAATAGGCAGAAGTCATTTTACAGCTGAAGTGAAGAAGACATTATCATCTGACCTCAAGCACCACTCTTAAGTGTTTGGAAGTCCGTGGAGTAGCAGTCAGAAGTACTACTGCATTGAACAGCTGCTAAGATGAGGAGTGACAATGTGTTATGGTATTTGGAGAGCACAAGTAACCGATGACTAACTGATATTTGGATGTCATGCTTCAAGAAAGGAAAAAACAAAATCGGAGAACACAGCAGTGCTGTGATTTGTCAACAGGTTTATTTTCCTAAAAACATTCTTTGTTGAGACTCCATGGGAGATTCTTTGGCAATGAAGTGTAATGACATTTTTCACACTGTATGATCAAATGGGCGGGGGAAAGGAGAGACACACAAAGACACTCACACATACTGTACAAAAATAGTAGCAGAGCTCAAATCACTGGCTGCTAATTTTACCCTCATGTTTGAATGGCTTTTTTCTGTGGTTATTCACGTTTCCTTCGTACATCACAAAAAATATGCGTGTTAGATTAATTGTTGATTCTAAATTGGCCTTGTGTGACTGAGTGAAGGTGTGAAGGTGTGTATGTGAATGTGCTCTGTGGGGGACTTTTGCTCCATCTACAGCTGTTTCCTGCCTTGCACAGTGTCTGTTTGGTTCAGCTCAAGTCCCTATGGCAGTGAAAAGAATCTGCTTGTAGCTTAATGAATGAATTGCTTTATATGAACTCATTACTTAAAGAAAAGTATTATATTTTGAGTAATCTCATCTTTGACACTCCTCTTGTACAGCACAAGTGAAGGTTTTTTATTTTGAAGGTGACGGTTGAGTCATTCTCTGATTACTTCTGAAGATTTCATGGGGGCTTCCACATCATAATTTGGAGAATGAGTGAATGTCTCTCCGATAGATAGATAGACAGATAGATTGAACACTGTGTGCTATGGTTAGCATTTTCTTAATGTTTTCTGTGCACTTTTGCTAGATTGATAGATAGATACTTTATTAATCCCAATGGGAAATTCACATTCTCCAGAAGCAGCATACTGATACAATAAATAATATTAAATTAAAGAATGATAATAATGCAGGTGAAAAACAGACAATAACTTTGTATAATGTTAAATGTTAACGTTTACACCCCCGGGTGGAATTGAAGAGTTGCATAGTTTGGGGGAGGAACGATCTCCTCAGTCTGTCAGTGGAGCAGGACAGTGACAGCAGTCTGTCGCTGAAGCTGCTCCTCTGTCTGGAGATGATACTATTTAGTGGATGCAGTGGATTCTCCATAATTAATAGGAGCCTGCTGAGTGCCCTTCGCTCTGCCACAGATGTTAAACTGTCCAGCTCCATGCCTAATTTTGGGGTGATGTTTGTGTCCTTTATGTTTTCTTTAACTTTAACAGATTTTATTTCCATTCTTCTTCTACTTCTTCCTCGTTGTCTTTTTTCCACGTCTATGCGAAATTGATGTGCTTGATGAACCTTCTCCATGCAGTTCGATTCTGCATTTCCTTTTTAACCAAACCCATTTCCTTCACATCTTCTATGTGGTATACCCTAGCATTTTCCAAAGCTGATTGGATTGATTCCGTCATTAAGATTTTGGCTACGTTTTACAGCCAGATGCTCTTCTTGATATTAACCCTCTCTGTTTATCCAGTCTGGGACTGGCACCAAGTTGGGTTAGTTTCCCCCCATGGTGGCTAGATTACATAATTTATTTCCAGTATTTTTTTAATTTCTATGAGCCTCTGTTAGAAAAGCTTGGAAATTTTATCGCTGTTTAATTTGAATATGGGTGCTTTCGATTTTAGGCCTATGGTGCATTTGTTTATAAGCAGATATATCCCATGAAACACCGGGAGTGTGCGACTCCTGGCATCACCAATGCAATGGTATTTAGGTTATTGTGTTCAATCCTGGTCATTTGAGATTTGGATACAAAGTGCTTTTTATTTTGTATTTTTTTGGTGTTTTCTAGTTTATTGAGATTCAGTTTTGGTATTAAGAGCTTTAATTTTTGGTGGGCCTTTAGGGTTTGATGATGGATTGCTTTAGTCTTACTGGTTACCTTGGCATGACATTTTGACCATGTCTTATTCTCTAGGACTGTTATCATAAGAACTTTCTCTGTCTCGTTCAAGATAGAACACTGTGGTGATGTCAGCCAGTGACTAAAGCATGATAAACACTGGTCTCAATGCTTGCTAATATCCCATCATCTTGTTTTTGGAGAATCTAACGGTGAATCCTGTAATACAGTTGCCTTTAATACTCAGTTTGTTCAAATACTTAACACCTCCTGATCCAGTGTTATTCAGCAAGCACACCACAGCACAGGATCATTTTGAAAAAGTTGTAATGATTTTCGTAACCCATTACAAATTAAGGAAATCCATTTTTGAAAACAGGTAAATGTCTTCAGTTTCCTTACTGTATATTTGAAAATATTGTTGCCTTTCACATCACACTTTCAGATGACAGTGACATATTTTTTAACATGGTCACATGCAGATGAGCATAAGTTTATCCTAGAGAAATCATTATATAAAATGCAAAGGAAATAAACTGTTCAAATTCAAATTTATTTTCATATGTGCCGAGTACATTGAAATATGAATTGGCACCCCCAGTGTTATATGAAATTGAATTATTCTGTTTAATACATATATTTTTTGTGTTAATTCTGTACTATATTCCTTTGTTAAATAATGAGTGCTACAAAAAAATGATGACAAAGTTGACTTTTTTTATAGGCAACATGGCTCCAGTCCTTTTTTTAGTCTTTTTTATATGCTGTTTAAATCAAACATGAATCACCTATTAATTAACCATAAAATATGAAGAGAATTAAATCATATCAAATTTATTTGATGTGTCAAGATGTGTGTCAGTTATTCAATACATTTAATATGGTACCCACTGTGGAGAAACCCTTATAAAAATAAAAGTCTTAATTTTATTAAAACTTGGAGATGTTATATTCATGTTACAGTGTGGGCTGAGGCTGTTTAGTCTCTTTTTGGCAGAGAATGTGTGTAAAATCTCGTTAATATGGAACTTTGGAGTTGGGGCGCTCATAGAGGGAATTTCCAACATAGGTCATCTGTTTCTGATGCAGACTAAGAGAAGTTCTTAATAATGAGCATACCGATAACAGGGGAATATCTTGAATGAATGCAGACACTTGTAATTAGATGTGGGGATCATGTCTGCAGTCACCTAATAACATGGTGCTTTTATTCTAAAGTTCACGCCACTTCTATTGATTCACCACATGTTGGGTTCTGCCAAGTCTTACCATATTGTTTGCAGGTGCCATAATAATATTTTTTCCAGACTGTGTGGTGTGTGTGTGGCTATCAAAGGAGCTGCCCATGAGTCTATTCCACCTAAAAAAAGAACACAGTGCCTTAAATCAGCTGGTCTAACAAATAGCCATTCCACTCGCTGCTTGTTATAATTTTTGTTGGTTTTCGATATGCAGGCACTCAGACATCCACTACCAACTGGCCATCTTAGGCTGGGGTGAAGAGTAATGAAAATGCATCGAGTATCTTACCTTCTTCTTTTTCAAATGTTTTTAATTCTTTCCCTCTTAAACTCAGCTCTAACTAGCATATAATGAGTGCAATTAAAAGACAAAAAAACTTCTATCAGTCTGCTTTTGTCATATCGGACATGTCTTCTCACTTGTCGTCTTTTAGTATCAATGCTTTGCTGATTCTTAAATGTACAGGGCTCATATGACCATTTGATCCTCCGTCTGCTAAGAAAAAGTCTTGCCATGGCCAAGGCCTCTGTGTCATATGTCATTTTCCAAAAAGAATTTCAGGTGACCTCATTGGAAAGTGTCAGGGCGTCAAGTTGTCCTCTTCATAGCTTTATTACACCACTCTACAGTGTTGCAGCAGCAAATGACAAGCAAAGCTGAAGGACTGTTCGCTGCTCTTTTATTTGCAAAGAGCCTATTAATCCGAATTGCTAGTAACCTTAAGCTCAGATTCTCCTGTCTAACAACATTAAAGTGGTAATGGCAGCAGTAAACAGCACTTTGGCACCTGATAAGTTGAATTACCTTCAGTTGATTACATGTTGCCTGAAGAAGGGGCCTGAGTTGCCTCAAAAGCTTGCATATTGTAATCTTTTTAGTTAGCCAATAAAAGGTGTCATTTTGCTTGACTTTTCAATGAATTACCTTGTAAACTACTCAGCATGTTCTTCAGCTACATGCCTCCTGCATTACTATTGTTCACACCACAATACTGTATTGCATGCCACTTGACAGTATTACTAAAAAAATCTATCTATCTATCTATCTATCTATCTATCTATCTATCTATCTATCTATCTATCTATCTATCTATCTATCTATCTATCTATCTATCTATCTATCTATCTATCTATCTATCTATCTATCTATCTATCTATTTTTATGGTACAGAGAAGATCAATATTTAAAAAAACGTAAAGCATCATCAAAGTTTTCTATTTTTTTGTGATTAAATTAACTTTTCAGTGAAGCTTGAGTTTTATGGGCCTCAGGGCCATGAGATTGATGGATAAGTGAAAAATATTTTTCTTCACATAATGCGACTTTTCCATCGATATTCTGCCTACATTTACATTAATTGAACGTGTTTTTTTTTATCTTTAGTCGTAGAGGTGAGCTCTGTGCGAATGAAAGTTGACAACCAATGAATGCTCTTCTGGAAGTACAATGCATTTAATGTAGTGACAAGGAATAAAGAATGCAGGTGTTTTGGATGCTTCAGTAGAATGAAAAAAACAAAAAATGCAGACAATTTGTCTGAACTCACTGTGGCTGTTAAACCCGTAATCAGCATGTTCTTGGCCCTCAGAAAAAGGGGGAAGCATAACTGTACTGGAAAGTCATTATGGAGCCATTAAATTAAATCGGCAGTGATTTTCAGATATGTAAATTGACGTGGTATGGCAAAAAGATGAGTAACTGCAGTTGGAAGATCTGACATACACCATGACTAGACGTCATGTAAAGTGACATCAGCTTTGTGTGTGAATTGCCAAGAATTTCTTGGCAGTCAGTCAGTGAGTCAGTCCTGGACGTGTTTAGATACATAGATAGATAGATAGATAGATTCTCTAACAGGCACGGCACAGGGCATAGGCAATGGATAGATGTAATGTGATCTTTTGTATGATATAATTTATTAAATTATTCATCTTGCTCTCACATTAGTATTCAAGCTATCAGGGAATACACACAACAGTAACTGACTTTTTCGTGCGCATAACTAAGCCCATATAGCAAAATACATAATCCGTATTTGAAGATGAGCAAACATATTACACCAGTTGAAGTGAGTTTTAAATGTATGTGGCTCATCACCAAAGGTTTCCATTTCCACAACAAAATGAACAAAATTGTTACAGAGTTTAAATACCAGGAAAGCTTCAATTGCTGTCTGATGAAGAAAATGTTGAGTAAAAACAGAACCAAATATAGATGTGTTCTCTTTTAACTAAAAGGTTCAATTATTGTGGATAAACAGTTGTATGGCTTGTAGCCTGGCCTCCTATTTACCTGAAGTCAGCCGTGAGCGTGGGACAGCCGAGGTGAGTCCTTTTTTATTTTTCAGGCTGAGCTCCTTTTCTGATCACTGGACCGTTCAGTTTTCTTCTCTTTCCAGTGCAAATATTGGGTTAGCCTACAAATAGGGTTTTCTTAACCTGGTGAGCTGTTGGGAAACTGTTTGAAGTTAGCAGAAAAGTGGCACTGCTTTGTTTTTTTTGTTTTTTTGCTATCTCATTATTTACAACATAAGCTATTATTTAGAAAATCAAAGCAGGTTTATTACTCAAATTGGTTTGGGAGGCCAGTTGTTATCTCTTAATTTAAATAATTTGTTAAATGGTGTCTCCATGATAGATACCTCAGTTATATATGTGTAAAGCTCACATAGAAGATTTAATATATTTAATTGTGACAGACCTCAAAGGAATATAAACATAAATTATTGCCAGCACTAGGTATTTGGAGCCAGGATAACAAAGATAGCCAGCTTTACTCAGCTTTGCCTGTGTCATCAGAGGTAACTTACCACTTACCTAACTGGTTATTGGGTTGAAGAAAGAAGTTTAGATAAAAGGAGAGTACTCCCCACCTTATGGAGAATGAATGGCATTCCTTCTGACAAAACCAGTAAACTTGTGAAATTTACAGGTGGCAAAAATATTTAAAAGACTGCAAGCATGGCAATCAGGAAAAACCAGGACAATCTTCAAAAATGGACAAACTTCAGGAAAATGCAATTTCATGGAGATGAGCTCAAAGTTCAACTTGAGGGATAAGGAAGAGTTATTATAAATACAAAAATCTGAAAATTGGGAACAAACTCTTTAAACAGGAATTAGGGATTTAAACTGAGTCAACATTTTCTTTTACCTGGTAATGTGTATCAGCAAATTAAAAGGAAATTGCTATAAAATCTGTTTATGATAAACTATGGAATGTTAGGCAGAGACTCTAAATAATGTGCCATTGAGATATTGTTTTGGTCAATTCAATACAAAAAGACATAGCAGCTGTAGAAGCTGTGCTGAAAAGAGTGATGAAGTACAATCATGGACTAAAGGTTTTACTCTGACAAATGAAGGGATCGCGTGCACAAAGGAATTGATGAAGATTAACAGATGTGTAGTCAAGACTGAAACCAGTTGAGCTCTCTTACATTTAGTTGGTGTTTAATGGTTATAGCTAGCTAAAATTGGATCAACTCAAATTAGGACGTGTTCACCACAAGAAAGGGAGCCAAATATTCTGGGTCATTGCTTGATTCCCATTAAGTATACAACAAATGCAGACATGTCCTAGAATCATTGCTGCATTGAGTGTAACTTTATATAAATGTCCTTTGATTAAATTATATCAATTAAGGTAAAAGAGTTGGGTTGAATTCTGGGATCAATAGCTGTCTGTCTATGGTTGGCACATGCTCCCAGTTTTCACTGATTCTGTATCTTATATATAAATGTCTACATGTGGAGGTGTGTCTATCTGTCCAGCCCGGAAATGAGAGGTCTGGGTAGGGGCTCCGCCTCCGAGGAAACAGAAAACTTGCTTAGCCGTTAATAACACAAGGGAGGCCAGCACGTCAGTAAAACGAAACCTCAGAAGAAAGACAAAGTCGCTTAGCCGCTAACATCGGCAAAACGGTATCCCTTTTACTTTTCCTCCCCTGTCAGATGAGGCCTTATCTACAGCAAACCTCCAGCCTGTAGACTGAAAAGAGCTTTTAAGTACCAGTCAGGAGTTATTCCTGAGTAGCCTTGTGAACCACTCCCAGAGTCAGGAATGGACTAGGGAACTGTTGGATCTGACTTGGATATCCCTGCAATCCTGAAATTCACATCTTCCTTAAAGGGCTAGGCCAACTACAGAACATTTAGTAGCTACCTAACAGAATGGAAAACCCCTAGACTACTTTTTTTTACCCCCACTGTCCTTTATTCACATACATGTTCCAGATGTAATAAACCCCTGGGTGCTGTCACTTATGTCAAGGCCCTGTTGATTGTGGTCATGTGTAACATTTTCAGTGTCTTCCCACTAGGCCTTCTTACGGCCCAACTCCTGACCTTCACAACAGGAAATGCCTTGCACTTGTAGTCTTTCCAAGAGCCTAGAGTGTAACATTTAAGGATGAGTTATGAAGAATTTTTTAGTATATCCCCTGCACTTTCAAAGTTTGTATTTATTCAAGACAACTTGGAACTAGAACATATGGAATCAATTAATTTGAGAAACAATGCCAAGATGCTTTTTAAGGTGAGAAAAGATTCCAGCTGTTACATGTGGGGCACCTCCTTCATATTTTATAAAGACTTGCAAGATGGCTAGCTTTAAAAGGGTCTAACACCTTGGGAGTTCCTGCTAATAACAAACATGTAGCAAAGGTTACATCAGTTCAGAGGCTTGCCCCCTGTAGTGTATCACTTAAATGGAAACACTTTTCTGGAGTATATGCTTTATTTTGATAAGCTTTTGTATTTGAAAAGGTTTCTGCATTTAAGGAACTCGTGCTGCTTTCTTGTCCGTGAAGAGACTGAGTGAGTGATACACAAACCCTTAAAGGATAAGTCTGATATTTTTCAAGTCAAAATGATTTCTTCATATTAATTTGCCACATAAACCTCTGTTCTGAAGTGAAGCATTTTTTTAATAAATTTTAAAAATAATTTGTCTGATTTAGCGATTCACACTGGGTCTAATGGAAAAAGAGGTCCCATGGTGAATGAAAAGTCCTTAAAACTTACAGAATACGTCCGTTTTTCAAGCCATAAATGTTGTCAAGCATTGATCTGCAGTTTGAGGTTGCACAAATATTGTAAAACCTCCATATTGTTTTAAGAGGGTGAAAAAGCAAAAAGCAAACCATTGGTCTGAGATTCAGCTATTTTCAAAGCAGACGGTGCCCTTTGCTCTGCCACTTGCCTTCTTCCGTGGCACCTTTCAGCCCCAGGGGCGTGGATTCACCACAGAGAGTCAACCTCTGTTATTGACACTGAATTCCGATGCCCTAATGTGAATTACGTGTGTTGTGTAGACAACCAGGCAATAATAACTGAAAAAGGCACTCTTATGATTGCTTATATTCGTTAACTATACAGACGCTTATTTCATTAATTCGGTGAGTTCTTCCACCACATGGCAACACACTCTATTGCCTCACTCCACTCGCTCAGGCTCAGAGGCAACCCGTATACCAGTCTTTCCTCCACTTCCTCTTTGCGGCTACGCATCAGGAGCACAATCTGAGTCTGCATTTTTCTACCAAACGTTTAATCTGTACTAATACTCTGTAATGTGATGTACAGCTAATGGAGCCTCCAAACAAGGTGGTAATTTATGAGCTCAGCTAGTACTGTGTCTGCAGTCTATGCCTTTACTGCCCTACCAGGCCTCAGTGCTGTTGCTGCCACCATCATCTCTGCTTGCAGTTATATCAGCTTCTGGATGTAACGCAGAGATGTCATTCCTGCCTCACAGCACCAAGGTCTGCATGATTTAAATGTTCTCCCCATGTATTTACGGATTGATCGTTATTTGTACAAAGTACAATGCAATTGTTATGTGCTCTTTTCACTACGTGGTCACCCAATGTGAATCTCACTGTGTAGGCTTTGTAAAATAACAACAAAGAATATAATGACCAAGCAGTGAGCGTCATTTAGGAAAAATAATCATGATATGAGTACACATCAGTGTGTTATTACAAGATATGGCAGAATAAAACTGTTGAAAAAATAAAATTGCAGAGGCAAAAATAGCATTATAAGAAGTAAATAGCTTGGAGCTAGGGACTTGTAGAGTTCTCATAACTCCATCCATGACAAGGCTATGAGGAGACAAATGAAAAGGAATTCATTCTCACCTCAAGAAAAATGATCTTAAATCTAAACTTGCGCCTGCTTCAAAGTGGGCATATCTGGTAAATTGCAAATGTTTGGTTTTGACATTTGGACCCCTGCCCCTTGACTTCCATTTTAAGCAAAAGGATAGGATGCATTTTTTTTAATTTATAAGAAATGCTTTACTTTAGATCATAATCTGAGGTGGCAAATCAATATCTTTATATATACAGTAATATGCTACTGTGGCTGTTTGTTTGTCTGTCCAGGATTTTAAATCACCTGTAGCTCACAAACTGTTTGACCTATTGACCTGAAATTTGGTATACATATACTACGTGATGTCTACTATCTGGTTTCGGGGTGATGATTGACCTCCAAGGTTATTCCTCTTTTTATTTTAATTTTATTTTATTGTAGAATCAACTCTCGGCAGCGGCCAGCAGGGCAGCCATGTGGCGCATGCGTACGGGCGCCATTCTCATCCCTACCACCTTTGCCATCACTTCCCCTACCTCTTCATATCTTAAATCATCCTTTAGGCAGATTGAAGACTTAAGTGCCAGCTTAAGAGTAAAATTAAGGAAACCGTACTAAGTAATTGTGACAAAAATACTGACTTAATCAGTTTTAACGTGAAAAGATGCCAACGAAAGAAGAGAAGCAGCGGGCTGCTAGGGTGGAGAAAAGAAGAGCTGCTCAGGAAGCAGCAAGCACATCAACCTCTGAGCAAACAAATGCTAAACGTACAGAGAAAGAGTGTGAAAACTGTGAATGGTCAAGTCAAGTGTATTCACTTCACGTTATTGTACAGTGTGCTGTTACTGGTATACCATAATTAAGAAGTAATCATGGTATATAAGAAATATATACCAGTCTTCAATGTTATCTTATTTATCTTATACATTTCCTAGAGAACATGGTCACAAATGCTTTAAAAAGCAATGCACGACAGGGGATGTATTGGGTATCTCACAGTCATGTTAACAGCAGAAACAGGAAAAAAATATTTTCCTGCTTCCCCTCCTTCCTAAAGGCACTCCCTTAATGTTAATTGATTACTCTAAAGTTCACAGCTGGGGTCCCCTGTGGCTGCAGGGTTGTGTCCCAACCTATTATGTCTCATAGTTGGGCTCCTACCTTATTTTACCAGCTTCTATGTGTTTTTCATTCTTCCAGAAATTACAAACTGGCAATGCTACATTTGTATTTATTTGAAGCTGGAATGTATATGTGCTAGATGGGTAAGAATTCATTCTTTTTCAAATTAAATAATTTTTGTTTTGTAATATTTTGGTTATTTAGGCACTTTTTTTTTTTTTACTAATAAGCACATAAGTGAGTAACACTGAAGTAGTTGCTCCTTTCAGAATCATTTGTGCTAGGTGCTGCTGTGCTCATCATTAATTATTGTTATTCACATACAATTAAAAAAAAATCAAACTCTACAGAAAAAGTGAATTAAAATAAAAAGAGTAATAATTTAAAGATAAAGAAAAAAATACAAATATGTCTTAATTTCCTAAAAGTGTAAGTTTGACACTACTGCACTTTTCTAAATGCAAAATAAAAGCAAAAACAGGTCAGCTTATTAAGCAATTATATTAGTTACAGGATGCAATGATTGAGAAAATGGTTGAAACAAAAACAGGGAGCCACAGGGTACGACAAAGCTGAACTGGACAACCACTGGTCTAAATGACGCTCATACAAGTGCAAATGAATGGGGGCTTGTGTGAGTGTGTCCCACTCTAAGGTTGCTTCTTACTGTGACGTATGCTGCTGGTGTAGACATAAATTGTATGGCTGCCTTGATTTCAGATAGACTTTTCACCCTTTTCGGAGATGCTTATGTTATGTTGAATGGCATCCTAAAATTGGCTTGGATTAGGTGAGGGTGTCCTGTCCAGAACTGGATCTTAAATTGCACCTGATTCTGCTGAGGTAAACTCTTCGTTCAATGTTGTATAGTAATCTGGATCTGAAAAATAATAGAGGAACAAATGAACAAATTTCAGAGAACAGTACGCAAAAGAGGAGTTTTAAGCTTCAGTCTGTAGGAATGTCATGAAAAAAGAGTGGGAGAGGATTGCTTGTAGCCTCTCAGTAAATATTCATCTATCTGAACATAGTATGTATTTATGTGTATACATATTCTAATATAAGGTTCTTTCAAAACAATTGTCATCATTAAATTCCTGTTTTTTTAGTTGGTTATTGAAAGTATCTTGTTTTTCCATCTTTAAATTTACTACAAGGAATAGTTCTGACATCACTAAAGTGATGTAAAGTAAAGACACACAAATAGTAAAGTACAGCCTAACGAGGGTGTCCTAAGAGTCAGTCTAGTAAGATTTTTGGAATTCCATGCAATTCTTATTTACGAATGAAAAACTCTTAGCCGGGTGGTCTTGGAAAATTTTTTCTAATACTTTTATTATGGCACAAAGGTCAAGTAAATGTATTAATCACTCTCTAAATAATATAACCACTTGAGTCTTTCTTGCTATTTTCCAGAGATCTGCTGTGCTTTGTTCCAGATTTTCTTTGCATTTTAGTTTACTTTACTGTCATCTTATCATACAATCGAAAGCTCCAGGCATATTTTTTAATCATGCTTAAGAAGTGGCAAATGAACATAGAAGAAACAAATTAAAGCACAGAATCCAACCTGATTTGGCTGGTCTTACACTTGTGCTCGCCAGATTGGAAGTTGCTTTCCAAGTGATGTGCAGGTGTTGAACTTGCAGCTGAAGGAATGAAAATATTTATGGCCTTTGGTCACTGATACCATTATTCTAGGGAGTTTTCGTTGACTTGTTTGAACTAAAGGTGGCTGTATGTTTAAAAAAAGGCCTATTTTGTTGGTGTCCGTTTTATTTTTGAAAAATGAAATTCCGTTTAGGCTGTGTCATCTAGATTTCAATCCATTTTCTTCTGATTCTCATTCAGATCAGGATCGCTACCCTGGCCTTCAGTATTCTTAAAAAGTCTGAGATAAATATAATCCATGTTAAGTTCTTAAGTGTCTTCTACATTAAACATTAGTGTGTCATTGACTTGTTAAAAGTAAAATGACAAATGTATTTAAACATTGCTTTTTCTTGTTAAAATGTTTAACTCTTATAGCATGGGTTGCTGCAAATAGAAAGATTTTTTTTCCTAGAGATTATTATAAGTAGGTGGGTAAAGTGGATGTTCTTCGGTGTTTCATAAATGGCCTTGTCAGGCTTGGAATGGGCCTCTGGGCTTTATCACCAGTGCGGCCTTTGTTCAGAGTTTTCAAACAATTATTATGTGATGCTGAAATTCCATTACATGCAGTATCCTAATATAGACAGTGCATAGCTGAAAACCACTAGCATAGTGAAAAAGCACGAAAACTATAACCTTTATTTTTGTATATTTAACTGATTGCTTTAGGCAAGGTAGCTTAGAAAAATCATGCTGCATCACAGTTGATTACATACATTTTAAATGTATTTTACTGTTGTATCAAAGGGACGTTAAGCGACTTACATAATGAATTGGAAGTGGGAAATGAACTGGCAACTTTGTGGTTGAATTTTCAGTTCCTTAGCCACCATACCTATGTCCCTAAACAAAGCAGAGGTTATTTTCCAGAACTAAACCCACTTGCCCACTCAACAACTTGACCTGTTCTGAGTAGAACTGAACTGCCTAGGAAATGGCACTTTATATCGTTCATTCCCTATGACTGTCATTTGGTGCCTTTAAGCAAATTACTCTCCATTTTCTGCTACCATTGTAAAAAAATATATATACTGTATGTAATCTACTGTGCTGTAGCTCTATAATTGTAAAACTCGTGAACTGTTCATTCACCACCTTTAGCTCAGCACACTGATTGAAAAAAACAAAATGTATGTAAACAAGTGTAACGTATTCTGACTTTTCTAGCAATTCCATCTATCCTTCCATTCATCCATCATTTTTCAAACCTACTTAATCCTCCTGTCCTTAGAGCTTTGGGTGTGAGACAAGAACAATCCCATCACAGGAGCATACTCATTCAACTTAGGCCAATTCAGAGTCGCAATTTTACCAAAACCCCCATGTCTTTTGAGAAGTGGAAATTAAAAAAGAAGTGCATGGAGCAAAAAATGTTAAGAGGCACAGTAAAAATGTGCAAAACAGAAATAAACAGCAACTGGACAGATTGAAACATAATCCTCAGACACAGCAGCACCAGTGAGTGTCCTGCCATGTCACCTTGTTTACCAAATAAACAATAGCAATAACAAGTACATATGATACAAAAATAATGTACACGTACTTATGTAGGAAGATCAAGAAAACAAACCTCAGATGTATTTATATATGTAAAAGTCGAGTCACTAATGGAGAATCAAGCATTGGAATTAAAATGCAGTTCTGTACAATCACAAGGAAAGCCCAAGAAGCCATCTACAAATAGTCTTTCAAAAAGATTAAAGATTACCTAACTAGTATGGGGATCCAGTATATTATGATTGCAGATGTGTATGAGCACAGTGTTCATTCAAGTGCTAGCAGCTCTTCACAGTCTTGTAACTTTGTGCTGAAACTGAAAATGAATCAGTGTTTTAACAAATTTAAATTCTGGAATATTGCTGAACACAAAATGGTGACATTATTCAACATGAAGTCAGCCATATTCCGTATAAACTGAATCCAATGCTTTCATTTTAGTTTACAGGTTTATAACTAGTGTTGATTGTCAAACTTTGGCAAAACGTTTTTCACAGAAAATATGCCGTGTTTGCCAGTAACCTTTTTTGCAAAACATTTCCCTGGATATTTGCCTTGCAGCTGTTTACACTAACATTTTTTTTCCTAGCGCCCCATGATGCTTTTCAAGGACAGCATAACATCACGAAATTATAACAGCAATGCACAGAACTTCCATGCATGTGTACTGTAGGCATAGTCCACCTTGTATTTTATGTCGATGCCCAATCTGCTTCACACATACGTGATGTCACTAGCCTGCGCATTACTCCAGATGGATTTGCACGACACATGCAAATAAACAAAAAAAAAACCTAAAAACTTACAGAATTTTCATTTCAGGGCTACATTAGCTGACCATAATGAAAATAATATGAGTATGAATCTATAATACTGATACCGCTGCACCTCGTGGCTAATTTCATATGCTGGCAGAATGCCTTATGCAATTCGCCACTTTAGCCAGCAGCAAGTCAAAAGAAACCTTAAATAAGACCATGCCATCTTACTTCTCAATTCAGAAAGCACATGAGACCCTATAAAATAATAAAAATAATAATGGAAGTTTTATCACTAATTTACAAGGCATTTCTATATTCATGATGGAAGAAAAAAAATGCGAAGCATCGACAAGATCGATGGGAAACATAAAGGACATAACAGTTGCAAAGGACACTGCTGTGCTACGAGGCACAACTTCAAACAACGATGCTTGGCAAAGTCAGTTTGTGCCCCAAAGAAGAATCTGTGGGCACAATATTATATTTTCAGATATTGCTTGTTTGTGGCCATTTGTTGTATTTTATCTGTGGCAATGTTGCATCTGTGTGTTTTGTTGATTGCAGCATGATGACTCAGTGGTAAGCAGTGCTGTCTCACAACTCACATTTTTGGCCTAGCATATATGGCAGACACTTCTCTAGCTCTTGAGGACACTTAAAATACTATTGCACCATTATTATCCACCCAAAAGTAGTTTAATTCATCCTTCCCTACTCCTTCAATGAGTACAATGCATTTCATATTATTAGATGAATTTGCTGAACATTTACATGATTTTGCCAAAGTCATGGCCAAGGTGAATTCCACAGTGTTTGCTTACCACTATTTATAAGGGTCGTTTTTTGTCATGTGTACGGATCTCAGTGAAATTCTTACATGTATGTGTTAATCAACACGCAACATCTCGGCACTTTCTGGCGTCATGATTCGTGAGTATAAGTGTTTTACAGTACTTCTAAATGTCTGCCCTCCTTATCTGACAAATCTCAGAACACAGTTTACAACACTATCATCCATTAGGAATCATTTAAATATTGATGTCACTTAATAGTATGGGTGTATAAAGAGTTTATAATATAGTGAAATGAGCATTCTTTCCCGGTAGGCATGCTGCTAGGAATCTGCAACTCTTCTATTCACTATCACTATTAAATGTAGTGTTTCAGATAATATACAGAATTCATCTGTTAATAAAAGAAAACATTTCAAACATTTATCCTAGGTCTTGCTACATTAACTACCTTTGTGGACTTCTTTAAAGACTGTTGTTAGAAACACTTCTAGAGATGGAGCTGAAGATATTCAAAGTGTTTGGACTGGTAGCCATAAGAGTGGGGTGGTGTGCAGTGAGGAATCCATAGGCCAATGTCAATAATTTATGATGGGCTGCTACAGTATGGGTCTTCTGAAGCATAGTCTTAACTGCAGATTATTTTGCAAATTACGCAAGTATAGCTCAGAAGTTAGAATATTAGTTTTATCTTTTTGTATGCTAATTCTATTCCAAATTAGGAACAGGATGAAAAAAGGTTTACTGTCAGAACTCCCTCTCTTTCTGTCTGTTTTGTGACAAGGTGAAGTGTAACAAGATTTATAATCTCAGTAAAGATTTATAACCTGAAGGAAATGTGCAGTCACGGCACTTTAAGAGTATGGGCCACATCATGCAAAAGATACTTTCAGCAGTCACTACAGTAAAACACAGACCTTTCACCAAGGCCATAAATTACAGGGTAAGCAGTCCTGGAAAGAAAGAAAATCCAGACTCTTCCCTGTAATGGTGACAACTGCTTTTTTCTTCTTTACAGCACACACGTGTAGTTGAAAGGCTTCACCTCAGGCTTATTGTGCACGCTACATCACTCACCTGCAGGCGTGTTATCCCGACACCTTTAGAGTTCAATATGGCATGTACAGTATTCATCAGTCACATTTATCAATTTCAGTGTTTTCTTTTCTCAGGAAATGTTACTCTTTTTATTGGTGACCACTGGCAACTTGTGTGGAATGTACAGTGACAAAGTAGGAGCATTCTGGAGTGGTGCCTGCCAGTCACAAAGTCCATCTGACTGGAATTAGAGATCGCTGCCGTGTTTTAAAAAAGTGACATTTGCTCTTCAATATGTGGGTGACATTCTTCTGTGATTTGACATGTATAATTGTATCCATCCACATAGCCATTTTTGTTATCTGCTTATCTAATTCATATTCATTGAGGGTCGTTGCTTATCTTTACCACAATGGCTGCAAAACTGGAAACTACAGGGATGGGGAGTTCAGTGCCTTTGATCATTGGTAAGAAACACAAATATAAATATATGTGAATGCTGCCTGCAAAAGTAACACTTAAAAGTAGTTTGTTTGCTTAAATAAATATAGATTACTTTGAAGTTGCACACCATTATTATCCTAATAAAATTTTTGTAAAGTTAACACGTAATCTCAAATATAATGTGTTACTACTAAAATTTCAAAATAGAATTTCCGATTAGGCTGCTTCTTTCTTAACATTTTCTTTTCAGATCACAGTCAGCAATACAATGCCTACACAAACTGAGTCCTTTTAGAAGTGGCATGCCTTTTGGTTTAAAATGGTTTCATTTGTCATGTTCAATATTTCCCTGACTATATGGCAAACATTGATTGTCTGTGATCAGCTATAATTCTTGTAGCGGATATGAAAACTTTAAAGTGGTTGGTCTTTCAACTTTTTAACGTAAGGAATGTTTGGTCCGCATAGACAATTATAGAAAAGTGTACCCCCCATTGATTTTACGCAAAGAAACACTCAGATTAGGTCAATGATTACTGTGTTCCTTTGCCAATTCAATAAAGCAGTTCTTCCGGTTGGCACCATGGTTTGTTTAAATTAACACAAAATTGGCACCACCGTCAGGGCATGTATAATATGCAGAACTGCAGTTTTTACACTTTGGCAGGTGTATATTATACATACATTTATGTTAGTTTGTGATTACATGATTCTTTGGATCTTTATGTACCTTGTATTTATATTTTTAATTTGATACTGTATAGATATTATTGCTATTGTTTATCAACCTGTGTTTGTGCACTCTGTTGTTATACTTGCACTCATTATTATTGCTGAATGTTTTATGTTTCTGCTAAAGTGGGACTGATATTGTACGGTATAAGGTCAATAAAAACAAACTGAATTTATGGAAATTCATTAGCGGTTTGTTCTGCTTAGACACAGCAGAGAATGTTGTACTGAGGGCCAGAAAATGAAACATTGCCAAAGTACCATTATAAATTTGTTACCAAAAGCTCAGAAATATATTTTGTCTAATCAGAAGCACAATACTAAATTAGTATTTGATATTTCCCTGTCAGTAATTTGTTAACCAAGAAGTAATAAAGCAAATGCACGTGCTAAATCTTGTTGTGACAATCCAGTCTTGAATGACCGTGAATCGCATAGGACCTTTTATCCCACTGTGACAGTGATGTCATGAGCAGCACAATTCCAGTCTGATTTCTATAGCAACATGGAAGAGACCACACCACAAAATGACAGTGTCTGTAATAAACAAAATGGCATCGGGAAAACATGTGAAAATGTTTAAGTATTTAACAAACAAAGCAAAAAAAAAAAAATAAAGTCAGAAGTTGAATGCAGAACATAGTAAATCTTTAGGAAAGGAATGCAGCTGTTTAATTAGTTTTACATTAAAACATATAGTCCCTGAAAAGAAGAAAGAAAACAAGCAAAAAAAAGCATAAATAAAATGTCACAATTAGAACAGGTTTATTTTGAGTAAAAATGAACTTTACATCCATGAAACTCTGGGTTACCCATTATGATTTTGGTTGTGACTCAGTTCTTAATTGTTAATTCTGAATAAAAGTGAAATAGTGAAAGTGAAAAAAAGAAAGGAAGAATGCTATTTTGGACTAAGCATCTTATCCGTGAGATGTAATTGCGTAATTGAAACAACAGCTTACCTCTCCAGTTAATTAATTGGATTTTTAATCGAACAGGACACTCTGGCTTCTAGTTTTTCCCACAATGCTGTACACCTTTCTTCACGTGAAGCTTGTTTTTTCTCCGTTGTGCTTGACTGGAATGCTAAGTAGCAACTCAGAGCTGCCCAATCTCAGACATTATTCAGATGGTAGGAAAAATTGCAGTTTTCCCAATTTGTTTTAAATTAAGATTCTTTATCATTTATAAGAGGAGTATGTAATTGTGCAATTATTAGCATTTTCTGTCACTACCTTAAAAGCCTAAATTCAAATCCTGGGCCGGGAACTGCTGAGTTTGCATATTTTCCCTCCCATTTGCACATATTTCTTACAGACACTCCTGTTTGCTTCCACAATCCCAAATACAGACAGGTGAGGTTGATCTGTAATTCTAAACTCTCTAGTATGGCTGAGTGTGCCCTGTGATTCACTAATACTCTCTTCAGGAATTCTTTTGGTTTTCTGCCTTACACTGGAAATGCAGCCAGATACTATAAGAATGAACCGGTGAAAGGTCCAGCCCTTTCTCTTTAACACTAGAATTACCAGAGCCTACGAAAAAACTCGTATATCCGGCCCACCTTAAATCGCTTCTTAAAACCTTTCTCACCTCTCCGCCAGCGTCTTTTGTCATCTAAATGTACTGATAAAGACAAGCTGCCAGCAGCCGGCTATTCCATCCCCGCAACGACTTAGAACGTAAACAGGCTTTTCCCAGCTCTTGCCTTGATTGATTATCTGGGAGTGAAGTGGAGTTTTAGAGTAGAAATAATAAGATTGTTATTTGAAACACACACATTTCATATGTGTTGCATTTCTACAGTAATCTGTGTAAACACATTGTTAAAACAGAAACGTGTTATATATTCTAGTAGCAATTGACAAAATGTAGGCATAAACTATATAATGTATGAAGCCTGAAGTCCAAATATCAAAGACACACTTTCACAAAAGATACAAAAAAAAGCCACCGCCAAAAAAACCCGCCTTAGTGTGAGACATTGATATGAATTAACTATCACTGCTTCCGTGGTGTAACGGTATCAGTCGCTGACTGGGAATCAGAAGGTCATGAGTTCGATCCTGCACAACTCCCATTTGAGAAGTGTTCTTATTTTCACTATTTTAGAATAAAAAGATACATTTGATTTCAGTCTGTAACAGCTGGTGTAATTTATGATATTTGTAAAGGTTAGCTTTATTTTTTTAAAATTCACTTTTCATTGTCTCAGTCGCGTTCACGATCCATCCCTACCGCCCCCAACCTGACACTGCTGTTTTCACATAAAGACGCGCTATAGTTCTGCAGTGTATCACGATACATACGACCGCGTGTTTTTTTCCCCCCAATATTGCCAGTCCCCACATGTTGCTGTATGCTGTTTCTTTTGTACTCCAGGACATGCAGAGGAAAGCATAGTAAAGAGCAGTAACTTCAGCGCTATATGCAATCATCAGACACTCCCCATCTGACACTGCTGTTCTCACATAAAGACGCGCTATAGCTCTGCAGTGTACTTGTGACTGCATTGTCGTACCAATGCTTGCGAACTAAAGTGTCTGCATGCACTTTTCGTGGCATTACACGCGTATTTTTTGAGCATGCCCATGTCGCTCAAACACAGGAACATATGTTGATGTAAAAGTATAACAAAACAAGTGCACTTTTATTCAAGACTATAACCGAAGAAAAAAGAAAGCAAGTTACAGCAGGCGGTTGATATGACAGCTTGCGTGGTGGAATGCTAAGAACTGCTGATTTCCATTCTGTGCTATATAACTTAACATTTGAATCTGACGATTGCATATAGCGCTGTCTGATTTAGTGTGCGCAAGAACATGCAGGTGGCCAGTTGCTGAGTGCTACAACGCACATTTAAAAAAAGAAAGCGACAAATATATGTGACGTTTTGAAGAAATCATTTTATGACGTGAATAGTACCAATCAGAAAACATCGTCGAAGTAATGCAATATTATTTGAAAACGAACAGCGTCAGGTTGGGTGTGAAGTTATACTGGCGCTGTTTGAGTCAGATCAGAAGCTGAATAAGCTGAAAAAGCTCCTGTTCTGACTCTAAGTAAAAAAGCATGAATTAATCAACAGAAATAACCACGATTGACATTTTAAAGTTAACGATTTACAGTGCATGCCAATTTATAAATTCAATGTCCGTTTGAGGAAAAAAAAATCACTTTCTTCAAAGCTGGGAATCGAACTCGCGTCTCTGTGGCACAGTAAGGCAGTGGTGCTCCAAGTCAGCAAACCGTCCTTATAACTTATTTTTTTCAAGATCCATAACACACAGACAGACAGAGCACTGCGTAATACAGAGACAGACAGGCAGAGATATACAAACAAACAGGGAAGGCACACGTACTGAAAGAAAAAAAAAATCAACATGTGCGTTGTTTCTGTAGCACTGAATGAGCTCACCCGCTCTAACGTCACCCCTCCGCCGATCTGACTCTCTAAGTAACAGCGCAAGTACAGACACAAATCAAGTGCATGTGTGTACTGTATAATATTAACAAAAAGAGCAGCTTACTACTGAAAACGGCAAATATAGGAGTGAGTGGGGATCGAACCAGTCCTCTTGATTACACTTGGTTTGCGTCTGTACTTGTGCTGTTGCTTAGAGAGTCAGATCATGGAGGGGTGATGTTAGAGCGGGTGAGCTTATTCAGTGCTGCAGAAACAACGCGCATGTTGATTTTTTTTTCTTTCAGTACATGTGCCTTCCCTGTTTGTTTGTATATCTCTGCCTGTCTGTCTCTGTATTACGCAGTGCTCTGTCTGTCTGTGTGTTATGGATCTTGAAAAAAATAAGTTATAAGGACAGTTGTTCATGTTAATTGCAGTCTCAATTGTTAAAAAAATATTTTAAAAGGAGCATCCCACATGAAAATATAACGATCTCATTAACTGACAGTGCATACCAATTTACAAATTTTATGTCCGTTTGAGGTTAAAAACAAAAAAAAGAAATAACACTTTATCCCCAGCGGGGAATTGATCTCATGTTTGTGAGGCAGAGAAAAGCTACTTGGTCTAAGAAGCAAATCTTAGCGTGCTACGCCACAGAATCTGTTATATGGTGTGTGAAGCTTTTGTGGAAGTGTTTATTTGATCTTAGGAACTCGGGCTTTACACATTTTACATTTTGTAACATTTATTACTAAAATATGAAAAAGTTTCTGTTTTAGCAATGTGTTTACACAGATTACTGTAGAAACGGAACACGCATGAAATGCATGTATTCCAAATAGCGATCTATTATTTCTATTCTAAAACTCCAGCAGTTCAGTCACTCCCAGATAATCAAACAAGCCATGAGCTGGAAAAACTTAGTGAACGTTCTGCGACGGTGGGGGACGGAATAGCCGGCTGCTCGCTGCTCCTCCAAATCGGCACATTTAGAAGACAAAAGAGAGGTGAGAACGGTTTTAAGGTGGGCCGGATCTACGAGTAGTATAAACACTAAAAAGCACAGGTTACTGTGGCCAGTGTATCTCTTTCTTTCTTTCTTTCTTTCTTTCTTTCTTTCTTTCTTTCTTTCTTTCTTTCTTTCTTTCTTTCTTTCTTTCTTTCTTTCTTTCTTTCTTTCTTTCTTTCTTAACACAGTAACAATTCTAAATGTATTTTGATTTTCCTGTATCCCAACAAAGACAGCTCTTAACTACTTTGCCTAAGCCTCCTTGCTTCAGGTTTTGTCCCCAGTTTCCCTGTTACATACAGTAGTCAATGAATAGAAATTAAATTGGCTTCCACTTCCGATCCACAGAATCAGAGACCATTCCAGACTGGCAGCATGCCAAAGCTTCAGTGTTCCACCAGCTTGACAAACCCCATTCGCCCGCCAAAGGTCTTTACCTAATGAACTCCTACAAAAAACATTTTCTCAAAGTTTTGAAGGTGGACAGGGAGTTCATTGAGGCTGCTTAATAGAATGCTTTTATCAGTCAGTTCACTACCCATCAATCAAGTGTAGCATTTCTCAGCTGGTGGTCTGGTGTGCAGGCTATGGGAATTCATTACTCTGGTCAACAATAAAGAAAGTGCTTAAAAATCCCTAAGGCCTGTTACTATGTTAAATCTGAAAGGGGCTTACTGAAGAGGCACCCTGCCATTAAAGTCCAAGACCCCCTACATGGTGACCACTGCAAAAGTAAAAATACTGTGGCCAGAAAATGACAAGAGCCGAGGTCAAATGAACATGTTATTAGATGTTAATCAATAAATTAGGGTTACATTGCCATTTGGTTTGCCATATATGATAAACTGTAGGCATGTACTTTTGAAACTGGAAGGAAGTCTGATTTTTGCTATTCAAGACAATCCAAATAAGCATAAATTAGACCTAGCCAAGCTTCCCTTAACATGTTATGTCAAATGTATTAGAAATGTACAACATCTTTACTCAAGATGATTTACAATTTTGTTTGCCATCTGCCGGCCCGCAGACTGCTACCGGTTTGTACATTATTTTTGCCCTTCTGCAGACAGTTACTGGTCCATAGAATATTTTTGATGGTCCATGAAAATCAGTTAATTTCCAAGTCATGTTTTTTTTCAGATAACATTTAGAACAATTAGTTATGCTATGTTTCAGTCAGGATGCTTGAAATTTCAGCAGATCCCCTTTCCCAAGCTCTCTGATATAATGTTAATAAATATGGACTCTTGAAACTTGAAGGAGGACCCACATGCCTGATTTAATGTTAGTAAATCTTGATCCTCAAAACTCAAACAAGGACCTGCGCCTCTGATCTAATGTTAGCAAATCCTGACGCTAGAAACTCAAACAAGGAACAGTGCGCCTGATCCAAAGTTAGTAAATCTGGACAGTGCATCCCTGCTCTATTTAAAATCCATGCTTAAAAAGAGAGTACTGGTTTTGGCACTGGCACTGATTTGACAAATTATGTTACAGACTAAATAAGTATTATATTTTCCACCTCTCCAGACTGTGAGAAGATTTTCAGAATCTTCTTCTGGACCACAAATCAAAATGGTTGAAAACCACTAATTTAGAAGATTGAGATACATCTGTTTTTACGAGGTGGGAGCTGAACTGCTGGCCTTATGGATTAGGGGTTCACTTCTTTAGCTGCCATACTACACTGCCTTACAACTGCAAAGAGGTTTACAAATATAAATGAACAGCAAATGTCATTTATACTTGGCTGAATGTGACATTTAAAAAAAAATGTTTTAAATCTCATTCAGGATCATCTTAAGGTTGGGCTCAGTCTTGTTGTCTAGCCAGCTGAATTAAGCTAACCATATGATTTCTATGCTTGACTGTCCACAAGTTAGGTCCGTTATATGGTCACCAGTTGATCAAACTTTTGCTCTTTAGATTGTCAATAGAAAGTTGGCACAACCCCAGGAAGAAAGTCATAGGAATAACAGGGAGAGCTTGCAATGTACACTCAACACAAGATGCCAGCCATCAGGTCATGCTATATACCTGTGATGCTTATACATCTATTCATTTTTGGACAACAATTGTCCAATTTCTAGTTCCAGGGTATGATATACAGTAATTGATACTGGAGAAGCACAGAAGAGACAGCTTATTCTTTTGTGCTCATCAGTTTTTCTCCCATCACTGAAAATCGTGAATGTTAACTGGTAACTCTCCATTGTCCTAATATGAGTGTGTGTATGTTTGTGGATGGCCCCGTAATTAAGTGGTGTCCTGACCAAAGCTGGTTTCCGTTTTGCAGTTAATGATTTGAGAATGAGTGCCAGATTGATACTTTACCTGAATTGGTCAGGGTTTTGCCTAGGTCCTCACAGGTGGTGCAGTGGTTGTGCTGCTGCTTTGCAGTAAGGAGACTGTGGAAGATTGTGGGTTCACTTCCCGATTCCTCCCTGTGTGGATAGTGCTTTGAGTACTGTGAAAAGTGCTATAGAATGAATGAATTATTAGGTGGGATTTTGTGGAGTACTGTTTCGATTACTTTCTACTTTCTTGTATACAAAGTATAGGGAAAGTATTGTAATGGTCCAAAAATTTGACCTCGAGATTTTGATGAATCTTGACAGTTTAGACCTCCCTGATTCCGATTTACTTTCCCATTGGGAAAGTATTGTAATCGTCCAAAAATCCGATTTTGAGATTTTGATGAAATCTCGACATTTTAGACCTCCCTGGGTTTTAGAATTATGTTGGTGTGTCTATCTGTATTTGTGTGTATGTAAACATGATAACTTGAGTACACTTTCACTTCGGTCAATCAAATTTTGCATAAAAGTATTAGGTACAAAACGTAGATTTCTATCAACCTTTGGGCTATTTCCGCTAATGGGAAGTGGTGCTGTTTTATTCATGCAGCTGCACTGTCTGATTTATTCAACTTTTCTTTTATAATAATTGTTCAGTATATTATACATTTGATGTGATTTGTTTTTGATGGTTCTTTAATGTACATAATATAAAAATATAACCATTGTCTTGTGGTTTACTCCTCAAATATCAAACCACATATCTTGAGTATTTGAGAACGTCTAGGGAAGACCACTCCCGATTTTAATAATTGAAAGCAAAGTCAGATTCCACAAGTAAAGGTTGAGAACACTTTTAGTACACCCAGTCTACACTCATCAGGTTACACAACAGTTGTGCTATGACCACCTGCACTTGAGTGTCCCAGCAGCAAGGAATGTTTCAGTCAGGGTCCTGGTCAGAAAGTACAGAGCAGGCACTTTCCGGCACACTTAAAGATAGAATGTTAATTGGATAAAAGCTTTGACAGAAACCATTCTGCTCACTGGGGTGGAGCTCTGGGAGAAGTAAGAATAAAAGCCACAAACAAAACATGGAGCCTCAAGGGGGGAAAACACATCTGATAGGAGCGTAAAACTTGAGCTGCAGATTTTTCATTACAAGGTCAAGGTTGTTTTTCTTTTTCTAGGAAATTAACTAGGCAGTAAATAGTTTCAAATGTCTTAAAGTCATTTTTATTGTAAAGTGTGATAAAAAGGGAAAGTAAAGGCACCCTGATCAATAACGCTGGCTTCACAGGAAGATACTATATTAGCCAGAGCATGACTTATACCAAATGCAGAACACCAGACGGACAGAGGTGAATGCTTTGAGGTCCGCTACCCCTATAAAGGCTAAGCAGTCAAGCTGGTTGGAGATTATTGAAAGTTGTGCAGTCAGTGTTCAGCCTGTGCACTTACTGTAGATATCAGGGCTCTGGACCTTGAGGCCCTGTGAATGCCACATACAATCAAGTGAGAGGGATACGCTGGACTGAAATGCAGATTTAATTAGCTGTCCAGCCTGAAATGTTTGGCATAATTCCATACTCTGGCCTGAAGGTATTTACATGTCCTTTAATTTAATTCAGTCTCTAGGACACTGCTTCATCCTCTAGATTGTTGTATTGAAATATGACATGTTCTGTTGGATAGTTTGTTAGTAATGAGCCACACGGATCAAGTGAGATGATTGTTTTTGGACTTAGTATTGTCAAGGAAGTTTGCTAAGGTCAGTTCAGTTTGATCAATCACCAAAGTACAAAAGGCTAAATCAAAGTCAAAATCAAATCTTTTTCTGCTGAAGTTTTGTTTGCTCAAGCGCAAGCCTCTTGCAGAGTTTTTCCTTTTGTTACTTGAGGTTTAGATACCGTTTAATTGTGGCCACCATAATGTGAAAGGGTACATGACATGAGTATCAGGCACCTAGCAACCAGACACAGGAAATGGTGCCTCCTGGGAAAAAAATACACAAAATTTGGCACATCATAATTTCAATAAAAATACATAATATAATATATATTTGTTAATCAGTGCCGGTAGAAGCCCATTTTAGAGCCCTAGGTGGGGTGGACGGACATCACCTCTCGTTGTCCATAGCAGGTTGTCAGAATTATTAGAGTTTGATGACCTGTGGAGAGGTGGAGTCCCTTCAGTAGCACAAATGGCGCCTCTTTGCATATATACCATGGACTTTAAGAAGTGAACACCCCTTATGCATAGAGCGTGCACAATTTTGTTTTCATCAATGGTGCCCAATGGGTATCAATGCCCACTCAGTATCATTAGAGTTCCCCCTCAGTGTCTGAAGAGAAAACTGTTTAATTGTCGTAAATTGTGCCTCTCAGATGACAGCGCCCTAGGCATCCACTTATATCGCCTAATGGATTGATCAGACCTGTTGTTAATTAAACAAGAGATTCATCTAGATGGCTTCTGGCATCATATTAAGCACCTTTATTTTTTAATGATTTATTTATAGTGCTTCCTTTATAGATTTGAATGAACTGTTTATTCACAGCTTGTATTCAGCATGCTTTAAGCACAGAAGTTTATGTAACTAGGGGGGCAAGCCCTCCTGGCGGCTTTAGTGCCCAACCTCCCTTGGCGCCTTTGATGCCCAATCCCCAGTTGCGGCCAGTCTGCCACTCACATTGTGAAGAGGGGGGCTGAATGCACCCCAAGGAGATGCGGTCGCTCCTCCGCAACCCCCTCTTAAAACTAGAATTACCAGAGCCTACGAAAAAACTCGTAGATCCGTCCCACCTTAAATCGTTTCTTAAATCCGTTCGCACCACTCCGCCATCGTCTTTTGTTTTCTAAATGTGCAGATAAAGACAAGCTGCAAACAACCGACTATTCCATCCCCCCACCGACTTAGAACGTGCACGAACTTCTCCCAGCTCATGCCTTGATTGATTATCTGGGAGTGAAGTGGAGTTTTAGAGTGGAAATAATAGATCGTTATTTGGAACGCACGCATCTCATGTGTGTTTCATTTCTACAGTAATCTGTGTAAATACATTTTTAAAACAGAAACGTTTTTCATATTCTAGTAGTAAATGACAAAATGTAGGCATAAACTATATAATGTATGAAGCATGAAGTCCAAATATCAAAGAAACACTTTCACAAAAGGTACAAATATAACAGAACAAGTGTGCTTTTATTCAAAAATATAACGGCAGAAAAAAAAGCCACCTTAGTGTGCGACATTGACACTCATTTACTATGATGGCCCCGTGGTGCAGCAGTATCAATTGCTGACTGGGAATCAAAAGGTCACGAGTTCGATCCTGCACGACTCCCTTTTTGAGAAGTGAACTGCTCGTATTTTTACTATTTTAGAATAAAAAGATACATTTGATTTCAGTCTGTAACAGCCGGTGTAATTTATGATATTTGTAAAGGTTAGCTTTGTTTTTGTTTTTTTTTATTCACTTTTCTTTCTCTCAGTCGTGTTCAGGATCCTTCCCTACCCCATCTGACACTGCTGTTTTCACATAAAGATGCGCTATAGCTCACCCAAGGAGCGCCCTTCTTACATTTAAAACATGTGTACTTGTTGCAGTGTACACACCTCTCTGTGCTATGGTTCCTATTACACTGAACAAGCACCTGTAATTTGCAGCTCTATTCATTATCTCAAAACAAATATATGTGACGTTTTGAAGAAATCATTTTATGACGCGAATAGTACCAATCAGAAAACATTGTCGAAGTAATGTAATATTATTTGAAAACGAATAGCGTCTGATTTGGTGTGATTTATACTGGCACTGTTACTTAGAGTCAGATCAGAAGCTGAATAAGCTCCTGTTCTTACTCTAAGTAAAAAAGCATGAATTAATCAACAGAAATAACCGCGATCGACATTTTAAACTTAACGATTTACAGTGCATACCAATTTATAAATTTTATGTCCATTTGAGGCTACAAAGAAAAAAAAGCACTTCCTCCCCAGCGGGGAATCGAACTCGGATCTCTACGACGCGGCAGGGCTGCTGTGTTCTGAGTCAGCAAATCCCAGCGTTACACCACAGAAGGTGTTGTGACAGCCTTGAACCTTTTGTGAAAGTATTTATTTCATGTTTGGCCATCAGGCTTCACACATTCTATAGTTTATACCTACATTTTGTAACAGTTATTACTAAAATATGAAAAAGTTTCTGTTTTAACAATGTGTTTACACAGATTACTGTAGAATTGGAACACACATGAAATGTGTGTGTTCCAAATAACGATCTATTATTTCCACTCTAAAACTCCAGTTTAGTCACTCCCAGATAATCAAACAAGGTATGAGCTGGGAAAACTTAGTGAACGTTTTGCGATGGTGGGGAATGCAATAGCCGGCTGCTTGCTGCTCATCTTAATCGGCACATTTAGAAGACAAAAGAGAGGTGAGAACGGTTTTAAGGTGGGCCAGATCTACGAGTTTTTTCATAGACTCTGGTAATTCTAGTGTTAAATGGTGCTACAATGGGAAACGAATAGTGTTTTTTTACCTCCTCTTTGCTCAATCAGCTTCTGGCTTGCTGCTGCTGCCGTGCCGCATGATCTGCATATCGCATGGTGCTTTGAACATTTAAAAGCCTGTACAGCAGCTGTCCTACTCTTTGTCTTTTATTTACGGCCCTGGGCGTGTTTAAATCTCTTGGCACAAATTCTTGTCTTGCGGGACGTGAGTTCTTGATAGTTTTTAGTTTATAATATAAAAACGGAATAAGAATCTGAATATCTAACAACATCACATAAAGTTCAATAAATTCTGAAAAGAATGATACCAGACATATATAGGTTTTAAAATAAGCTGATTTAAAGCATGACAAAAAAGTGACATAAACGTCACATAAAATCGTTGCACTTTTAGGCTTAGGATTTTATATATAGAGAGTAGATTATACTGTACTGTTATGGTACGTATTGCTTTCTAATCTGACTGAGTGTAATTATACATTGTGTTGTGTTATTGTGTCCTACTGGTGGCACATTACACAACTTCTAGTCAACAGAGGATGTCAAACTTGACAACTGCGGGTGCTGATCACGTTGTCTAAGGATGTATGATTACACAAGTAAGATCGCACGGCATGACAAACTATATGACTCCATGATGACTTTTCCTGACAGCCTCTAACATGCCTCCTGACAGTGTTGTAAAACTACTTTCCAGGTCAGTGGGTTCAGCCAGAATCTTGTCCCTTTTTTCTTTTTTTCCATTCTGTTATTGTACATAAAACAAGAAACGTCAGGCAAATGAGCCTCTGTTCTTTTTGCAAGGTCCAAAATGCCTGCATGCCTGTATTCCTCATAGCTGCATTATATGCATTTTACTTCTATCAGAGCTCTCAGGGTTCACAGCTCCTGCACAGTGATCCTGTCACTACAACATAAGACAAAATTAAACCTGTTTCAACTAGTTGGACTGTGTCACTGTGTAATGGCTGACTCACTCTCCCTAACTTTCAGCTACACCACCAAGACCTGTGACCTGGCAAGCTGAGGATGTTAGACCCGACAGAGCCATACTTTTTTCCAAATAAACTTCCCCAATCAATGATCAAAGATAAGTCAAAAGACAAACAATACATAAAATAATAAAGTGAATATATCCATCCATTATCCAAACCCACTATATCCTAACTATAGGGTCACGGGGGTCTGCTGGAGCCAATCCCAGCCAACACAGGGTGCAAGACAGGAAACAAACCCAAGGCAGGGCGCCAGCCCACCGCAGAAAGTGAGTATATGTTAATTAAAAAAGAAATGCACAAACTCCAACTCCAAACATATATATATATATATATATATATATATATATATATATATATATATATATATCAAACCCCAACCAGCCCCGACATAACACTCAACCCCAAAAGTGACCGATGGAATGTAATAATACAAAGGTGCAGCAAACAGTTAATATACAACACGAACCCTCCCTTGATCCCACACTGAACATGAAATCAATGAGACACACAGAAAACACTAAACGCACATAAAAGCCCAGGAGATTAAACGGAAAATGAATAACGTTTGTGAATCTTGTTCAGCTGGAAAAGTGTCCTACGGCAATTATATACGGATGAATATGATGGTTTGTTCCTCTCTCCAAACAACAAGATACGGTCTCGCCGTGCTTATCCTCAGTACAACAGCATAGTCCAGAACCCCAGGGGTTTGCATTACAAAGGTGAAGTTGTCAGGCGTTGAAAGTGGCAAGTAGAAAAAGGCGTAAGTGATCTGGATCGCTGCTTTCTCCTGCCTCCGCAATGAATTGGCTGTATAGTAGAACAGGATTTGTTATTATTTTTTTGGACCTCCTGTTTAAATAGTGAATGTCCCAGATGCAGATGATGGGATTAACAGGACAAATTATCATGAGGGACCACAGTTCCATGGTGTTATCCTTCCCCCTTTGTTTCCAGGGGAGCATATTTACATAAACACACAGACCATGTAAACAGGACAACGCTATGAAAGACGTCACTCAGCACAAAATACATTTATGACGACGTGAATCATGTAGCAAAGCTACAACTGAGTATATTACACTACACCACTGATGGTCACACTAGTGCACTGCTACTGCCTTCATCTTGCTAATATTATGTACTGTAAGTGAAATCTGTGGTTGAAAATCACTAACAAAGTCATGAAATGTGACAGGGTCTGTAGATTACTGGGTCCAGAGCAGGTGAATGTGGAAGTGAGCATCAGTGTGCCATACAATGGACTGGTGCCACTACCAAGGATGATGTCTGTCTTGTGTGTGATGTTTCTGGGCTAAACCCCAGCTCGGATGACCCTGTACTGGAATAAGCCGGTACAGGAATGTGTGTATTAATGGATGGATGTAGTGTGTCAGACCTGCTTTATCGTCCCTGTTCACAATTCGTCAAGCCTAGTTGGATAACCCACCAGCACTGGAAGCAAAGCAAGAAAGCCCCCAGAATGTTATGTCAGCTTATTGAAGGCTAAAGTCATACACACCTTTATTTAGGTAGTTTAGAGATTTACTCGGCCTGTCAAATGAAACTGGGAGTACCCAGTGGCAATACAGGAGAACATACAAACCACACATAGAAGGAATCCCCCTTATTAAACCTGAGGTCCGAGAGCTGTGAGGTTGGAATGCCATTTGATGTCCCAACTTGCTAAACAAGGTTAGAAGTGATGTATTATATATGCCTATAGATGCACAAACATTGGTGTGCTGAGTTGCAAGAAATTAGGTGTTGAGCCAGTGACATTCCAACCAAACTTACAGAAAGACATCCACATCCAAGATCTCTGGTTGGATTTCCAATGTTACTCATCGTGTCAAGCTTGCACATACCTCCCAAAACCACCTGGGATTTCTCCTAAAATTCTAACTTCGTACCATAATAACTGACACAGGGAGCATGAGTGTGCCTATTGGGGTTTTCTATTCACTCCTAAAATTAAGACATCCGCTTTAAAAAACGAATGGAAGGATTTTGCAAAACTTTTTAACTTTATAACAGTTTTGGGGAATTTAATTTTGATTTGGGCTGGATTGTTGAGGTAGTTAGTGGTATAAATGGTGATTGTGTTATTTGTTAGCAGAAGTGTTTGGAGTGAAATTGTTTGCTTGTGCTGAGCAGGTGAATGTAATTGTTTTTTGTCCGTTAATATAAAGTCCTTAAGGCTTGTTTTGTTAGGTTATAGAGCAAATTTTCATGTGATAATATTTGCATTTCAAAGTAGCCTTTGTAATCAATACATAAACAAGTCCACTTTTTTCCATTGTAATTTTGCAGGCATGATTTGACTCACATTCCCGAGCATGCCGTAACTATGTTAAACATACATTTTAGCTTGATAGTCAAGAGTTAACTAGTCTTCCCTTTCGGCTGGAATTAAAATAGCTACGACAGCAAGAAAATCTTGTTTTTGTTGTTCATCTTTGACATTACTTATGAGTAAAATACAAAAAGTTCTGGATCTTCTCTCTCTCTTTTCCTTAAAGTGTGAAATGTATTTGATCCATTACATGTATGTAAAGAACATTTTGAACCCATGATCTCCTTCAGTCAATCCTAGTATTTTTACTTCCCTGAGGGCCTCATCTTTGATCTTCTCAAAGACACATCTTGCCTTCTTACAGTTCTGTATATGCAGAGAAACCAGTAACCGACTGGAGTCCCAACTAGGATAGGACTGCTGGGATTGAGAGAGACAGACAATTGGGTCTGACATGAGTGGGATGTCTAGATCCCCACCCCCGCTAATTCGAGTCGAGACAGCGGTTTGCCAGCAGCTCACAAGAACAGGAACTGGAGCAACATGCTTCACTGCCTTGATTTACACCAGCTAAATAAGAGGAGTGCAGCTGAAACCACAAATTAAGCAAAATAAATAACCAACTGGCAGTTATTCATTGCCAAAGGGACTCTGAGTTGAGTTTTAATGTCTTCTTCCTAGCACTGAGCCTACAGTGTCTTCAGAGTGCCAGGTCTAGACTAGAACCCTCACAGTGTTAACAGCTGGTTGGGCTTCCTCTGGGGAAACCTGTGCCTGCTAGCCTGCAATTAAGGCTTCCTGTTCATTTAAAGTTAAGAAAATAACTTTTTTTTTTTTTTTTTTTTGCAAAATATTCTTCTGAATCTATTATTATTAGGGGGGGACACATTCATGAAGCCTAAAGACATAAACAGGCCTAAATTAGTCCTGTGGTTTTCTACCCACATCCCCAAGCATGATAGATAGATAGATAGATAGATAGATAGATAGATAGATAGATAGATAGATAGATAGATAGATAGATAGATAGATAGATAGATAGATAGATAGATAGATAGATAGATAGATAGATAGATAGAACAGCTCAATAAATATGTAAATATTATAACAAATTATAACAAAAAACAACCCCTCTCCCCAAAAAATTCTCAGAAAAGCAAAAAGAGAAAAGTATTTCTGACTTAGCTAATAATAAAAAGAGCAGCCATGTCCATAGTGAGGCATCATAAAGGCTGTATGTCTAAAGGCACCCTGCTTTATCCTGTATGAGGTCCCATCATTGAGCCTGCCTTCCTAGTCAGTTTGTTGATTCAGTGGGCTTCTCCTGAAGTGGTGTTACTGGCTCAGCATACGACAGTGCAGAAAGTTACACTGGCTATAGCAGAGTTGTAGAATATGTAATGGATGTCACTACACACATTTAAAGGAGCACAGTCTCCTAAGGAAAAAAAGGAGCGTCTGCTCTGCCCTTTTTTATATTGTTCATTTGTATTGTGAGACCAGTCCAGTCTGCTCTTGACGGAGACCCCCAAGTACTTGTAGGAGTGAACCACCACTCCTTAAATAGTGACCAGACACAGAGGGTCTGTGGTGTGGTGAAAGTCAATAACCAGTTTCTTGGTTTTTATGATGTTAAAGTGCAGAAAATTCTCTTTGCTCCAAGAAAACGAAGTTCTCCACCCGACTCCTACTTTCTGTCTCATCCCCTTTATCAATACACCCCATAAGTGCAGAGTCATCTGAGATTTTCTGGAAGTGACATGACCTGGTGTTATATTTATAGTTGGAGGTGTGCAGAGTGAAGAGAAAAGGAGACAGGGCTGTTCTTCCTTGTGGTTCAGTTAATTGGTATGTGACTGTGAGTGTTTGCCCTGCAGGACTGGCCTCCTGTCCAGTGTTGGTTCCTTCCTTGGATTGAGAAGATTAAAAAATTTGTGGACAATTGTGAAGTGACGTCCATCTGCCCTGTAGAGCAGTCAGGTTTCTCTAAGCTTATTTACCAAATGTAGTGGCTGATTTTTTTTTATTTTCGTTTTTAAGTGAATTTTCCACTGCTACTCTAAAGTGTCAGTGCTTTGTTGGTCATTTTTTCTTTAATTATGAAAGAGCTCATCTCCACAAACGCAGACAAGCATGAAAACTGAAAAGCCATTTCCCTGGTGGCTATTTTTACTTTCAAGGTCGTTAATTGCGCTGTCTCCACGGTTGAAAGATGTGGCTAACATTTACTCTCCCTGATATTTCTCTGCTTCGCTGAAGCTCCCGGCCCTTTTCACATTGTTGCCAAAGTCCTGTGTATGCAGTTGTGGAAAGCCAACCAGCTGTCAAGAGCAATTAAGACAAATCTTCCTTTGGTCGGAAGTACTGTTAAGGAGGGTATCACAAATTGAATAATGGCTGTCATACAAGTGCACCAAATTGGGCATTCTCAGAACAGCACTTGGGGTTCACACAGAGGTTTAAGTTCATCTCCTTTCTGGCTCAAAGTAGCAGATAAGTAAGCTTTAAATTCTCTCGGCTCTTTAGGTAGATTTAGTGGATTTAATGTTTGCCATGCCTGAATACAAATGGTTTAGAAAATTGGGCTTTAGGGACCTATTAGTAAAAGGAATCTGCCCGGAAAAGAAGCTTCATAGAATTGGCTCTGTGTTGCTATGCCCTCCTGTTTACGCATTGCGCCTGCTGCACCCCGGCATGTACGAGTGGTTTTCAATGAACTGCAACAGGAATTCCATTCATGGCTGTGGAAGGAAACGAGCAAAAGAAAGAAAGAAAGACTGGGATACACTGGCCACAGTATCCTGTGCTTTTTAGTGTTTATACTTCACTTAATCATTTTTGAACCTGCTTTTTCTTAGTACTGGCCCACAGTGTTAGAGAATATCCAGAAGCACTGAGTACAAAGCAGGAACCAACAAGAGAAGGGAAGACAGTCTATTACTGGGCATACCTGGTCTTAAAGAGACAATACAGAATCACCAGTCAAACTAATGGCAGGTCTTTTCTTTATTATAGTTGCCCACCGCTACTCGATTTAGTAGTCACAGGCAGCTCACCAGTTCATTCTTACAGTATCTGGCTGCATTTCCAGTGTAAGGCAGAAAACCAAAAGAATTCCTGAAGAGAGTATTAGTGAATCACAGGGCACACTCAGCCATACAAGAGAGTTTAGAATTACCGATCAACCTCACCTGTCTGTATTTGGGATTGTGGAAGCAAACAGGAGTGTCTGTAAGAAATACATGCAAATGGGAGGGAAAATATGCAGACTCTATAGTTTCCAGGCCAGGATTTGAAAGAAAGAAAGAAATCGACATTTACTTTATAACAAATATCTGTAGATATTTGAATTCCATGCTAAAAATTTGAAGACTAAAAGTATAAGACTAATTCAGTAATCTCTTTTGGTTTAACAAATAAGAAAATGCACACCTGGCATGACATTCAGGTGCAGTCAGAAGCTTGGTTAGTTGGTTTGAAACATTTTTAAATGTTCTAAACACTTAATCAAAGAGTTTGTTATCACAGTTTTATTCATCATTGGTTTTGTAACATTGAAACATATTCAGAAACAATCAAATGTAGTTACATGTGCTAGTAGCATACATAAAGCATGCTTTTAATGCCATTTTACAGTATCACGTACTGAAGTTGGTTTCATAGATTATAGGTTCCAACTCATGTGCTGTAAAGATCCAATGCGCTACTGGTAGTTGTTGAATGTGCTGAAGTTCCAAGTTAAAATTGTGTGCAACATCCAAAAATGATAAATAACAGATTACTGTGGCCAATTAATTACAGTTCCAGAGAAATACTGAAGTATTATAATCTTTTGATAATGAGGTTGTTTTTAGTATAAAAGAAATACTGAGTACACATTTAGTCATTATTGTACCAACTGTCACCGAGCCATCTTTCATACATTTCTACATAAGTTAAGTTATCGTTTCTCTTTAATGGACGTTAACATCATGTCCGTTACCTGCTTTGGTTTCAAGGAGCAGGAGAAGTGAGCTGCTGTGATGGAGATTCACACAAGACACATGCTGCCACAGAGACATGTGGGATTCGCAGATGCAGAAGCAGACTGTTGGCATATAACAAAATCTACCCCTGCATTCTGGTATAGTAAGGAATGGTACTTACAATGAATAAATGAATAAACAATATCATTACTACTGTATTTAATAAATAAAGAATATCGTTATTGGTGAATTGAAGAAATTAATCCACATCTAAAGTCTTACCTTTCTTTTATGGAAATACTTGGCCATTCCACCCTGTCCACATCTGACCTGCCCCATCACATGTTCTGGATACATGTTCTTTGGTGACCATACGTTGGTGCGAACGACTGCAGGTGTTTCACTGGTTTTCCACCAGGAACAGCTGTTGAATGAGTAAAAGGAAAAAAAAATATATATATAAAAAATATACAAGCTGAAGTAACCACTCTCAAGATAAAACTGAAACAGTAAACAAATTCATATTTGAAATCGCAGAGAATGTTTCACTTTTTTTAAGAGAGATGGGTTTGCAAATTCACTTATTCTTTTCAGAGATTTTGAAATATCAAAAAAAGTGTACAGCGAACTGTAGTCAACATATCTCAAAGAAAATTGAACTGTCCCAACAAATCTCCTGCAAGAATATGTGTGCCAAATCCAAACAAAATCGGTCTACAGGGAGCCTAGATGTTTCATGCAGACAGAAATGGCAATTGCAGTAGGTGCACATCACTTTACATGCAAATTTGCCAAAACATGATATTCATGTACTGAGCTTAAAAAGTAACTCCAACACTAACCCTAACCAGCAGATGGTGGTACACACCAAGAGAAGTATACATCCCCAAAATTCTCAATGTTAAATAAACCTAACCCTTTCCTTCATACTTTCTTCATTAAAACATAAATATTTGAGTGTAATTCATATTAAAAAAAATGGCTGGATGGCACAGTGGTTAGCACAGTAGTCCTTAAGCTGCAATCCCTGATTTCATTTACCTGCTGAGACTTTGTCTGTTTGTGTGGTCTGGATGTATCAGCTTGGGTAGGATAGGTTCCTATTTGGCACCTTTTGCTTTTGGGTTAAGCTTTAGCTTTATGTAACCCTATCATGGAAATAGGGTTCTTAAAAAAGATGGGTAATTTGTAGTTCAAATGCCAGTGAAATGTTTCTGTACTTATCTGTCTGTCTATTGTGATGGAAAGCAGGACATCAGTGAGACCCAAACCCCAACACGAACACACTAAGAGTCCCAGGTTCAAATAACAGTGTGTTTATTACACACACTCCTCAAGAAAATCAACAGAAATATAACACAATATCTCCACAATAATCTCTCCTCCTTGCAACTCCTCTCACCACCACACTGCCCTCCTCCAGTTGAGTGTTGCCTTCCTTCCTCCCAGCTCCGATCTGCCTGGACAAGGGAGTGTGGTTCCTTTTATTGAGGACCTGGAAGTACATCTGGTACCAGGGCAACTGCCTGATGGAAGTACTTCTGGGTCATATGGAAGGCCTATTATAGGGAGCGCATCTCCCTGCAGAGCCCCCTTGTGGCATCCAGGGACCCCAGCAGGGCTGTATTGCCGGACTACACTTGCCAGCATGCAAAACTGGTTCCATACTGGGCACCGATATCCAGGGCCACTGCCATCTAGTGTCCTGGGGGAATAAAGAGTCCCCAATGATGTCTTCTTCTGGTGGGCCGTCCATCCATCTTCTCCGGCCTTCACTTCTGGGTCTGGCTTCTTCCTCTTTCCTGGTTGGGATGCCCATCTGCCAGTCCTGAGCCTCCCGTCTGGGTAAGGGACCATCCCCTCCTCTGGTTGGGATACCGGTCCAACCCCTGTGGCATTTACACTACTTATCTATAATTAGATAGGAATCTTATATACAAGCCACATCACCTTTTGAAAACAGGTAATAGAATAAATTTAAAAATATTTGGTATCTCTTATCCTGCGTATAGCTTCACCACCTTTCCTCGTTATCCACGTATATCTGAACCTCTGTTGGCAGGTGCTCCATCTCTCAAGCATAGTCCTGCAAAACCTGCTTCTGTGACTCTGAAATTTCGAGGCGTCTTGGTCACCTCATCTTCACTTTTATACTTCACGTTTTTGAGGTGACTCTCTGTGTGTCTCCTACACATTTACTCCATCGGGTGTCTTACACTCGCGCTTCTGCTTTTGATCTCATTTTGAAAGCCCAACTGACCAATCAGATTGTTCTAAGGGACTGGGCATACACACATACACATCCCTTAGCATTTTATTATTTAGTAGATGGCTTCAGATCTGGAAATGGATGAATAGTTCTGTGTTGTTGTATGTTGGATATACTCACTGAATCCTGTATACATCTATTTGGCTATCTATTTTCTGATTCTGATTTTTGTCTTTGAGGGTCTTATCTTGGCAGCAACAAGTGCAAGGTAGGAACCAGTCATGAATAGGATAACCAATACATTGTAGGGCATACAATGTACAATATAATATACAATGTATTATAAGAATTGTTGATTTTCTTGTAGGATTAGTAAATAAATTGTAATAATCAATACTCTAAATTAGTGTTCTATTGTGTTGTCACTGAATGAAAAGCTTTATATCAAACAAAGTAATCCTTTTCATTTTTATCTTTCCTTTCCAAAAATATTTATTTGGGATAGGCACAGACCCTGAGACCCTAAATTAAACTAAGCAGGGTCAAGCATGAATGGATAGATCTAGCTTTCCAGTAAATCCTTCTTGTATAGGTTTCTGGGGTCACATACAGTACATTAGTCGTTACCTGTAGGCATTAAGTACGTTAGCATATCAGTTGCAGTGTCCTTTCTGTGTATGTTAAATATGCATTTAACAAAAGCAATTTTTGAAATTCAGAACCTTGCAGATGCTAATATGTGAGTCCTTGAAATGCAAACAATTACTCCACAGAAATGAAAAAAAAACCAAAATAAGTGGAGTAACTAAAATGATGTTTTGACTTGTTCTTTTCATGAGTCCAAGACCCCCTGGATGTTATTTTTTTCTATTGTGTTACAGTTACAGAAAACATTAAAGTAAAGCTGTTTTGGCATTCATGTGCAAAGCAGGATTTTTTCGATTAACATGGAACTCCTTTGCAAAGCTGTTCCATTATAAATCCTAACCTTTGGTTCTAACCTTTCTTCTTTTTCAGCTTTTCCTTTTAAAGGTGTAGAGCCTTTTATTTTTTTAGGTCTTTCTCCCCCTTGCTTTCCTTGTAGTGGTACAGTGTTTTACTTGGAGGAGTCACCTTGACCCTCTGCTGATTTTTCCATTTGCAGTGCACCACACAGTCATCCAGCCAGTCTGCCCAGAGCACTCTTTGGAGCTCTTCATCCATTCAGCACGTCCATGTGCAGATGACCTGGTCACAACAGACTTTGATCTTTACCACTGCTATTGACATTGAGTGGCTACTTGTTGACAACATTTGCCGTCGACTCCCTGTCTGTATTACCTCATTGTTTCATGTTCGCTGTCCTTGTTAAGCTACTTAATGTTCAATGTCGACATACTGAGTGGCCTTGAGCATTTTCAAAATGAACCACTCGACACAGCAGTAGGTGTGGCTGCATCTGTTGTTAAAAACTGGCAGTTCTCAGTCCGGCAAAGCGATAGAAACAAGCATTCACCACTTGACAAAAATAACTTAATATATGGAGGAAATGCATTACATAACAGTAATTAAATGAGTTTTATCTTCTAGTTCACCTCACTGCTGGCTTAATTTAAGTACTTTTGGATAGAAAGTGAGAGTAGAAAATTTTATATAGCTAAACATCAAAGAGATTTAAATTAGATTTTTAAAAAAGTGACCAAATGCTTAATATTTAATTTCTCAGGCCCACATGGTTTCAATCTTCTAACTCCTTGCTTAATCTGATTGGAATATTCTGTTTGAGATGCTCATAATCCGAGGGTTCAGACCTTCTCAGCGTTAAAATTCATAATTTGATACAGTTTCTAGATTATTCTGTTTTGTCTCAATTTTATGGACATACAGTTTATTATAAAGGTTGTAACGATGCTTGAACTCCCAGCAGTCCCTGCAGTGGCTCTGATTGGTCATGTGCTGAAGGTGCAGGGGCTGCTGGGTACAAAGAGGCTGGTGCGACATTTAAAAGGGGGCTAGTGTTACCAAAAAGGGAGGAAGCCTTTGGTGTTTCGTGTCTGGAGTTGCCTGTCTGTCTGCCTTCCATTTTGATACCTGTGGATACTTGTTTTGTCCTGGATCATCTCCTGTTTTGAGTGTATGGACTATCTTTCATCATTTCATTTCATCAGCTGCCGTTTTCATGGACTTCATATTGTGTGATTTTTGTTAGTGGTTTGTTATTGTCGAATTTGTGTTTATTGTACATCGCCGTAAGAGGGAACTGGGCTGGGATCATTGTTTTCATTTATTATTGTTTAATACATTCTTTAATTGCTGTTTTATTACTGGTCGCTTATTTGTCTCTGCTTGTGAATGTGTGGGGGTCGGACCAAGGCTGAGTGCGTCCCTGGAATCTTTTTTCGACGATGTGAATCTTAGCAGCACTGGACTGGTACAAGGTGATTGCACTTTAAATGGCTTGGGCAGGTACTTCTTTGAGCTAGACACACCTGCATGGCCCCAAATTGTTTTTAGGGACATTTAAATGTCCTTGTTTCTCCCTTGATATTCCTTAGATTTAAAGGCCATGATTCTCATCCATCCATCCATCCATTTCTCCATCCATCCGTCCATTTGTTTCTGGAGTCAGTTTAGGCTGGCTCATGGATGCAAGGAACAGTGCCCAGCCATGGCGTTGATGGCAGTTAATCCGGATTCTCTCAAGTATACAATCTCACTTGCACCACGCCTATTTAGAGGCACCAATCTAGCACACCTTGGGGATGTGCAAAGAATACTGGAGTACCTGGAGAAAAATACAGACAGAATGTAAATACTTTCAGAGACAGCATCCAGATAGAAATCTGTAGCTGGGAGGCACTACTCACTGCTAACCACCACCCCACCCTGCTGCCCTCCATACCCTTCATTCATTATTTTCAGAAATTATTCATTCATTTAAATACCCTTCACCCTTCCTTCATGATTACACCTTAGTAGAGAAGAACCTTAGCACATTTGTCTGAATCTTTTAACATTTTATTAAAAGGAAATTGTTTTCTGACCCCCACCTTGGTCCCCAGTGATGTGTTGCCTTTGTGAACGGTCTCAGAACAATAGACTGCCAGAGCGCTCTAGTTTTTACACCCTGTTGATGCTTTCTGTTTCCCATCTGCCAGTGAAATGTTATCAAACAGGGTCTGGCAAGGCAGTAGCGGCTTGTCTCTGGTTTTTCTCTTGACTCCTAAACTTTAGAAGAGGATGGCAGCGTGCAGCTCAGCTGGATTAGCAGCTTGAAAAGATGAGACCGTTATGGTTGTGATGAGGCGCGAGGGACCTGACGGCCTTCAATGTGTTTAGGTTCTGCTGCCAAATATTTTAGGGATGTCGGCCTGCAAGCTTTCAAAATTAATGTTATGTTAGTAAATCTGAATGTGTCCAAACTAACATGTTTTCCCTTGAGGAAATGCAGACCAAAGGTGTAGGAACAGTGGACGGAGAGACAAAAATGAAATGAAAAAATATGTTCAGAATGTCTGAGGTGGGAGTTGTACATGGGGTTTAAAAATATGCACAGCGTCCAAAGTGACCTTTAATAGAATGCTCAGAGTTTATATGTTGAACACATACTTCTATGAAAAGTAAAGAGAAGTGGCTTAAAGGTTAGATTTTGCTACATTTGGGAGTGGATGATTTTTAGTTATATTCTGATTTGTACTTTACTTTCCTTTTTACATGACTATATACCAAGTGTATGTACAATGTAAGCATGCTGTGTACATTTCAGGAAGGTGTCCACTTTTATTTGACCAATAAATATGTATATATACATACTCACATTTAAATACATTTATTCATACATACATAGTTTTGAATATATATATATCTGCTACCATGTTTTAAAGAACTTGTTTAGTCATGCTTAGGGTTGCAGTGCAAAGTATGAATTGACCCTAGGGATGGTAACTGCCCATTGTAGGGCATTTTTACAACTTTTTTGCATCTTGAATGTACCATGTTAACTATAGGCAGCTTGCAATACCTTTGTGTGCCAGTAGGTGTTGCTATATAAATCCATACACTACTTTCTACATCAGTTGACAGCATTACCTTTTTTGCTATAGTTAAATGTTTTGAAAACTGTCAGATATCAAGCACAGACCACTAGATGAAGAAAGAAGATAACAGCACTGGAAGAAGTCCATAGAAGAGCGACTAGGCTGATTCCAGGGCTACACGTGGTGAGTTATGAGGGAAGATTATAAGCCTTTTCAGTTTAAGAAAAAGAAGATTAAGAGGAGACATGATTGAAGTGTTTAAAATTATGAAGGGAATTAGTACAATGGATCAAGACTGTTATTTTAAAATGAGTTCAACAAGAACACGGGGACACAGTTGGAAACTTGTTAAGGTTACATTTCACACAAACATTAGAAAGTTTTTCTTTACATTGAGAATCATAGACACATGGAATAAGCTACCAAGTAGTGTGGTAGACAGTAAGACTTTAGGGATTTTCAAAACTCGACTTGATGTTTTCTTAGATTAATTAAGTGGGTAGCAATGGTAAGCTTCGTTGGTCTGAATGGCCTGTTCTTGTCTAGATTGTTCTAATGTTGCACTGCAGAGTGTGTTTTAACTGTGGATGGCCAGAGTAAGAAAGCAGCATTGCCTGTGGATGAAAAGATCTGACGGATGGAATTTTCATCAAACTGTTGCATGGAGTATGTTGTTTCGCTTGCATAGTAGATCAGAAGAGCTTGATACAGGTGATACATATGGAGATTCTGTTGTAAGGTTCAGAATAATTTTCTATTTTGCCCTTGTAGTCTTGTCGGCTGTAGTATAATGATAATCAATTACTCATGTCATCTCAAGTCCTATTGGGTAACTTTAGTACAGTGTATCATTTCATTCTGTAAGTGAACATTCACTTAGATAAAATCAGAATGTTTAATAATAACAGTGCCCGTTGTCCCTCTGATAAATTCAAGTGCTTATCTTTCTACGCCACAATGAAAGAGCCAATACATCGTCATGAATTAAATTTAATTAATTCTGCTGCCCATGAAAAAAGAAGTGCTTTATACCTTCCTAAGTGCTTGCTGCTGATGGAAGAATAGTTAAGGCTTGTCTTACAGGAGGACACTAAAGTGGTTATAGAAAGACTCTTGAGAGTGAATGTTTACAATCTCAAATTCCAAGGAGGCAACTGTTGTTTCTGTACTATTGGAAGGGTTTATGGATGAGCACAAATGTTTTTTCACCTTTCATAATGGTCATCTGTATGGATTAGGGCTGCAGGGCTACCATGGCTCCAGGCTTTCCTTCCTGCCACTTTCTTGATCAGTGACCAATTTCTGCTGTTAATGAGCTCATCTGTCTAAGCCTTGGTCCTCTGTATTTATTCTTTTTCCCTTAAATGGCAGCCAAGCAAAAATGAGATGTGAAATGAACCAACAGATGACAAGTTAAGGCTGGGCCTAAAACTCCAACTAACTTCAGTCCAACCAGTTTTTTCTTAATTAGAATTTGATTCTGGGTGTTAATTAAACCCATTATTTACTTCCATGACCTGTTGGTGCTCTCATTATGCCACAAGAGACATTTCCAAAATTGTTGTTTTTCTTTTATCTAAGATTCAAAATGTTTTGTTGACCTGAGCAGATTAATGTTACGGAGACTTCCTCCTTTCTTCTTTTCACTTATTGTATGATGGAGAAAGATTAGCCGGTCCTGCGTTGGTTTGTATTGTATCTCCTTTTTGTTTGGCTGAGAATAAAGGAAAAAACAAACAACTAAGGGGTCTGAGTCTTAAAAATGGAAAGTCAATTAGAATTAAGACAAAGGAAGTTAATTAGCAGCAAAAACTGGTTACTAATTAAGAAAGGGGTTAGAATTAAAACCTGTGGACACTGTAGCCCTACAGGATTGGAGTTGAACCCCCAAAACCGCTGGTATAGATCAAAACTGATCAAAGAATAAAACGGGGCATTTGATTTAAAAGTCAGTTTTGTTCCCATGCTGTCCTCACATCAAGTGATGCCTGACTACTGAGAATGTATGGGGCTGAGCTATGGAGCACAGTGAAATGGGGGGCCCATGAAGGTGGATCACCCCCTAACCCAATACTTTATGGGTGCATATTTTATAGTCTTTGGTCCATTATCAAATCTGTCCATTTACAATGCAAAATCAAACCTCTCTTGTGCTATTTTATTTTATAAACATGTGCTGTTTCAGAGCTCTGCTGTCAGAAGGGACTGAGTAGATGACAACCACAGGCATCTGTATCATAAGTCTTCTCTTGAGCCTGAGCTTTATCCAAGTCTCTGTACATATTTGTGTTGAAGTTTAGCATGAAGAGGACTAAGCAAAATAAAGACTAATTGACATGTGAATTCCTGCTTCTTTTTCCTGGCATTAGTGGAGGAGCCGTTGGTTTAACAAAGCCATTTGTCGGCCGTTTCTTCCTCCTCTGTGCTCCATATGCTGATTCGCTGCTCTTTGTCACTTAAAGAATGAGCCTGCCAACACATGTTAAAGCAAAACAAAATAAACAGAAGAAATGCTTCAAGCCAAGGTTATCGCAGCAGCCATCACCCCCTACTGTCGGGCCTTAATCTCAAGCTCATTATCTTCTCCAGACGTGTGCAGTTCAATGTGCTCCTGCTTCATATTATTGAGTGGCAGCCAATACAATCCCACAATAAACAACACCTTTACAGTCGCATCCAGGACGGTGAAGAGTTTCTGGACTGTTATGTCTGTATCCTGCTTCAAGGAGTGTGTTAGGAAAACAAAGGGGGTCGATATTCTTAAAGCCACGCCGGTCTCTTTCACCAAGGCAATGTAAAGGCGGAGAGCAGGTAACGGCATGCAGTCTGACAGTGGGCCTCTCTACTTGAATAAGATATTTGGGGGTTTCACACAAAATGATCACTTAATTGTTTTTTTTTCTTTTTCTTGAATTTTTGCATTTTCTCATTACGCAGCTGGACTTACCCTTGCAGAGTTTATTTTTTTATTATTAATTTATTAAGCAGTGAGATTGGCTGAGATGATATTTTGCAGCTGTTGAGTAACATTTAACAAATGTGTTTATGCAAAGATGGCATAGCATCCCATGTCAAGATACAGTAACTCAGGCCCCAAGCCATTTCCTTCACCCTGCCTCCACCCCCAGGATATGCTGTAGGCCCTGTGATGTTCTTTCACAACAAGCTGCTTTAATTATAGTGCAAGGTTGGCAAATTCCTGAAAACAGTCAAGTGGAGGAGGCAATGACATTCCACATGGAGGGCACCAGCTGGGAAGACTCACTATGGCACACACTCCCATTATCAGTGTGGCTCTGGTTCTTAAAAAAAAAATGAAGATTGGCTGTTGCATTTTGTAGCTTTTGACACTTCTTCCAAGTTTGTTTTTCTTTTTCTGAGTTACTTGAACTTTCTAAATGTTGCACTTCTTTTTTTTTTTGTATTCACTCTAATTTCGTGCAGTCTTAAACTTCCAGAATTATACCCTTCTCCTGATGTAAGGTTACAGTTAGCCATTCATGAACTGGAATATATAAAAACAAATTTCACTCAATAGCTAATTTGGACTTGAAAGAATCTCCATGGACTACAAATAGATCACATGATAACCACAAATGGAATGTCACAAGCCCATTTTTTTTTCTAAAAAGGGGACCACAGCATTCTACAAACAAGACAAGAAACAAAAACTGAAAACAACAAGTTTAAAGCAGGCTGCATTCACACAGACAGCCACTAACACCTGGACAATTGAAATCTGACAACGTGACCAATGTGCACAGAAAGGTTTGTGTCTGATTTTCATAATGGATGAATACAAACAGGTGTAGCGATAGGAAAAATCCATCCATCCATTTAATCTGTGAGAACTCACAATTAAGTCTTCACTTGCATTTTTTTTTGTTGTTGTTACAGCGGAGGCAAGCTGACATGAGTTGACTCCCACATCCCCTCATACCATTCAGTTTAAATTTGGCAGTTGATCTAACACACATGCTTTTCTTTCAAGTCTCTAGGAGGAAATATGAATAAGTTTATATATATTTGGAAATATGAATAAGTATATATGTATTTGGTGAGAAATGTAGTAATCCAATTCGGTGGACAATTGATAAATGAACTGCTTGGATTGTAGCTATGTACTTGAAAATGATAAGTTTAGTCTGGTAATTGTAACCAAGTATTAATTTACAGTACATGGTCACTGTAGCTTTCCTATAATTTGACTATCACAATAATTTACCCATTATTTAGTGTAATAAATTGTGAACTGGACCCACCTGCAAGTGAAATAGTCTGCAGCCTATTTAAGTCTGTTTTTTCACAATGTTTGTGTGTAATACTGGTAAATAAAATGTGAGTATAGTTAAAATAATTTCTGTTATGAATGCATCCACCCATCTGCTTTCCTAACTTGCTTATCCAGGAGAGGAGCCTATCTGGTGCAAGCAACCCCTGGGCATATTGCCACTCCATCATAGGGTGAACACACACACACACACACACCAAGGCCAATTTAGCAACACCGCTTCACTTAACCAGCATACCCACACGGATATGGGGACAACATGCAAATCCCACACAGGGAGCGCCTAACACACAAAGCCCTGTCTCCTTATTGTGAGGCAGGGGCTCTACCACTGTGCTACCCTCTAATGAATACAATGTAGTTTATCCCAATATTTGTGTAAAAATGCTCTTTCCCTCAGTTTATGTGCAGTTTACTCATATAACAAGCCAATTACAAGTAGGGATGGGAATCGAAAACCGGTTCTTGTTGAGAACCGGTTCCCACTGTTTCAATTCCTTGGAATTGTTTGCCATTTTTGCAAACGATTCCCCTATCGATTCCAGTTGCCTCGAATGACGTCACCATGTTGCGTAGCGTCATTTACCCAGCAGGAAGCATGGCGCCTAAGCGGCACAAGCGCTCAAAAGTTTGGTTATACTTTACGAGAAAGAATGACAACAGGGCAACTTGCAATACTTGCAAAGTAGATATTTCATCAAAGGGAGGAAACGCTACGAATATGCAAAAGCATTTGCTCACAAAACACGCGATAACCTTATCGTGTTTTTGATCCGCTCCGGACTAGTGAATCTCAACCCAGCAGCAGCGGTAACGTTTGCACGTCCTCTCCCGTTAATACGGCAGGTAACTAATCAACTAACATTGCATATTATGTTAGCGTGATTTGCCTTATTGCAAAACCTGCTATTACTGTGCATTGCATTTAGATGACCATGACGAGAGAGACAGACAGAGTCTGGCTGGCTCAGATGCTGGCAGTTCTCGCTGCAGTCTATCGGTAGCTTCTCCTTTCACAGAGGCGGGGAAAAGTAAAATTTCCTTCCTGAAAAAGCAGATATGCTTATATTTCTGCAAAAGAATTGTTAATTCTCCATAGTTGATGGTTGCAGAATTGCACAGTGCACAGTTCCATTGGACTTGAGTTGATTGTATTTGTTGCTGGCTGATGTAGTTTTATTTTTGAGTGCTCAGCTCATATATACTTTTAAAAAGGAGAGTGTAAATCGATAGGAGAATCGATAAAGAGTCGAATTGTTAAACAGAATCGAAAATGGAATCGGAATCGTGAAAATCTTATCAATTCCCATCCCTAATTACAAGTGAGACCCATTGTAAGTGTGTTAGTAATACCCCCATAAAACATTTCACTTACACATGCTAAGAAAATACTTTATTCTTACTATTTGGTAAAAGAAATCCTTTTGTTTGGATTTCATTCACTTTAGACCAGTAAAATAATAAAACACGTGTGTGAGAAGAGTTGTATTCCCTGTTGGGAAAACCCTGTTTAAGGAAGGTTAAAGAAAAATAAAGAAAATACAAAAAGTCTGTATTAGCTTACGGTGCCGTAATTCCAGGGTGATCATAAGAAACGTAATGATGTACTTCATGAGCTAGAAGTACATAATAAAGAAGAATAGCAGGAATTGTTGCGCCAAATATTTGAAATATTCAGATGTGCACTTCTATTTAAATGATTAAATATTCTCAAATTAAATTTGCCGTTTTCCACCCTCTGATAGAGGCCACAGAGGAGATGATCCCTAGAAAAGGATCAGAAGTCAAAAATAACATTATATTTGTAATCACTGACTGTGAAATGATATAAAACAATATGCCATATGCTTGTTTGAAATGTGACATTTTTAACTCTCTGAGAGTGGCTCTTAGACAGCCAGGACCACAAGTAAAGAATCAAATATCAAAAATATTATTATATTTGTGATCAGCAACCTCAAAATAATATAAAATTCCACACACCTGTTTTACCAAACTCCTTTGTTCCAAGTTTTGTGAGGGGGCCTTTTGATGTGGCATTCACAACTTCAAGTCCTTCTGATTAATTAATTTATTCCTTATCATTTTCTGCACAAAATATGATTTAAGAATGGCTTAAAAAAATTTGCACTTTTTTGGGTCTAGTGTGCTGAACATAGGGGGAATTCCAAAAACCGAAGATCTAACTAGATATCAAAAATGTTATATCATATGTGTTTTTTTTTTCGTATGTATGAGTCAGGGGAAGCCAAACAATAAACACTGAAGTGATTTCAAAGCATTTATAAGTAATTCTTATGAACACAAAAAAAGCAAAGAAATGTAAGGGTCGATAGTCCATTATTAAAAAAAAATAATAATTCCTTAGATCTACCATAGTGTCTTGTTTTAGTCTCCTTTGGTCAACTGATGGTCTACTTCCAACTTTGGTGTTTTTATGGCATGGGCTCATCTGTTAGTACGCAGTCAGTGTAACCTCTGCTTCCTTCCCCCTGGACTTTGTTCATACTGAGATCCTGTAAGGCCCTCATGAGTCTCACATGTTTGAGCTGGGATAGGAGAAACACATTCTCCTTTTCTGGCATGTTTCATATATTCTTTAAAAAATCTTGGCCATCCTACAAAACTCAAAGCAGCTTCTAATTTTTAGAGATCTGATTTGCAACAACATCAGACTATTTATGTTTATTTATCCAAAAGGTGATAACTACTTGAAGATTGGGAGCCTAAAAACAACAACATTTATTTATATAGCAGATTTTCATACAAATAATGTAGCTCAAAGTGCTTTACATGATGAAAAAAGATAAAAAAAAAGACAAAGTAAGAATTAAAATAAGACAACACTAATTAACATAGAATAAATATCATTAATAGAAAAAGGAATTAACATTAGTTAGTAGAAAATCTGGCCAATTGAATGTCAAACAGGATTGGATAGAAAGCAAATAGTAAATCAAACAAGGTTTCAGCTTAAGATATTGAGAGAAACACCAGTAAATCCAAACTTTTATTTTTATGAGATGTTTCATAAATTTTCCCCAATTGGAATTCATTAATGCGAGAATCACTTTGGTGAACAGGATGCAGGTATGCTTTATTTCAAGAGTTAACAATCTGGCAGAGTGCATAGTCCTTGATCTTGTTGAATTGTTCCTGGATTCAGCTGACCCATAACTAATCACAATAGTATCTGCTATCTCACACACCATCACTTCGATTTTCCATTGTGATTCCTTCATCCATCAATAGCAATGTTTCTTCTGTTGACAGTGTCAAAAGATAGCCATAACACGAGTCACCTTTAATAGACATCCTGCCACTACAGAACTCTGTAACCCCTCTGTTGACTGCAGAAATCGAAGGGGACCGGGTCTGTTACACATTGACTAGGTGAGAAAGATTGTGCGTTTTTTTTGTGTCCATGTTGACCTTATTCTGAAATAAAACACCTACTGTATACTCTAAACCAGGGGTCCCCAACCACCGGTCCGCGACCCACTACCGGGCCGCAGCCGTCTGACAGCCGGGCCGCGAGAGAACTGCCGGCAACGGAGACTCACTCAAGACTTTTCAGAACGCTTGGCGGGCGGGGCTTTGCAGCGGCGCAGAGAGAGGAGAAAGACCAAGATGAGAGAGTATTACAACAAAGTATTGTTACGGTTCTGACATGTTTCCCCATATGACACGAGTCTATAGAAATCTCGTTACTACTTAGTACATTCAACAGATGCTTTCATTACAACGAAGTGACCTTGAAATGCCTGAATGAATCATCCACAGAGCAGTTAGATCTGTGGTCACAGCTCAGATGTGCACGTTTGCACAACGATCCCCAAACAGAAACATTGTAAAAAAAATTCTTTCTTCGAACTTTCCTCGTACTGTTTTTTTTTTTTTTTGCTGTTTTTGTTTTCTGTGGTTTTCGGTGATACCTTTTGCTTATTGCTTGTCAACATTTGAAAAACATCCATTGGAATTTAACTCATTGTCACCCTCCTATAGAAACAACAGACACGAAAAAAGATAGCAGTGTTAATGTTTGTGATGTGCAGTCTGTTGGAATGGCAAATGCAAAGCATATGTCTTTGTTATATGCAAAAAAAGAAGAAAAATCTCAGGTTGCAAACGTATGCGAACTGCTTAATAACTTAATAATAATAGAAATGTTATGTAAATTGTGTATAAAACTGCCCCCCCCCATCCCCCCGACCGGTCCGTGGAAAAATTTGCATCTAATAAAGTGGTCCTTGCTGTCAAAAAGGTTGGGGACCACTGATCTAAACCACAAATCCTAGGAATTTATAAGTTAGTTATGTTATAAAACACAAGCTAATTGTTGTGCCACTTACAAAAATAGCACCTTTCAAGCACAAAACTTTACTTTACGGTCACCTCTCATAGAAATTATTCACAGTATCTCATTATCCCAATATGCTAGGCCCATGTAATGTGATATTTGAATTTTATGTTGATTCTTCAAATTGTGGTCTTGTTTGCTTTGTAAAATACCTTATGATGATGTGCTCGGGGAGGGGATGATACATTAAATGAAAAATGATCATTGTGTTGATACAATTATTATGTAGAATTTGGACTGTTTACATTAGAACATAGGTATGTTTATATAAATTAATGAAGGAATGGGTGCAAATAGCCCATCCTGCAAATTCCTTATCCTTCCTACACTTTAGAAATGAAGTGAGAGTATGATGAAGAGTTTACAGTGTAGGCTGGTACGAATTACCTTGCATTCCCTGTGCCTCTTTTAATGAAAGAATGTAGTGTTTATCTTATCCATGCTAAGGAATATTTCAACAAAATCGAAGAATTAAGCCACATTCTGGCTACATATCGAATTCCCCAAAATTATTCATTATCCAGTTCTCAAGTATTATATGTATAAAGATAATGATATGCCATCAACTTTTAAAATATACTGAAAGAAGAAAGTGAGAATATAATCCTTTAGAACACTTGATATGCCTGCCATTTTAATGTTTGACATTTCCCTTCTATTTCACAATTCAATTTAAGTAAAGTTTCAAAAAGCACACGGTGTGTCCGAGCTGTAGAGTCTCATCTTCACTTGCTTCATAAGTGTAGCCCACTTCAAGTTTCTTTGTCCTAGAATTAGCTAAAAGGGGATTGCATGTTTCTTCTAATTTTACTGGCTTTCTTGCAGTCAACTTCAACACTACCCATGCTGTAGGGAGTCAGGCAGCTGGTCCATGAATGTCACAGCTTGACGTGCATACATCTGTTTATTTAATACTTCAGCCTTCCTTTTTCAGAATGTCCAAGGTTGATTCCAACAGCAAGCAATTGCAATAAATTAATACCATCCATCCATCAATTTCAGTACCTTCCTTTTCCAGTAGAGGGGGTCAAGACAAGAAGTGACCCTCAACTGCAGGACAGTCCATTGTTGAGCCCACTCATGCAAACACCCACACTCTCTCACACTAGATCAGATTTGAATCATGAGTCAACTTACTTTACATATCTTTGGAACACAGAAGGAAGTTAGAGCAGCCAATGTAAACCAATATGTACGTGAGAGGAATTTTTAAAATTTCGTACAGAGTGTCTTTCAAAATCAGTTGTCTGGAACTGAAGCAGCCCTTGTAATCACTGTAGCACTGTGCCCTTCTATAATACTAATAAATATATTATAAAATTTAATTTGTTTGCTCAGCCTGTCTCAACTATATTCTGTCTCCTCAACCTGTCATGGAGAATAAAACAGATAACCTCATTTAGGCAGACCGAATCCTCTACCTCATTCCTTCAGTAATCACTCATGGCCATAGGTGAGAATGCAGTGAACATTTAACTATAAACTGAGATTTTATCTGAAGGTTAATTAGTGTCGAATTATTTTTGATCATTGTTCCCCACTGTCCTGACCTTTTATAAACTCTGAAGTACTTAAACTACACCATCTGCGAAACTTGCTCACTACCTACTATATCTTCTGAGGGTAAGGTAACCTTTTTGGTAGCTCTCCGTGGCCTTGGATTTGTACTACTTCACTCTTGGCTGCAAAATTAAGGACTGGTCTAAATACCACTAAAAGGACCAACATACCTGAACACAGGAGTTGTGAAACCCAGACCCCCAGACTGGAAACTCTACAAATCTTGTGTGTATCTTGTTCTGCTTTAATGAAAATGAAGAACTGAAAGGGAGACCACGTATAGTTTTGACTTCGTCACATATTACACATAAGATTTAATATCAAGAATACAAACACATCACACACTCAGTGACATCAAAGACTGAATAGTGCAGAATAACAGCCCCAGAGCACCATGTCATACTGCATTCAGAAAATGTTAACATGAAAAATGATTATAATGATAATAACTTTGTTCAGAGATTTAAAAAAACAACTGTAAACAGAACTCCAAAGGACCCTCAGAAATTCATATAAGAACAAAGAGACAGTCCTTTGTCTTGCTATTCTGAAGTTGTCTGGAAGCTTACATCCAGTACACTGGTATAGATTTCCCCAGGGAACTGGACAATAATCCTTTGGTTATTGGAACACATTCTTTAGCCCTAAATTTTGGAAATGGTGAGAACCACCGCAGTCAATTGGTAATTCAGAAGGACTGCATTTCCATCCAAACCTGATCCACCACTGTGTTTTTGCAGCTCTTACACTTCTTAACATATTCAGTTCCTCGGGTACAAAACAGACCCAGACTCACTTAATGTTTGTAGCAATGCTTGTAGCAACCTCAAAGGAGGTTGGAATCTGCAAGCTTCAACGGTTCTTCTTTTATCCCCCATTGATATGCCAAACTGAGATTTACATCCCCTGATTCAACCTATGTGATCTTTAGTCTGTCCTTGAAAATTTATCTAGAAGCTTGTATGAGGCGACCCCAAATTAATTCTCCATAGCTTGTCTAAAATCCTTCAAAACCTAGCTTTCACTTCTGGTTTCTCTTTGCCAGATCCAGAGATTTTCTTGTGAATAGCACGTTGAAAGTCTTCTTCTTGACTGCTTCCTGCATCATTACCTGCATCATTAGTGGTCATTAACATGTTATCTAGTTGCCACCATGATGGGCACACATACCATCTGACAGTCAAAGCTCTTTGCAGCTGCTTCCACTGCTGAGGTCTTCAAAATTCAAGCTCAATGATTCTAGCCCCTCCTGAGATGCGCCAAAAACTGCTTAGAAATAGTAGAGTGAATTCATCCTGACCCGAGGCATTCCTTTAGCATTCTAAATAACCAGAATCTGTATCTGGCGGTCAATGTGGACTTAGCTGCGAATTTTGCCGCCAGATGTAGCATACTTACGGTATTCTGTGGCAGTCTGCTAAGTGCCATTGCTCTGTATTGTTTGTACGGCATTCTGTGTCAGTTTTTCTTGGTGCTTATTAACACTAGAATTACCAGAGCCTACGAAAAAACTCGTAAATCCGTCCCACCTTAAATCGCGTCTTAAATCCGTTTGCACCTCTCCGCCAGAATCCTTTGTCATCTAAATGTGCTGATAAAGCTACTAGCAGCCAGCTATTCCATCCCCCCACCGACTTAGAATGAACTTCTCTCCTAGCTCAAGCCTTGCCTTGATTTGATTACCTGGGATTGAAGTGGAGTTTTACAGTGGAAATAATTCTAGCGTTATTTGGAATACACGCATTTCATGTGTGTTCCATTTCTATAGTTGGCTGTGCAAACACATTTTTAAAACAGAAACGTTTTTCATATTCTAATAGTAAATGACAAAATGTAGGCATAAACTATATAACGTATGAAGCCTGAAGTCCATATATCAAAGAAACACTTTCACAAAAGGTACAAATAAAAGAACACGTGCGCCTTCATGCAAAAAAAAAAAAAAAAAAAAAAGCCGCGTTAGCATGCCACATTGACTTTCTTACTACAACCGCCGTGGTGGCGTAATGGTATCAGCCCCTGACTGGGAATCAGAGGGTGGCGAGTTCGATTCCGCACGGCTCCACTTCAAAAAATTAACTGCTCTTATTCTTACAATTTTAGAATAACAATATAAATTTGATTTCAGTCTGTAACAGGCGGTGTAACTTATGATACTGGTAAAGGTTAGCTTTTTTTTTTTTTTTTTTTTAATTCACTTTTCATTCTCGCAGTCACATTCAGAATCAATCCATACAACCCCATCTGACACAGCTGGTTTCACATAAATAAAAGTGCACTTTTATTCAAGACTATAACCGAAGAATAAAGAAAGCAAGTTACAGTTGGTGGTTGATACAACAGCTTGCGTGGTGCAATGTTAAGAACTGCTGATTTCCGATCCGTGCTATATAAAATCATCACATTCAAATATTAACAGTTCCCACACACCCAAGGTCCGCCATTCCTACATTTACAACATGTGTACTTGTTGCAGTGTACACACCTCTCTGTGCTATGGTTCCTATTACAGTGAATGAGCACCTGACACTGTACTTTCTTCCCTGGGGGAAGCTGAGGTCTTAGAACGGAAGTTTGTTGACGCTGTATCATCTTTTCTTTTTCCATCGCCTTTTCCTGTAAGAAGCGACGACGAAGTTCCTCTGCAAGGTGAGCCATGAACACTCTTCTTTTCTCAGCGGACCCCGTGCATGCCTTATACAGTACGTGTGCGTTCATCGCTGCTAGGTCAAGGATGTTGTACAACACAGCAACCGGCCACCTGCGTGTTCCTGTGCGCACTGAACAAGCACGCGCCGTCTGGTCCATGATGTCAACGCCACGCTGGGGAAAAAAGAAAGACAAATATATGTGACATTTTGAAGAAATCATTTTATCACCAGAAGAGCACCAGAATACTTCGTCACACTAATATTTTTTTCATTAGCATACCTTCATGTGGTTGTAGTCTGTGACCGTGTTTGTTTTTTTTTTTTTTTATCTTGCCCAATCTCCACATCATGGTGCATTGTGCTGAGAATGCAGACAGACTTCATCTTTTTGGGCACATACACTGTCAGCATGGCACTGGGAGATCTAAACACCAGCGTGGAGAATTGTTCGTGTACTGAACTGACTTTAGCTGCAGGTGGAAGTTCCCGTCGCACTTTATTCATGGTGCCAAGCAGAGTTGTGTTGCGGTGCAGCAGTCTATTAGCCAGCGAAAGTGACGTGAAGAAGTTGTCTGTTGTTACGGTTCTGCCTTTGTCCAGAAATGGCTCCATAAGCTTTATGACCACAGACTCGGAAAGTCTTTCTCCCGTGGGACGACTGGCATCTTTTCCTAAATAAGGAGTGGCATTGCACATGTACTTTGTCTCCAAATCTGCCGCAATCCAAAACTTGATGCCAAATTTGTCAGGCTTGCTCGCAATGTACTGTAAGAAAGGACAACGGACCTTGGTTGGAAACAGTTGCTCATCAACCGTAATATGCTGCCCTGGGTTGTAACTCAGAACACAGTTCTCAACAAAACGTTGCCAGATGTCCGAAATCGCAGCAAATCTGATACGGTGCCGGGGCATCGTATCTTTGATTGCCGGTACAACAAATAGTTCTGACCAGGCATCAGCCACAGCACCAACTGTAGTCATCGCTGCTCTTGTCAAAAGAATGGAGATAAATGCCATCAGTTCAGAGAGGGAGAGGCTCCAGCTGGGGTCTGCTCTGTGACCTTCGTGGACTGTGCAATCTCTGATTGTCCACAAAATACCTATGTCGATCAAACACAAGAAGCTCTGCAGTCGACTGGTTACTTTACGCTGTAGGAAGATAAGTAAATAAATAAAGGTAAATACGTAAACAACATTCGATGCATCTTTTATATAAGTAACATAAAAATGTTTTTCATATACAGGCCATCAAAAAACATTATTGAAAGCAGGACTTAGCACGATACCTTGGCGAGCTCCGTAGGTCCGGCTGCTTCGCTGAAGGACATGTGTGTGACAGATCGACTGGCAGGACGACGCCCAACTTCTTGCTGTATCCAAATGGTGCCATCTTTTGCCTTTATGCCTGGTGCAGCTGTGCTGTTCTTATGTTGGACTGGACGTTTCTTGCGGGGAGGGCTTCTGTTCTCTTTGTCTGATATAGAATCCTCATCTGGGCTCTCCTCTGTGTCTGTCTCATCGTCTTCCTCAATATCGAAAATAAGTTCCTCGCCACCGTCTGAGTCGCAATCGTCCATTTCTTGCAGCAGAGCCAAAGCCTCCGAAGGGGACAACCTCCTCTTTAGTGACGGAGCTGTGGCCATTGCGGTGTCTGTTTGCTCAAAATAATAATCAAGCACAACTGATTCACCTATGTTTGTGTGTCAGGTTTTATCTCGCCACATCAGAGAATTCCACATCTGAGAATTCCTTGCAATTTGCAGCTCCATTCATTATCTCAAAACACCACGCAACATCAAAGTAATTCCCAGTTATGTCCACCACTCACACCCACGCCCATAACCATACAGAGGTGATTCATTCAAGTTTATGTGTCAGCTGTTTATCCCGCCACATCTGAGAGTTCCCTGTAATTTGCAGCTCTATTCAGTATCTCAAAACACCACACACATTCACAGTAATTCCCAGTTATGTCCACCACTCGCACCCACGCCCACATTCCACATCAGAGAATTTCCACTTCCAGCATAAATTCACACCTGATCTGACGCTGTTCGTTTTCAAATAATATTGTTAATATTTGAATGTGATGATTTTATATACCACGGATCAGAAATCAGCAGTTCTTAGCATTGCACCACGCACGCTGTCGTATCAACCACCAACTGTAACTTGCTTTCTTTATTCTTCGATTATAGTCTTGAATAAAAGTACACTTTTATTTATGTGAAAACAGCTGTGTCAGATGGGGTTGTATGGATTGATAAGCAGCTAAGAACTGCTGATTTCAAGTGACGGTGAGATACAAAGAAGGCAGCTTCGCCAGCGTTTGTGTGTCAGAACCCTTTTGGGGGGGGGGTAGTATGCATCGTGATACACTGCAGACCTATAGCGCGAGAATGAAAAGTGAATTAAAAAAAAAAAAAAAAAAGCTAACCTTTACCAGTATCATAAGTTACACCGGCTGTTACAGACTGAAATCAAATTTATGTTGTTATTCTAAAATTGTATGAATGAGAGCAGTTTATTTCTTGAAGTGGAGCCGTGCGGGATCGAACTCGCCACCCTCCGATCCCCAGTCAGGAGCTGATACCATTACGCCACCGCGGCAGTTGTAGTAAGAGTGTCAATGTGGCATGCTAACGCGTCTTTTTTTTTTTTTTTTTTTTGAATGAAGGCGCACGTGTTCTTTTATTTGTACCTTTTGTGAAAGTGTTTCTTTGATATATGGACTTCAGGCTTCATACGTTATATAGTTTATGCCTACATTTTGTCATTTACTATTAGAATATGAAAAACGTTTCTGTTTTAAAAATGTCTTTGCACAGCCTACTATAGAAATGGAACACACATGAAATGCGTGTATTCCAAATAACGCTAGAATTATTTCCACTGTAAAACTCCACTTCAATCCCAGGTAATCAAATCAAGGCAAGGCTTGAGCTAGGAGAGAAGTTCATTCTAAGTCGGTGGGGGGATGGAATAGCTGGCTGCTAGTAGTTTTTGTTTATCAGCACATTTAGATGACAAAGGACTGTGGCGGAGAGGTGCAAACGGATTTAAGACGCGATTTAAGGTGGGACGGATTTACGAGTTTTTTCGTAGGCTCTGGTAATTCTAGTGTTAAACATGTTCTGAGATTTTTGTGATGGGTGATCATAAAGAAAAGCAAGTCTGCGTTAAATTTTATTTTCTCTTAGGAAAAACAGCTGCTGAAACTGTAGTGATGCTTAAAACTGCTTTTAAAGAGGAAGCTTTAAGTAAAACACAGGTCTACGAGTGGTTTTCGCGTTTCAGATGAGGGGAAATGTCACTTGAAGACCAACCAAGATCTGGCTGACCTTCCACAATTAGGAATGACAAAAGTCTCGAAAAAGTTACACAATGCAATTTACGACGATCATTGTCGGACTATTGAAGAGATTTCTGAATTGACTTGTGTGTCTTGGAGTTCTTGCCACCTTCCCTACTTGCCTGATCTTGCTCCATGCAACGTTTTCTTGTTCCTGCATATGAAAAAAGAACTCAAAGGAAAGCGTTTTTGTACCATCGAAAAAGTCAAAGAAAAATCGCTCTTCAGCAATTTTAAAAATGTTTCCACCAGTGGGAAAACCGTTGGGACAAGTGCATTTATTCACACGGAGAGTACTTTGAAGGAGACTAAAGTTTCAGTAGGGAAATAATTCTTAAAATAATTTTTTTTTTCAATTCCAGTTATTTTTGGGTAACCCCTTGTATACCCTCACTTTCTATCTGGTTTGAGTAGCCAATGCACAAGCTGTCGGAGCATAGACAACCCAAAATATTTATCTGTTTACACCTCACTTGACATCTCATACTTCTTTATGGTAAAGCATACAAAGTAAATGGCCCAGGATCAGATGACAACTACTAAGTCAGTCGCTGACCTTTGGGCTAGAGTGCTTTGAAGCAGATGATTATTCTGTTGTTCCAATATTGTCAGGCACTCCATGACTTCTCTTTGAAATCCAGTCATCTCAGGTAGCTCAAGATATTTCTGTCATACCAAGTAGTTGGTAGCCATTCAAAGACGTTTGGAGCTTTCAAATGAGGCTATATTTGTTCCACAGAGCTATTAAATGCTAAACAAGAGTTTCACTGTTGTAGTCTGAAGTAACACTATAGTGACTTTCTCATCCGCTGTGGCCGGGGCAACCTCTGGCAATGTAACTCCAATGTAAACAGAGGATTACAGACAATTGCTCAGCCTTGCTATGTGTTTAGATGAGTAAGACTATATCAAAGTACTGTACTCCCATTTTGTGGTACAGAACCTCAATCTCCAGCCAGTAATATTACATTTTATAGGTGTACACTTTCATTGTGAGAAAGAAAATTTAGAATTAAGGTGAGTCAGTCTTTCCAAATACTAAAAGTATAATGCTAATAGAACTATAAGAAGCGTGACACTTATGTATTAAATAAGAATGTTCTAAAGCTAACTGAACAAATGTAATCTAATGCAGATACTAAAGCTATAAGAATATAATTTCTTTATAACTAATGTAATGTACTGAACTAACCTTTATGTAACCCTTAATATTTTATGAACAATGTGCGTGAAAAAAAAGAATAAGGAAGTGAGCATTGTCTAAAACCGCTGAGTTGCATACACCCTATAACCGTTAGGACAAAACTTGGTATAACTGGTCTTATGTATGTGTAAGTTAGCAGAAGTGTATTTCTTAAAATTGTGAAAATACTGACCGCTTTTTATCTGTAAAAAACACTGTGTGCTCCTGCATGTTTCAATCCAGGGTGTGACCACAAGCTATAACGATCTATGTATGACCTCAAAATGAACTGCCGCGTTTTTTCTTTTTTCTTCTTGTCAACGAACTTGAGTATTAAAGGAAGTCTCGGCTTCCTTCTAGCAGGCTGACAGTTTGTAGCACACTGGAATGTGACAGGGTCTGCAGCCTGCCTCCTCTCACCAAGAATAAAGAAATTGATTTTTATTTTATATTGGTGTCCGTTTCCTTGTCGTTCCCGACTTTCAGCATCCACAATTGTCAAAGTCTTTTCATTCTAAATTTGTTCTGTAGTCAATTTATGTTGCACATGACTCTCACCATTCACCTTAGAAGTGGTGTGCCCTCATGATGACTTCACATGGTTTCTTTGGGTTAAGCCCAACCAGGTTACATGGTTAATTTGGCCAACACCCCTAGGCCTGGCTCCACTAGTTATACCCTCTATTCCTATTTCAAGGAGTTTCTCATGGATCAGTGTAAAAAATCACAATGGTTTATGTTGGGACCTTGAATGTCTGATCATGCTAATATAGGCCAGTTCAAAAAATAACCTGCCAAACCTCCGACAACATGCCATCAAGAGTGCCAGAAGTACAAAAGCAACACGACTGTGCCATGATCACATTCTAAGGAGGAAATAAATAATATGATTCATACTTAAGTAATTTAATGAGAGATAGACATGGCAAATAACACTTTAGGAGCTGCCTGTGTGGATCTGTTAGTTAGTACCAATGTAAATAAAGACCTTCACAAATGTTTTGTTAAGTTTTAAGACTTTTTAAGCCCTGCTAAGTTTAGTTTGTCTATTAAATGCTTACTGCTACGTCACAAGACCTTAGTGAAGATTTTGTTTGTGTTACATACCAACAAGTGATTAATGGTTGCATTATAGCCACCCCTTAAAGCCGTGGCTGCTGGTCAACAAACAATAATCTTATCTATAATGGAACGATTTAAGTATTAGATTACCAAATGAACTTGGCAGACTAAACAGTCTCCTACCATTCGTAATATTTCCATTTATCCATTTTCAGACCTACTTAAAATATTTTAGGGTTGTTGAGGACCGCAGCTTATAGCTGCAACACCTGGGAAGAATTCACTAACCAATGAATGGTAGGACACCATCATCCAAACGGGGACAATTATTGGTCATTAATTACCGTAAAGTGTATATGTTTGGGATGGGAAGGTGAGAGGAAATCCAGAATACCTTTAGAAATGTTCACAGAGCAAAAGGGAGAATATTCATATTCCATTATAACAGTGACTGGGCTGGGATTTAAAGGCAACATCACAGAGAAGTGACGAGTGAAACTGACAAGTTTCGATTTCCATGCAGTTTAGCAAAACTGACAAAAAAAAAAATTTGTTTTTACCGGCAATTTTGCTTTTGCTAATCATGGAACGCACTTAAAATACATTTAGAAGTTTTAAACACAGAATATTGCTCCCTAAAGAATTTCTCACATTTCCTTCTTTACTTTTTTGTTTTTTCTGCAGCTCTGTAATGCAAGAAATCGCACACCAGTAGAATCAATTCAGTGTATGCCTCTCAGAAGCGCAGTGTGTGTTTTTTTGTTGGAGGACACACCAACATTCTCTATTGTGCACATTACTGTTTTTTCCATAAGAAATCTCACTACCCTGAAAGCACTTACCCCTCACCCTTCCCAACATTAACTAGCAACATCCCTTTCCTATTTCTTGATTCTTACAGATAAGAGTTCTTGTGCTGCATGTGTCATGGACGTTTGAGTTTCAGCTCTGTCTCCGAAGCATCTTTAAGATTATATTCACCAAGATTGTGATCATAATTATCAAAGTGGCTATCCTGTTATCAGTAGAAACACAACACACATCTCAAGAAAATGTTTACACATGAAAATAAATGAGTAAGGTGTTTTTTTGTTATTGTTTCTTTTGCTTTATTTAAATAGTACATGGCAGGCAGACAACATTATGCATGAAAACCCATCCAGACAGTAAATAAACATTACAACAATCTAGATGAGAACAGGCCATTCAGCCCAACAAAGCTTGCCAGTCCTATCCACTTAATTCTTCTAAAAAACATTGTCTAGTTTTGAAAGCCCCTAAAGTCCTACTGTCTACCACACTACTTGGTAGCTTGTTCCATGTGTCTGTGGTGTCAACAAAAAATTCCTAATGTTTGTGTGAAATTTACCCTTAACAAATTTCCAATCATGTCTCTGGTGCTCTTGCTGATCTCAATTTAAAATAACAGTCTCAATACACTGTACTAATTCCCATCATAATTCTAAACACTTCAAGCATGTCTCCTCTTAATTTTCCTTTGCTTAAACTGTATAGGCTCAGCTCTTTTAATCTTTCCTCATAACTCATCCACTGTAGCCCTGGAATCAGCCTAGTCGCTCTTCCCTGGACATTTTCTAGTGCTGCTATGTCTTTTTTGTAGCCTGGAGACCAAAACTGCACACAGTGCTCCAGATGAGGCCTCACCAGTGCATATTTGTGTCAATGGCATGAATTCACAATTTTCTTTTTTTTTTTTAAAGTGAAATACTGAGTTTTGGTGCAAATTGAATTGCACACATCTTTTTACCCCTCACTACCACTGAGCTAGTCTGTGCCGTACTTATATAATATCTCATGTTATAATTCCTTTATGAATGTGTGGTCTGTGTTCCCTTTTTTGTTGCAGTAAGTGGGTTCAAATCTTTGCCTATACAGACTTACGTATGTGTGAAAATGATAGCTACGTATGACATGGACAATTCAGACAATCAAATGCTACATCTGTCTATTCATTCACTCTCTTATGATGTGGTTTCAGTGTTTTCTTTTCATTTGATCCAGTCGTGCAAATAACACTGTAAATGTGCCTTACACTAATAGGAGTTGAACTATCTTACAACCTTTTTGTAATTTTTTTTCTTAGTTTAGTTGCCCTAAAATGGCCATCCTTCCACTTTAAATTTACACTCTTAGTTGAAATATTTTTTTCTGTGTGTAACTAATTGAATAAAGGGAATTTAAACCTTGAATTTACACATTTTTATTTGGATCTGATACTTCTTAGGGGTAAACATTTTTTTAAATGCAACTGTACATATAGAGGATTAATATAACATTTTTTTATATCCTATCATTTATGCTGTGAGACAAACTAATGGAAGGGGTGTAGCTGCAAGATTTAATGGGGATAAAAACCAAAAAAATGGGGATAAAAACCAAAAAAAAAATTGGTTCTTTGATTTTCCTAAAGAAGTGTTACACCTCTAAATGTTCAATGCAAAAATCTTTCCTCTTTCTGATTTTGTGGCAGTTGCAATTTATGGCTCTCAAGGGCATACGAAAAGATAAAAATAAGTCCTGATTAATCCTTGCATACAAGAAAAGGGTTTAACCTTCTAGCCTTTGCTGTTTTTAGATCCAACAAAGCTAACCAAATTAAAGGTAAATCTGAAAGTCATTATCCCGAGGGCTCCTTGGACTTAAACATGTTGATTCACGGCATTTAAAGATGCGTCCCTTGAGGTCCCATTAATCAGAGGACTGTGTTTTACACAATTTCCCTAATGTTTCGTTTAAACTGTGCATTTTTAATGTAATTCCTATTATTTGGAAACTGGGCATTATAACAGAGCACAGCTCAGTCAAGCATATCCAAATAACATGGCAAGTACTAAAATGTGCCTCATAAGATATTGGCTTATTCAGTACATTTAGTTTATTTAGTCTGAGGGCTTTGTCAGTCTGGTCTGCCTCCATCGATTGTGATATCACCACCTGCCCATGAGACAAGTAAAGCCAAGATCTTGAAATACTAACTTTTAGGAAGCATGTTATGGCAACAGCCCTGAAATGCATAGCCTTAGGCACAGACATGCAAACTTCACAGATTGAGTAAATCTGCTTTTGGGAAAGGTGCAATGGAGCTAATGCTGGGTGGGGGGGGGATGCTTTGAGGATTGGAAATCCCGGTGGGTAACATAAATAGACTGTAATTATCACCTTGGACTCCTGTGGCTATTTGGTTTACATATTTAATTGTGGTAGCTGGTAGGGAGAGTGAGAATGATTTGTTGTCTCTTGTTACATTCCAAGTTGTTCCCAGAGTCAATGCTTCTCATATCGTACCTATCATGCATGAAGGAAGGCTTATGTAGCTGTATTTTATTTCCTTCCATGTGTATCTTTTTTTTTGTAGAAGAATATAATTTACTCAGTTACCTTATGATGTTTTGCATTCTTGTGTTGGTGTGGTGCTCTGGAAAATACTACAAATGATTGTGCAAAAAAGGAGCGTTAAGCCTACAAAAAAAATCCCAAAAAGTTCAAGCCAGGCAGCCAGCCCAGACTACTACCAGCAGGCCTTTGGACAAACAGTACAAAAATGAGAAGTCGGCCGTAAAATGTTATTCATGCTTGCTACCAAAGAGTATTTAATGACGGTGACTGGGAAAAAAGATGTGGTCAAAATGTATAACAAAAGTCTGAAACGGGGAGATCATTTAATGACAAAACTGAAGGCAATAACAGAGACAAAATTGTGGTAAAAAACTAAGTTCAAGTCAAAGTCAGGAAAAGAATTTTGCAAATAACAAAAGTAAGATTGTTAACGAGTTTAGGTATCTGTATATTCAGACGAGAAAGTGGTTGAAATGACAACCTTTTAACCTGTTGCATTGTTATCGGGAAATCGACGCAAGTCGCTGTCCTAACACAACCAAAATGATGGCAGAACGAACTCCAAAAATATCACAACTATTAAAGCACACCTCGGTTCAAAAAACAGATTTCAGAATCAGATTCCTGGTCTCGAAAAACTTCCATAGCAAGGGTAAAATACACCTGATTAGTGCTAATAAAAGACTCAGGATCAAATTCCTAACATAAAAGTTAGGAAATGCCTGTCAAAAGAGAGATGATCACCATCAACCTCTGGCTTAAACACATAAGTCCAAAACAAACATCTTTATATATTAAGAGTTTATTACAAAAAAGCAAAAGGAAGAACAAGAGAAAAAAATAGTGAAAAAGGGCACAAAGTGTTTGCCTAAAGAGACAGCCCGAGGCTAACAAGCCCAGTTTATATTCGAATGCTTAGAATCCAGAGAAATAAAAAAGGAATCCACAAAGCCAGATAAATCGGATGAAAACAACTTAAAATAATGACCTGCAACTTTCAATAACAACCTAAGGAAGACCATCTGGTCCACCACAATATAAAGATAGAGGACATCAGGGTGGACATCCACAGAACCCAAGGATTGGATGCACACTTAATGGGACAGTACATAATTATAGAATAATAAATAAAACCAACAGTAATCACAAAAATACATGGAAAATAATAATTCAGATTTACCAAAAACAACAACAGAACATAAAATACACATAAACACAAGTTGATACATAACAAAGATCCATCACAAACAGCCACTGCCTATCCTGGCAGCACATGACACATGGCGGGAGACCATCCTGAGAGGGTGCCAGCCAACGCAGTTTGATTGATTCGATTTTAAATCTTTAAAAAAGGTAAGTCACCTCAGACATTGAAATGGATGCAGAAGTTCTTCAGAGCGATGCCATAAAGGAACCATTATTAGTTTACAAAAGTACTTACCACATAAAAGTTCCAGAATGAATCTTTATTTAGATCTGTAACAGGCTTCATGACTATCCATGAATATATGGCAACAGATTGTGTGAAATGGGCTTATGATTTTAAAAGCACTCTATCTACCTACAATTACACAGGCTAACTTCAGTTTTTCTTGACCTTTTAGCATCCTGCTAGGTAACCTAAAATACATTTATAATGTCTGTGTTGTCCAAATGTTGGGAACCTTTTCAAAACCCAAAGAACCACTTTCATATGCAAAGAACCCTACATAGAATGAAATGGCTCTTTGTCAAGCAACGGTTCTACAAGGAACCACACAACCTAGTAAAGTGCCATTTTAGAAACATTATTTTTAAGAGTGTACTTCTCAAGCTCTTGCAGCTGTTATTTATCTAATGGTGTTTATGATAATCCTTCCTGCTGAATTATCAGTAGAGTTAGCTGATGCCCCGTTGATCAAGACATTTGTTTGTAGTCATTGCTTGTCAAAGCATTAACTTACTCTATAACTATTCTAATTAAGTCTGGGTGCTTAACTGCTGGGACAAGCATGTTCAGAGAGACACTTTGTTTGGCGTATCATCAGAAATGTCAGTGGTAATAATAATAATAATAATAACAATCCTTTGTTTTCTGTTTCCCTTTCCAGCTCTTTCATGTTGCCTATGTTCTCATCAAGTTTGCTAATTCACCAAGACCTGACCTATGGGTTCTTGAAAGGTCAGTTGACTTCGGACTCACATACCAGCCATGGCAGTTTTTTGCCTGTAAGTATAACTTTTCTTAAATTTCTATAGATAGATAGATAGATACTTTATTAATCCCAAGGGGAAATTCACATACTCCAGCAGCAGTATACTGATACAAAAAACAATATTAAATTAAAGAGTAATAAAAATGCAGGTAAAAACAGACAATAACTTTGAATAATGTTAACTGAAGAGTCGCATAGTTTGGGGGAGGAATGATCTCCTCAGTCTGTCAGTGGAACAGGACAGTGACAGCAGTCTGTCGCTTTACCACTTAGTAGTTGAAATGTCAGGTTGGTGATACAGCCTCAAATCTCCAGTGACGAGGGTATGAATCTTAACCGAGTCACTGTCTACTTAGCCCAAAGCTGCATATGTTATGTTGATTTGGATGTTCCAAAATGACCTACTATGAATGAGCAATTGTCCCTAGTGATGGACTGAGGACCCCACCCTCTGGCTCCCTGCCACCTTGACCAGGATGCGTTGGGTTCACAAGATGGATTGATAGTGAAAAAGAGATCAGGTCCACATTTTCATAGGTAGTACAACTATCTCAGTCTTTTATGTCTTGCAATTGTTACAACCTATTAGTCTATACAATTTGTTACTTTCTGTCTTCCTAAAATCCACATGAGTCTTTTCTTACTTTAGACAGTTGATTTTTCAATTCATCTCTTAACCCCCATTCCTCCAGTGTTTTGAGACATACTGTAAAGTATTATATCAGTGATGGCTGGAATCCAAGAATTATGTATAGGAAATTGCCATAATGTTTTATCTTCCAGTGTCTTTACTGAGAGCCTTTTTTTTTACCTTTACAGAGTTAAATTGAGTGTGTTTATTTTTACTTCATTTTTACTGTTTTTAATAGTGTAACTCATTCAACATTTCACCTATGGGCTTTCTGTGGATTTATAGATTTTAATCATGTGATTTGAACAATTGTAGTGTGATGTCTGCCTATTTCTGAGTGTATCTGTGTGTATATCTGGGCACACGTAATTCAGGAACCTGATCTTTATTTATTTTTACCTAAGCAAGTTTGGAGGCACTTCTATATTTTATGTATTGTGATTGTCCATAAAAGTTGCATATTTAAAAATTATTTGAAATAAAAGTTAAAATAGATGTACACATTTTCTGCTGTTTCTAAATGGTTCTGCTGTCATTTTATCATTTGCCATGTACAAGGTTTTGCATTTTGCTTTTTTGGAAACATTTTTGGTAAAAAGATAGATATACAATACGTTTTTGAAATGTTTTATTTTTTTATTTTTTGATCATTTGTGTGCATTGGAAGATATTATCAAATTATTGAAAAAAAGTCGGAAATGACCACTTTGTGATTCCCCTCCATCTTTACTCCTATGCATTTAATGGACGTAGAGTGCAGCCCATGTTTGCTAAGGTGAGCTCTGATGTTGATATTGTTATTTCCAAATTTGGTTTATAGACACAGGTGAGGAGCCAAGGAGATTGATCAGTGAAAGTAGTGTGACCTCTAGGATACTGTTTACACTTTATTAAATGACTCTGCATGGATTGCACAATAAATATGGTGTCATCTATTCTCTTGGTTGAAGGTCAATGAATAAAAAAAGTTTCCTAAGCAATATACAGTGACTAAGCAGTGGAACCAAACCCTATACTGTATAAGGCACATGAGAGTACATTTGAAGTGTTTTTTTCTTTATCTTCTGGTTATTTCTGAAAAATATTCTTAAGGATGGATTAGTACCTCTAAAGTGAGATGTACCTACGAAGAAGAACAGCTGATTCAGCAGATCACACGTTACCTAGTGTATGACTCACAGTCTCCACCTAGAAGATATTCAATAATATACTGTTGCTTTTGCATATTCAAAATAGAATCTAGAATCTTTTCATAACTGTGTAACAGTAACTAAACCTTTTTTTTTATCTCTATACAGGTTGTGGGGCCCTCTAAAAGTACTTCCCTTAAATCTTCTTTGTTGGTATAAAAGTGGGACATCTCTAAACTAACATAGGCCGGTGTTCTCAATGCCCCGTCTCTGACTAAACATAATTTTCAAAGGTGGTGACAGGCTCTACTTTGTTATGTGACATGTCACAGTGAGCCTGGGTCAACACTTGCCATCTATTATGACAACTTCTTTTAGGTTCTCTGGTGGCCATAAACCGCTGCAAGACATGATTGTTTAAAAAAAGATTGGCCAATTCCTAGCCTGCTGTTGCCATCTATTTATTATAATTTGAGATAGCCAAACAAGGACATACAATTTCAACCATGATAAATTATAATGACTTTGATCCTATAATGCATTGCTTCCTTTCTTGTGCCTAATTTCTATGTGGAGACTTCTCCCTTTGTCTCTTTTTCCCTGGGTCCTCAAGTTTTCATCCAAAATCCCAAAGATGCAAGTGTTAGGTTAACCAATGATCCTAGATTTTCTTTCTGTGAGTGAGCGAACGGTTTATACATGAGTATGCCATATTATGGACTGGCATAATATCCAGGGTGCACCTCATACTGTCATGATACAGTATGTCCTGCTCTGGGGATCTTAATCTGGATGAAGCAGGTTTCATAATGAATGAATGGATAGTAAACAACTAACACTGTTACTGTAAATAAATTTCTGTCAACATGGACACTATTTGAGCAGAAGGGACCATGTTAGCAGTTTACTCTGTTACACCTCCTCTTAGGAACATTTGAAGACATCCTGCCATGGTATCAAATGAGTTCCTGTGGTACCATCATTCTCTGGCATGAGAATTGCTACAGTCCATCATCACACCAGATGGAGCTTCAATGAGGAAAGACTTGGTCACATTCTGCTTAACATGTTTGAAGAAAAATGTAATTGTATTGATGGTTTATCAAGTTCAATTTACAGTATATACAGCAAGTTGTGGGAAAGAAGCCATTCCAAAATGGTCACATTAGCAGGGTTGATTGCTATAAGTGAGACTAAAGTTTTAGATTTCTTACATCTTACTAGCTACTAATCCTTTGGATGATAAAAGATCTAAGAGACCCCCCTACTTGTCCTTTATTGTCTTGTGTCAGCACCATCTTAAACAGTGTTGCCTTGTATAATATTTATACCTTCACTAGTTCAAGCACACAGTTTTTGATCATTTTTACACACAGCAATCTGAGGATCACCGCCATTAGAATGGGGTCAGTTATTGTAATAGTGGCTTGTAAGTTAATAATATTTTTTCTATTGCACATTTTAATAAGTTATGATTATACAGGACAGTAAACACATGCTAGTCTCCCTCTTTGCAGTTGTACATGTGTGATCCAGCCTTCAGTTTGTGTTGTTATTAACTACGTGCACTGTTGTCAATAAACTCAGAATCTGGCTACTGTTGATCAGGTCGCTGTTGATTCTCTTTGTTTCATCCAGAAAATTAAATCAAGAATTACATACCGTTAACCACTGATTTTCTGCATGCTTACCTTAAAGTACAGTAGCTTCCTGAAGATCTTGTCAGACATATTTTGTTTATAGAATAGCCTAGATAAGACTCACAGTGTTAGTGTAAACCTTTTAACTATTAGTTAGTGGTAAAAATTACTTCAGGTAAACCTACTTCAGAAAATCAATTGGTATAAAGTGGGTTGTGGAACGTTTTTAAATGCCTAGTTCCGCCAAACCCTCCTTGTTTTCCTGCATTCTGTTCTGTGTTTGTGGGGCCTACAAGGTTTGACATACGCCTCTATGGTAAGCTGCCCTTGTACATTTCCTAAGAGTAAGCAGCTAAATTCCTTTACCCTGCTCTGGTGAAAAACAGAGCTGCTCCCTGCTGATTCTGCGTTTGGCTGGTTGTGACCATTTTTTTTCTTCTTCTAAAAGCACACTGCCTCTTTTGTTATACAAAGCACTTTCTTTGAGATTATAGCCACAGCAGGTGGGAATAAACCAACCCCCACGCTCGGCCCAATCATAAGGAAGGAGAAACATACTGATTAGTTTGCTGATCCCTCAAGGTTGGAGAAACGTCTGTGGATTAGTATTATATTCTTTTTGATTTATTAGTGCCACTGGAAATTCCAGCTGCACTTAACAATACAAAGTACCAGCAGTTTTCCCACCATGGTTAATTAGATGGATTGCTCCAGAACAGCTAAATTAAAAAATTGTAATTGGGATGGCTACTCTGCAGAGGTTAGAAAAAAAATTAGAAACCTAAAGCTGGACCTCCAGAGAAAGGAACTACATCTAGAAAGGGATAGATAACTAATTATGAAAAGTGCTTAGATAGATAGATAGATAGATAGATAGATAGATAGATAGATAGATAGATAGATAGATAGATAGATAGATAGATAGATAGATAGATAGATAGATAGATAGATAGATAGATAGATAGATAGATAGATAGATAGATAGATAGATAGATAGATAGATAGATAGATAGATAGATAGATAGATAGATAATGTGACAATACAGGGTACTTTGCTGCTGATCCCAAACCCAGATAAAAATCGGTATAGTCAAGATAATGGTTAGAGAGAGTATTTTATTAAACAACTTAAAACAGTGTGACAAGGGGCGCTATTGCTCCCTTGAACCCTCAGACTGTACGCCAGACACCAGGTAAAAATCCAAAAGTTGACTTTATTAATTAACAACAGTGCGCAAAGCACCCTCCTCTCCACAATACTCATTAATTAATACACAATACTCAATAATCAAAATCCTCCTACTCCCAGACGCATTGCCACCCTTCCAGCCAGCTCAGCTCAACGTCTGGGATCTCCCACAGTCCTTTTATAGTCCTTGACCCGGAAGTGTTTCGCTCTCTCTGTCCAAGTGACTAGGAACACTTCCGGGTCATATAAAAGCTCTTCTTCTTCATCCCGTAAGCACGTCATTCCTCCTATCGCTGTGACTAAGACGTACTTCCGGGTTACAGGGCACATAACAGTCTCTGGGCCTCCCTGCAGCGTCCTCTAGCAGCCCCCATGGTTTCCAGCAGGGCTGTGGATAAAAACTCCATTGTCCAGGATTCCCTGCTGGCCTTCGGGGCACCTCCATCTGGCGACCTGGGGGGTATTGGCCGGGATGAAAGGCCGGCCATATCCCACAACAGTTAAATGGAGGGAGAAAGGAAAGAGTGTACCCATTGCAAAAGGTAAACAAATTAACAAAAAACATGCCCTCTCTGGAATATTTTATACTCTGCCAGGCTCTCTACCCTGGTGTATAACCAAATGCTCCTTTCCACCCCCAAGTCTTGCACTTCCTTAAAACACAGACCTCCTTTTCCTTCTCACCAGGGGAGCCCTTTCTTGCTCTCCTCTGCCAACTCCAGACACATCTGACTGAGGAAGTGGGGGCTCTTATGAAGCTAGTTCCAGGCAGGGGTGGATTGGCCATTGGAAGGAGGTAGGAATTTTCATGGTGGTTATCAGCTGCCATTCACTGTATCATATAAAAAATAATAGGATGTAAATGTAATTTGTTAAAAAATTTACACGTATGTGTTTTAATATAAATATATTGACTTTTATTGACCTTCCTTATCAACTTAAAACTTCAGGCTGACAGAGAAACATAGGTCAAGAAAAGAACAGAAAATGAGAAAAATCAATGGATCATTATAAAATTTTGTAGTTATATGCAAAAACATGTGCAAAAAGAACAGATATATTGACCCCCAACACCTTTGTTGTCTTATACGTTGGCTAATGAGACAAAGTGGGTGCAGAGTGTGTAATGGCAGCAGCCCTAGCCAGACACCAATGATATATGTGCAAAGTTCGGACTGTGAGGATTCAGAAAGTAATTCAGAATAAGGTAACGAAAGAAGAACAAGAGTCTGAGTCTTCTTGCATTTCACAAACTCATCCAGATGACCTAGCCTTTTTACCCAATCACCATCCACTCCAAGCATCTCAAGTGCAGTTATACACAAATCTATATCTTCATCAAAGGAGGAAAAACAGAAAATGGTTGTCTTACTGTGAGGAAACACATGTCCTCCTTCCTTTATGTACTTAGCATTTTTTAATGGTGACAGTGTATTTGTCAACAGAATTAAGCAATAGCACTTTAAGGATAGAAGAGTGTGAGAGAAGTGGTGGAGTTCTTGTGGCTGGGCAGGGATCAAGTCAAGTTTTTTATTGGCATTTTTAAATTATTGTGAAGATATATAGGGTTATTATTTTATTTTATGTAAAGTTTGACTGTGTAACTCGGGGAATCCTGTGGGGGGTACTCCGAGAGTATGGGGTACCAGACCCCTGGTAAGGGCTGTCCGGTCCCTGTACGATCGGTGTCAGAGCTTGGTCCGCATTGCCGACAGGAAGTCGAACCCATTTCCAGTGAGAGTTGGACTCCGCCAGGGCTGCCCTTTGTCACCGATTCTGTTCATAACTTTTATGGACAGAATTTCTAGGCGCAGCAATGGCGTTGAGGGGGTCCGGTTTGGTGGACTCAGGATTGGGTCACTGCTTTTTACAGATGATGTTGTCCTGTTTGCTTCATCAGGCCGTGATCTTCAGCTCTGTCTGGATCGGTTCGCAGCTGAGTGTGAAGCGACTGGGATGGGAATCAGCACCTCTAAATCCGAGACCATGGTCCTCAGCCGAAAAAGGGTAGAATGCCCTCTCAGTGTTGGGAGCGAGATCCTGCCCCAAGTGGAGGAGTTCAAGTATCTCAGGATCTTGTTCACGAGTGAGGGAAGAATGGAGCGTGAGATCGACAGGCGGATCGGTGCAGCGTCCGCAGTGATGCGGGCTCTGTATCGGTCTGTCGTGGTGAAAAAGGAGCTGAGCCGCAAGGCGAAGCTCTCAATTTACCAGTCGATCTATGTTCCTACCCTCACCTATGGTCATGAGCTATGGGTAGTGACCGAAAGAATGAGATCGCGAATACAAGCGGCTGAAACGAGTTTCCTCTATAGGGTGTCTGGGCTTTCCCTTAAAGATAGGGTGAGAAGCTCAGTCATCCAGGAGGGGCTCAGAGTAGAGCCGCTGCTCCACCGCATCGAGAGGAGTCAGATGAGGTGGCTTGGGCATCTGATCAGGATGCCTCCTGGACACCTCCCTGGTGAGGTGTTCTGGGCACACCTAACCGGGAGGAGGCCCTAGGGAAGACCCAGGACACGCTGGAGGGACTATGTCTCTCGGCTGGCCTGGGAACGCCTTGGGATTCTCCCGGAAGAGCTAGAAGAAGTGGCCGGGGAGAGGGAAGTCTGGACATCTATGCTCAAGCTGCCCCCCCGTGACCCGATCTCGGATAAGTGGAAGAGGATGGATGGATGGATGGATAAAGTTTGATTTTGGTTCTTTTAAGACCTGGGGACTTAGTACCTAGCATTTTGTGACACATATGTTATCTTTAAGCATGAATATAAAAAAAAACACATAGAATGTCAATTTATAAAATGAGATTTAGACCACTTTCCAGTGTGGTACTCAATCCAATGCATACATGCAACCTGTGATTGAACAGTTAAATTGGAATTTTCTAGAACTGTTGCACAGTTACTTCACTGTTTATGCCACTTTCGTTATATCTTCGTGTCGAAAATCAAGTCGTATGCCAAGGAAAAAAACATTTACAATGACAGTGCCAGCCATTACACATCAATTGGTATACATATGCTGACAGAAATGGCATTTAAACACATTGACATTAGTAACTGAACATCCCACTTGACGTCTGCTGTTTTTCATCCCATTACTCCACATCTCACTCTTGCCAGCCTTGGCTCCTTTTTTGTGTCCACCAGTTTCTACATACAGATATGGCAGTGATAACTGGGCTGAAGGCAAAATCTATGATCTTTCCTTTTCTAGTTCCTTTCCTTGTCATCACAAGCTGATAAATCTGCAAATATTCTGAGCTGAAAATACAGGAAGCAGTGCAGCAGGCAGCATGTCGTTGTTAATAATGACGGTCTGTTGGGTTACAACTGTCTGACAGTTTTTTTTTCATTTTCAAAACAGATATCTGTACACACCTATGTCAGATTTGAATGAACCAAAGGTCAGAACTGAGACACTTTTAAATATAGTGTGAACATAGCTGGCTGTGTCTGCTTGTGAAGATAACACAGCAGACCATGGTGCCATTCTGCAGTTAATATTATGTTATCTAATAAATATAACAGGTGTTGAATGGTGCATTTGCATTCTCCTGATCCAAAGCGCATAATAAGCCAGCTTAATAAACAATAAGAAGAAGAATTAATTACATTTATACAGTGTTACTCTTGTTACTCAAAACGCTTTACATAGTGTAAAGAAAGGTTTGGGGCAGCCACCCGTATAATGTTCCTAGCTGCAAAGGTTTTCTTTTTTATGTAACAAAGTTGTTGATTGCACTGAGTCCAAGACAGAACTGATCAAGGTTGGAAAAGATGGCGGTTTTAAGTGGTCAGACAGGAAGTGATGTAGGGTAACCAGAAGTGATGTAGGGAACAGGAAGTGACGTCCTTCTAGGCGCCGGAACAGGAAGTGATGTTCTTGATTCCCGCGACTGGTCTGTAGAGACAACAGGAGAAGGTTTAGTGCACCCCGCCCCCCCCTGGCCTGGCGTGGAATTACCTTTACTTGGTCCACACAACGTCCCCCTACTCGCACGTGTGTGACAATAGACAGAGGAGAACTACTTCAACCACCAACAATGTGACATCAGCCATTATTGTGCCAGTATGGTCCCCATACATTCACTAAGAGATGATGAAGGAGTGAGAGAGATAGTTAGCCAGTCAGGGACAGCGGATATTTAGGGGAGTCAGAATGGACAATGGCCATGCTGGGCAATTTAGCCAGGACATTGGGATATGCATTACTACTTATGAAGGATACCCACGAATCTTTAATGATCACAGAGAGTCAGGACCTCAGTTTTATGTCTCATCTGAAGGACGGTGTCAAATTTACAGCACAGTGTCCTTATCACTGCACTGGGGCATTTGGATCCACACACAGACCACAGAGTGTGCACCCCCTGTTGGCCTCTCTGTCACCTCTTTCAGCAACAAACAAAGCTTTTCCTAGATGGTCTCCCATCCAAGAACTGGCATGGTCCGAACAGGCTTATCTTCACTTGGATGACCTGTTCTGAAGTGCAGGTGGTATACAGCATGCAGAGAAAGTGGTCTCTTACAAAAAACATTTGAGGGTTTAAAGATAAGACTGACTTTTTTGTCATACTCATGCATGGTCTTATTATGTGTTGGATTTTTTAAGGTTTACCGTGGCACTTTGCCATCAGGCTTGTTGCGTCGAGGCATGTCATGTTGTAAATTTTGTGATTATTTGCACTGTGGCAGCTGTATACCAGATTTGCATATTGTTATCGTGCCCGCCATGGCAGGTATAGTTTGTTTTTACTTTCTGTATTTTTTTGTTGTAATGCTTATGGTACAAACTAGATCACTGTGTGTATGAATTTAGTTTATATGGCATGCTTGAGCTCGAATTACAACATTTTTTTGTTTGGGCTTGTTTTCCATGTGGTCTATTTGTGTATATCACGGTGCACAGACGTATCAGATTTATTTACACACAAGGATTTTAACTGGTGTAGCTTATGTCAAGTAGACTGCCATAATCTATACATTCCCGATAAAATGTACTGTCCCAATAGAACTCTGGTTCCAGTAGTATTTCTGGCTCCTGCTCCAGTCTACTGGGAGGCACTTCCAGGTCACCACTGTTCCCACAGAGACTCTGCAGGAACTTTAACCCTTGCAGGGAAATAATGCTGCTGTTCACTAACAGTCTGTGCATTAATTGCTGCCATAGAGCAAGAATTTATCAGTGTGGCATTCCAGCCTGGTAACAGTGTCTCATTCAGGACAAACTGCATTGTAGTACCCACTGTCCTCCTGCTCCCCCTTACAGCACATGGGAAACTCACAGCTAGATAGTATTTTAGATTACTAGACAGATGTGAAAGACATTATATAAAAATATATTGGAAACATATATTGTATATGTGAAGGACTACTGTATAATGATTAAGTAAATATGAACTTGTCCATATAAATAGCTAAAAAAGGTTTACATAATGACATGAAAGGTTCAATATAAAGATCCAATAGTTATTAAATGTACTATGTTATAGTAGACAGATATGAATGGTATTATTTAATGATTTAGACAAATTTATGTGAAAAGTTACTATATAATGATTTAGACTGATTTACATTAAAACACTATGTAATGATTGATCTGAAAGACACTTTAACAATTCATATAAAAAGTGCTGTATAATAATGCTGTTCTCAAAGTTAGATAGTTTTGTTCATCATTGTTTTTATTTTCAAAATGTATATGTATTTAAAACATGGTGAAAAAAGGAAGTACCAACATTAATGCCTTGGGATATCCAGGAAATGTCTGTATCTGTATTGTGCTATAAAATTTTCCTTTTGATTTTCAAGTTGGGTGGAGTGGTGGCTCTGCGGCTAAGGATCTGCGCTGGTATTCTGAAGGTTGCCGGTTCGAATCCCCGTCACTGCCAAAAGAGATCCTACTCTGCTGGGCCCTTGAGCAAGACCCTTAACCTGTAATTGCACCAGGGGTGCTGTACAATGGCTGACCCTGACCCCAAGGGGTATGCGAAAAACTAATAAATTTCTAATACGAGAAATCGTATAAGACGAAATAAAGAACAAAAAAAAGTTGATAAGAGTCATGGCCTCATCTTTAAATCCCTTTTAAGAATTATCAGGCCACTTCCCAGAGGTTCACCCTACAAGTGGTTATCACCTTCTTCCACTAAGGTGTCTCCAGTGATCTCACTCTATGTTTGGCTTATATTCTATCTAAGCTTGAGTGCTGTACATACAGTACACAGATTCACATCATAGACCTCTGATCATGAATAACTGTGTGTCTATAAACATGCATCTCTTATAGAATGTAATGCAAACAGGCAGACAACAGGGCTAAAATGCCCTTTAAACTTAACTGAAATATTATGAATGTGTTTGTTAAGGAGTAGTGTAAATCTTATGTAATGAAATATTATTCTTATATTTGCTAAAAAGAATAAAAAATAGTTAAATGTAGAGAATTCTTTCCAATAAGGATATTAGTAATAGCCAAGATATACCATTGTCAACAGTTATCATAGTTTCTTCTTCACTCACTTCTGCTTTAGGTCTTGGCGAGCAGTTTGCTTAATGGCTAAAACTTAATATGAAGTAGATGTTGTATTTCCTACAAATGCCCTGTATCTATCAGTTAAAGACATTTCTCTATGTTTAAATTGTTATTAATGTGTTGAAAAAGCCAGCAAGCAGTGCTTTGCCGGTCTCACTATGATGGTCGTCATGCATATGTGACTGGCATGCTGCACATGAAACTCTCAACCCTGCATTCCTGTATACAGAAGGAGGCTGTGAATCAGAGTCAATGCTATTATGAATAAGGCTGCACATCCCCTCTCTGACACACTAACACTGTGGACTTTCAGCCAATGAATTATACAGCAGAAGTGTGTCAAGAAACGCGTCTGGGGCTCCTTTACACTAATAGTGATATAATGCCTCACTGGGACTGGGACAGAACTTTTCTTTCTTTGTAATTTTCTTGCTTTTTAGTCATTCTAGTGTGTGTTCAGACCACACTGTGTGTGTGTGTTTATTTATTTATGTATTTATTTAAAGAGCTTCTGTAAAAAGCAAAATTTCCCTTAGGGACAAGTAAAGTTCTATCTATATATCTAAGAACCAGCAAATGTTATGACCTTTAAATATGGAGTAATGGTGTGTACCCTATCAACAGTCCACATGTGATAAAACATATTATAAGCCTTTTTAACATGACATAAAACAGTGAAAGACAACATCTAACATACTGTATTTCAAGGGACTTATTATTTTTAATGATAACTTATTTCTGTTAATAAAAAACTTACTACAACTTTTAAAGACTGTTATATATATATCTGGGTTATAATGGATACCTAAAGTGTGACCATTAATGGTTTCTTGTAAAGGATAGTTAAACTAAAGTGCCACCATTCAATCATTACTGTTTGCCTCTCTGTGATAAATAACACCATGGATCCAAGAAACATAAAAGATTTTATGAGTACATTTCCAAGGGGAAATGTATGATAGTAAGGAGATACTGTATGGCTTATCAACTTCAAAAAATAAAAAATAAATGTAGAAAACGGGAGAACAGGCCCAAGCACTTAGTCACTGTCTCTGAAATTCCCATGGGCCTGCTAAACTGTATTTAATTAAAAGTACCTGTAAGAATAAAATGTAAGATTGAAAGAGAGCACAAGGATCCATGTTAAAGCACACAATCGTAAGCATCTCCAGTGAAACACAAAATCAATTAAATTGGAAAGAAATGTTTAATGGAGGTTGATCAAACTAAAACAATCTTTTACTTTCTTAGAATTTTAGAAACTACTGAAAATTAGTAAAAGTCCACTGACTGTCTGCAAGATAGAATGACGATGTGTTAGACATCTGTGCAATGTCAGAAATGAACTACTCTAGACAAAGAAACCAGTGAAAGAACGAGGCGGTATATAACCCTGTTAGAAATATTAGAGATAAGTGCACATCTGCACTAATGTACTAAAGAAATGAACTTTTGACCCTGAAAACAGAAATATAAGCATGGGCTATAACTGAGGTAATCTGACCACTGAAGCGGAAGTTCACTCTTGTTGACATAAACATATTGTGATGTTGCCCACCCCTCTCTGTTTTTATATCTGCTTGTGTGAAACCTGTACTTTACTGAGTTTAAAGCAGCCCCACTCCGGACTGAGGACAATGTTATATACTGTACCTTATTAACTACTGCTTCTGGAATCTGTGTAAGCTGTGAGTTGCTTTCTCATAAATTGCCCCAGTTGTTCAAAATTAATATTTTCTGCTACATTTTGAAGCATAGGAATTAGTGATATATCAGCACAAAACTGCTAGTGTGGACATGTTGTCTGTTGGGTAACATTCTTCAGGCTGCTTCTCGACTTTACCTTGATGACTGAAGATCAAAAATACTGCTTCACAAACTCGACCACCACAAACCCCATTGTTATTTAAAGAAAACATGGAATTGTATGACACAAGTAAAGGCACAGTAGCACAAAAACAAGTACTTCCCCTTGAACTGGAATGAAAACAATGACACGAGTCAACAGTTGCTGTAGCTCCCCAAGGCCGAGACTCCATTCCAATACTTCCAAAGACAGAGAACCATTTCCCTATAGCATTAGTTGACATCAAAATTTAAGTGGCATTTGAGTAAAATTGTGAATTTCTGATTTGTGAACTAGATTTTTCATTTGTTCCGCTATTTACAGTATGTGTCACATATCAGAAACTATTTTTCTTCCCAGGATGGTAATAGCACTAGCCATAAGACTATTACATTTTGAGCTTTAGTGTCCCATTGCAAGACAGACTTAGTTGGTGATGGTTTAGCTTCCCCCGTCATTTTTAAGATGTTTATTTGATCAATATTTGTTTTAAATGATGCCTTTTGGGCTTCAAGTACCCCACTGATCTTTGTATATCCTGTAAGATTTAGAGATTAAGATTTCAGCTACAGCCAAATGAATTTTGTCTATCTTTTGTTGTGATCTACTGGTTAAATAAATGAACACAATTTGACAAGGCTGATGGGCCTTCCTTTGGCCCATCCATTTAAACCTTTGTAAGTTTTATCAAGATATACTGAATTTAGTTTTTTTTCTTTTTGCCTTTTATTTTTTTGTGATCAAGTTTTTATTAAATAAACACAAAACATAGGATATAAACAATAAACAAACATACAGTACAAAGGTACCCAAACCTCCCTCTCCCACCCAACCCAAGTGGTTAAAAAAGAAACAAGCAATAACTGACAGAAAAACAAAGTTGAGGAGTTACAAACCAAGATGTACTCCGTTGAGCAGCAGCACACCAGACTTCAATTGCATTATTTTGCTATCACTGACACGTATGACTAGAACTCATCCAGTTTTCCTTGTGTAGAGCCCCTCACAAAAGTTCTTTACTGTGCTATCACTTTCTCTTTGTAGTTTTTTTTAATTAGCACATTCAAAGCTAACTGATTTTAATAATCAAATCACTGGGGTACACAGAGAGTTTGGGAAAGAAAATACATTTTATTCTGTAGATAATTTATGGGGATCAGCATGTGCAAATTATGGTTTCCGTAGGTATGATAAAGAACCCTTACTCAGAGAATCCCACAATCCCTTGAGTCAAGGAAAGATTTTGTGTCCTTAGAAAGATATGGGTGGTAAATGTGGTTACATTATCCTCATATTTTTGGTACAAAAACTTTATTTTGCTTTCTGAAGGAATTTGATGGCGACCATGTAATCATAATGGAGTGCTTACAGATTTCTTCATGAGAAAGCTCAAGGCTACAGGAAGAATGATACTCGAAGAGTTAGACTTAGACACCATTTATGTTTAATATTAATAATAATAATATATTTTATTTATATAGTTTTTTTTAATTCCTCTGCTTAATATGCTTATTGTGGTGTTACTGTATTTCTTTTTACACTGAGAATCTTTGGCTATTGATATGTAAACAGGGGACTGGCGAGGTGTAGCTGGAAGTTAGATTGTGTTCTCCCTAGATCATCAAACTAAGAGCCGGGCACTCCATGCAAGCTGAAGTCTAATCAGGTTTGAAAAGCAGTTTTGGGGTGGGGGGATGCTAGTGGTTAAGCAAACGAGATCTGAACAAAAATAAACTCTTTAGGTAGCATCAAATGCTTCGGGTATAGCTCATTTTCGACGTTTTTGTCGCTACTCTTTTCTACAAAGGTCAGGCTTTCATTTGATTTGTCATCTACTTCTGCTGATCATACCAGGCACCTTGTTGCACAGCCATTAAATGCTGTCTCTTTTATTAAAGACATACAGGTTAATCAGATGCCCACTGACAGGGCAATTGACTAAGGTTAATCTGGATTAATGTGTTAATCTGAAATAATTTATAATGTCCATGAATAAATTCTGCATTTGTAATAAAATGGAAAATGCGTTAAAGAAATATCTGGCAATTAACATAAACCATGTATTAGAGCTCAAAATGAGTGCTTTCTTGAATCAAAAAATATAAATGGAAGCATCACACACTTTTGTTTTTCAGAATTTCAACATGTGCACAACCTGTCTATACTAGGAAATGTCTTTAAAATAAATGTTTTTGTTTTTTTTACATTAATTCAAAGCTGGCACAGCTATTACCACTACTTACTCAAAGCTCATAGTTCTTCTGTTTGAATGCCAGTCTCAATCACTCTTTGTCATGGTTGTCTGTAGATTTGACAATGAACCTGTCTATCCATCTGTCCATATGTGTGTGGTGGTGGGAGAGTAGCCCGATTCAGGAAGGGCACATATCCAGTGGCACGATGGGTAGGGGCATTGGCCTCCAGGAACAGTTGGTTGATATTGATAGAGATGTCTTGCCACTCTCTTCTCCTCTTGTTAATGAGTCCCATGTTGTTCGAAGTGACAGACTGCTTCAGTGATGGTCTGTTCCAAAGCAGATGTCTCAATCTGGGTATGTGGAATGGAGCAAGCCTTGAGAGACTGTTTCAAGTGGTCCTTCCAGCATTTCTTTGGGCCACACCAAGGTCGGGAGCCTTCGGCAAGTTCACCATCCGAGGAAACTGAGATTCATCCATACGAATAACGGGCCTTATCTAGTATAAGGCATGGCTGAGAAGCATGGCCTCAATGCTTGTTGGTGAGCAATGTTCCAGAATTTTAGTTTGTGGGATCCTGTCCTCCCAAGTGATGCCCAGGCAGCAGATGAGGAATGCTTCTAAGAAGTGGATTTGCTTGCTAAAGGGAGTCCAGAATACACATCCAGCCAGAAGAGTTGATATACACTCTGCATTATAGACCATGACCTTAGTTGGTCATATTGATCCTGCTACATTTGGGATGAAACCAGCTTGCAACCCTGGAAATACTCTGTCTGCAATGTGACAGACAAGGACTATTCCAAGAACATCCAGCAGTGAAGTACCATGGCTGTTGCCGCAGTCTTGTCGGTCCCCCTTCTTCTTCTAGATTATGGTAGCATGTTTCAACAAGTTGGGAATTTTGTCCAGCTTCCAGCAAAGAGTGAATAAGTCTGTAAACTTCATAAGAAGATTAAGTCTCCCATATTTATATATTTTGGCTGGTATATTGTATTCACCAAGTGCCTTCTTCATCATCAGAGACTGGATGGTAGTCACTCTTTGTAGACTTTGCACATTCTCTCCATGTTTAAATGGATTTTTACTCTAGTTTTCTTCTCATATTCAAAAGATCTGTGTGCTAGGATGAATAACACTGTATACTGTAAGTGAGTGTGCCCTTTGATGGGCTGGTGGCCTGTCTGGAGTTGATTCCTGCATTGCACTGGGTGATACTACTATAAAGTTCAGTCTTCTGAACTCTGAACTGGAGTAAGTGAATCTAAGATAAGATGAATAAAAATCTGTTTTAACTCTTTTTAATACATTTGCATGAGATCACTTCAGCTGTTTTGTGGTTGTTTGATTTACTCCTTACAACTAGTTCTGCAAATCATTACTGACATTTTGATAATCTGTGAATATATATATATATATTTTTTTTACTATTTTTTCAGCTTCAAAAAGAGACTGCATTGAAAAGTTTGGCCAGAGAACAGTTGAACGTATTATTAAAGACAATGATGTCATTTGTACAACTGAGTACTCACGCATTGTGCCCCTAGAGAATGGAGAGGTAAAGTATGCCTTTATGATTAGTTCCGTCATTAGTAGATAGATGAAAAGAATGTATCAGCTTTTCACCCTTATTTGCATCATAATACCATTATTTGAGTCTCAACAGTGTTAAGTAAACTGTACATTACTTTATCAAAAAGGGGAAAAGGGAATAATTGATACTTATGCCATAGACTGAAATTTTATTATCGAATAGGTAGTTAAAGAACCATGAATAGACACATATCAGAGATAGATAGATAGATAGATAGATAGATAGATAGATAGATAGATAGATAGATAGATAGATAGATAGATAGATAGATAGATAGATAGATAGATAGATAGATAGATAGATAGATAGATAGATAGATAGATAGATAGATAGTATAAAATCCACACACTAAAAGTCACTGCCGAGCAGAGGCTGTCTGGGGGTGAAATGAGACAAGGCAATAAGCAAAAAGGACAGGTGCTGTACAGGCTTGTAAATATACGAAGTGCTGCGCGAGAAGCATATTACACGCAGCATCATCATCATCATCATCATCATCTAACGGAGCAAAGAGGAGGCATACTGTGTTTGTTCCCATTGCAACAGCGTTCAAGTGGGGGCCTTGGAAGTGCAGCCGCGTCCTCCAGGGGTGTGCACAGCCCCCTTCTTCACAAGATAGATACGTAGATAGATCTGTATTTTACATTCTGTAGCAGCACAAAATGAGTGCAACTATTACATAAATGCAAAGCACAGAATTGTATACTGCACATAATATAACATTAATTATAAATGAACAGAAAAAAATAATACACCTGTGCTAACTTGTCTATTGCAACTGGCTACAGTAAAGGTCAGCACGGTGGGAAGAGGCATTTTATAGTCCGATGGCTACATGCATGATGGACTGGAAGAATATCCCAAACTACTCTCCTACTTACTTTCGGTCTTTTTGTACAGTATGTCTGTGTTTCTTATCCAATCCAGTCTACTGCTTGGATGGACCTCCAAGAATTTATAAGTCTGCACCACCTCCACTTCCTCCATTGTTTTGGCAACTGGTCTTGGGTGGTATCTTACGTAATGCCACGTTTCCACTGCCTTAGCATGGCAAGGTATGCTACAAGAGTAGGTCATATTAATATTGTTTCTATGGAAACTTGGCTGCTGTGTTTAGTGGCTGATTTATCATCTGTTCTGCAATCAGAATCAATTTCTGCCTATTTTACATTTTTTTTGGAATTTCAGAGATTGAAATTATTATCTTAATTGTGACAAAAGGCTCTGCCTGACCATTAGAGAAGTGTGCTGTGTTAAACGTCTTGAAGCCACAATTATATTATTTTGACATTAGCATTAAGATAATTAATGTGAGCTTGTACATCTGAAATTTAATAACTATATCACTGTTAAACTGGGATTTGCCTGCACCATAAAGCCATTTAAATAAATGAAGGGTGGACAGAACTGTAAGGGGGTAGCAGGTGTGTGACTGCTAGTGTATAGCATTGAGATGTGGGGTGAGATTAAAGTCCAAAAACTAACTTCTCACTCAGTGAGGGTTAAAACAATAAGTTCTTTTCATTTCATTTCATTTACTTTCGTTAGATTAAATCGTCTCTCCATAACTGGGTGTCATTCATACAAGGAGCTGAAGTTCAAGGGCTTCTTATATTGTTGTATTGATATTAAGGTCCAGTGAAAGTGAAAGCTTAGATGGCAATCCATTGATTTCTAATCAATAATGTAAAGAGGAATCAAAGGTCTTTCTATAATTTATGAAATATGTGAATTCATATTTCAGACAATTTGTTAATTTGACTATATGTTACTTAAATTTTTCAGAAAACATTCCTGGATTGAAATGCAGCACAACATCACCTTTTATTATTGTATTTCAGATTGTTGTCTCTTTGGTGAATGGCAGACCTGGCGCTATGAATTTCTCCTATTCCCCTGACCTACGTGATTTCACAAAAGCCACAAGTATCCGCCTGCGTTTCCTCAGGACCAACACTTTGCTGGGACATCTGATGGGCAAAGCTCTCCGGGACCCAACTGTCACTAGAAGAGTAAGTGATGAGGTCCAATATAAATGAATCAGTGCTCATTTAATGTAGAATTTAAATACACCACCTTCCCAAAATGTAACAGACTTGGCTGAAGTGTGATATGACCACTCAACTTTGCTAAATCATGCCCAGACCAGAGGATCCCCAAAATACATAACTCATAGTTTAAAAAGCTGTTCATTTCAACACTTTCACCTATCATACCTCCATGGTGCTCACAATATTGGTGAAATCAAATCCACAACATGCACTGTAATTGAAAGATTTACAGTCTTGAGCTCCATCTGGCTTTCCAGTAAGCGCTTTGAAGAATTGATCTGCAAAACAAAATTAAACTTGTCATATTCCTTTAAGTTGATAGTTTTACTTGTTTACATGAAATGTGCTACATTTTGTTGTGGTGCACAATGATCATTTTCCAATGGGTATTTTATGTTATGCTAGGAAATACTGTAATTATCTGCTATCTTTTTTTCTTGTGCTATATTAAGTTTTCTTTAACCTGTTTATCCTCAGTATTACTACAGTATTAAGGATATCAGCATTGGAGGACGCTGCGTATGCAATGGACATGCAGAAGCTTGTGATGCCAAAGACCCGACTGATCCTTACAGGTAAACTCTTTTAATAGCACAACACTCTGGCATTAGCAACATACACATAAGAGATGCTTTTCTGATTTGAGTACACTTGAAATAGCGAAAAGCTGTGAGTCCAACAAAAGACCTCTAAACCAGGCCAGGATATTCCACAGCCTGCCTAGGAAAGTTCACATTCAAGGCAGCCTAAACCCCAAACTTTACAGGCAAGGTTAGTCCTACACACACCCAAGAAAAGAGGTGTGGCTCCAAAAGTTCAAAACATATCTTTAAAAGTCACAAAATACACAAAAACTACCCACAAGGGAGAGGAACCCATAAAAACCACAAGCATGATAGAATTAGTCCAATAAAGAATATTTTAAAACTGCAGAAAAATAAAAAGCCAAAAGGGGTTTGCCTAAAACGGCATCCCAGATCAAATTAGTCCCAATATAAAATCCAAGAACAGAAGCAGACATCCAGAATATACCAGAAAATCAAACGAAAACAATGGTTTGAACGCCACACTCTTCAAAGTTCAAGGACATTCAGAAGGAATCTGTTATGTCCACCACAATATAAAGGTGGAGGGCGGTCCTTCAGAAGTGACATCATGACGGCCACACATCTTAAGTTTCATCCACAGAATACAAGGAACATTAGAACAATATACAGTAGATGAGAACAGGCCTCATCTGGAGTACTGTGTGCAGTTTTGGTCTCCAGGCTACAAAAGGACATAGAGGCACTAGAAAAGGTCCAGAGGAGAGCGGCTAGACTGATTCTGGGGCTACAGGGAATGAATTATGAGGAAAGATTTAAAGAGCTGAGAATTTCAAGTTTAAGCAAAATTAGATTAAGAGGTGACATGATTGAAGTGTTTTAAATTATGATGTTTAATTAGTACAGTGGATCGAGACAGTTATTTTAAAATGAGTTCATCCAGAACATGGGAATACAGTTGGAAACTTATTAAGGGTAAATTTCACACAAACATTAGGAAGTCTTTCTTTACACAGAGAACCATAGACACTTGGAATAAGCTATCAAGTAGCGTGGTAGACAGTAGGATATTTGGGACTTTCAAAACTCGACTTGGTATTTTTTTAGAAGAATTAAGTGGATAAGACTGACAAGCTTTGTTTGGCTGAATGGCTTGTTCTTGTCTTGTTTATTGTTCTGATGTTCAGGGAGTTCCACCTTTATGTTGTAAAAGAAGAGGCTTGCAGAGTTTATTTGGTATTGGGCTGTTCCAAATGAAACTGAGACTGGGCACCCTCAGATACATTGCTTTGCTTGGTTTAATTTGAAAACATGTCTGTGTCTTCTGAATAAAATAAACAATCCAAAGCAAATGAAATTCCAACCTCTGCCTGGCAAAAATAGTCAGCATTCTAAGGCTTACGGAACTTATACACTTTGAGGTTGATTATCAGTGGAATGTACTGAGCGAAGGAGTTTAGGGGTTCCGAGATAAGCAGAAGCAGAGGAAGGAGGAGGGCAGGACAGACATTTATCAGCTCTGGAATTCAACAATGTGTCCTAGCCTGCCAGACTGAAAGAACACAGTTCCGCTCCTGAGGTCCACAGCTGCGCACTTGAAACACGGCCTGACCAACACACGCCCAGCCAGCTTACTTTCGCTTTGTTGCACGTTCTTGGGGGTTTATGAGACACTCTAAGTCCAATGCCAATTAGGTCTACTTTCCTTTTCTCTTTAAATTAAGATGAGCCCATTATTATATAAGCATATTTGTGTCATAGTAAAGTTAAACATATTACTGTATTTTTTAAATTAATTAACAACAGCTGTTTCTTAGTGCATACCAGCAAAAACTTGGATTATGGATTACAAACATAATTACATCCTGTAAATTATCAATAATTTAGAGGGTGGTTACAATTTATACCAAAGGGGACAATGCAACAATGCAGTGTTAGGAGTGTCAGGATGTCCTGCTCATTGTACCTTCCTAAGCATCACCAGGAGTTTGGTAGTGATATTGGAGCTATAAAATCAAAAAGGGATATCCTTTTGTGTTAGTTCACCGCCTTGTTCCTGATAAACTGCTTTTGGAAAACAGCTCAATTCGTTAGACGGGAACAGTTCAGGATGTAGGTTGTCTTCCAAGTATCAATAACTCAAGGGCATCATATTGGTAGTTAGTCTTAATTCAGCTTCTGTGTGTGTTTGTGAGAAATTGCCATAAGCACATTAGTATATACATATTCTCCTGAAAAATCCAAAATGTGATTGCATCTTGCATATGGGGTTCACCTTTTTGTAGCACTACAGAATACAGTGAAATTTTTAGTTGCATGTCTAACCAACATCACCACACTGTGGTGCCCTGATAAACAGCAACGTGTGAAAAGACTTCTCACTGCACAAGCACAAAGCTCCATTCCATGCCATTGTTTGGTATTTTTCAGTCTTTATGTTGGCCTATGGAAATAATAGAGACATCGTTCTGAGTTGTTAGAGGGCAAATAATTAAATGGTCTGATCAGTTATTTGACTGGAAATGTTTTTAAAAATGTTGATTTTGAAATACATCTTCCAGCAATGCCATTTTATTTTTATCATGGGTGCCGCCATTGATTGTTGTTCGTAATTTGCTAGCAGGCTGTTGATAGGCAGTGTGTGACATTGTCACCATGACAGTATAAAAGTCAGCCACATACACTTCCTAACAGTCCAAGTTTATGGATTATTCAAAACAAACAATAAAAACAATATCGTTAAGATATCTCTTTTTACGATTTCTTTTCCATACTTTGACTTTGATTTATGTCTTGTCGGTAGGCAATGTGAAATATTCTCAGCATGTTTCTTCTTTTATGATTGCATCTCTCTTCCTGGCCTTCGTTTATTTAATTCCATCCATCCATCCATTTTCCAACCCGCTGAATCCGAACACAGGGTCACGGGGGTCTGCTGGAGCCAATCCCAGCCAACACAGGGCACAAGGCAGGAACCAATCCTGGGCAGGTTGCCAACCCACTGCAGGGCACACACAAACACACCCACACATCAAGCACACACTAGGGCCAATTTAGAATCGCCAATCCACCTAACCAGCATGTCTTTGGACTGTGGGAGGAAACCCACGCAGACACAGGGAGAACATGCAAACTCCACGCAGGGAGGCCCCGGGAAGTGAACCCAGGTCCCCAGGTCTCCCAAATGTGAGGCAGCAGCGCTACCCACTGCGCCACCGTGCCGCCCTTATTTAATTCCTGCCCTCACAATTAAGAATTTTGCTTATTATTAAAATGACAATCCGTCTTCTGATTATGCAGTCAGTAAACCCTACGCATTTATGAATTTTTCTGCCTAAGCTAGACAGAATTTTATTTATATGGACCAGAAGAAGAAAACATAGTTGGAATTGTGGAAAATTTCATCATCGGGAAAGCAGTCCTATCTTTCATAAAAACAAAAGGTGCAAAACTGAAATCTTAGTCAAAGTTAGAAAAAAAGACATCTTTCAAAGCCAGAAAATTTAAAGAAATGATCGACACAGAGTTCACAGGTTTTTACCTAATCAAAGGATGATCCTTAAGCCATCATAAGAAGTGCTTTTTTCACAGGCATATGAAAATATGTATACTGATATATTCATTTTTGTTGAAATGCACGTAATCCAGTTCAGGCCTACTTGTGGCTGGGTGGCAAAGACTATCCCAGCAGTTCTGTGATCAAGGCAGCAGACAACTCCAGACAAGGTGCCAGTCTGTCACAGGGCATTCTCACACCTTACATACTGTAGGTGGTGGTGCAGTGGTGAGTGTCAGTCCTGGAGCTGAGTGCTGGACCAGTTAGCGTTTGCATATGCTTTTCTGCCTGCTTGAGTTTTTCCTCCAGGCTAAGTTAACTGGAGACTGCAAATGAAGTGTAGGTCTACGTATGAATGCGCCCTATGAAGTGCTGGCTCCTTGCCCTGAAACATTGCATTGGCTTAAGGAGTTTTGAGAATGGTTACATGACTGAGATTTCAATATCTGTTTAAATAACAAATTAAATCTGGCTACTCTTTCTAAGAAAATGTTCAAGGAGGTTTCGCAATTTACTTTTATAGACTGATGAGTCTGATGTGAGAACAAACTGCTACTCCACAATCAGTGGTAATGTTCTTGTGATTGTCATACACATCAGGGCTGGAGGCTGTTGGTCCTCCTTTGTCTTTTTCAGAGGAAGATGTGTTTTTTCTCTTGCAGTTTTATAATGTTTTTACAGTTCAGGGTGAGCATGTTGGGGGTTGAACTGACACACTTTCAGAGGAGAGTGAGGATAACAATAATAAAGGTTAATACAGAAGTTATTGCTGCAAGTCTAAAATTCAATGATATACTATTGAATCATACCGAACTACTATCCTAAACTAAAAGAATAAGTTAAAGATAAAGAGCACCTGGAGGAAACCCAAGCAGACAAGGAGATAAGAAACAAACTCCATGCAGGGAGAACCTGGGATGTGAACCCTGGTCTTCTTACTGCGAGGCAGTAGCACTACCACTGTGCCACCCATGAGGAATGTTGTTTAGATCTTATACTCTATCTATCTATCTATCTATCTATCTATCTATCTATCTACAGTGCATCCGGAAAGTATTCACAGCGCATCACTTTTTCCACGTTTTGTTATGTTACAGCCTTATTCCAAAATGGATTAAATTCATTTTTTTCCTCAGAATTCTACACACAACACCCACATAATGACAACGTGAAAAAAGTTTACTTGAGGTTTTTGCAAATTTATTAAAAATAAAAAAACTGTGAAATCACATGTACATAAGTATTCACAGCCTTTGCTCAATACTTTGTCGATGCACCTTTGGCAGCAATTACAGCCTCAAGTCTTTTTGAATATGATGCCACAAGCTTGGCACACCTATCCTTGGCCAGTTTCGCCCATTCCTCTTTGCAGCACCTCTCAAGCTCCATCAGGTTGGATGGGAAGTGTCGGTGCACAGCCATTTTAAGATCTCTTTAGAGATGTTCAACTGGATTCAAGTCTGGGCTCTGGCTGGGCCACTCAAGGACATTCACAGAGTTGTCCTGAAGCCACTCCTTTGATATCTTGGCTGTGTGCTTAGGATCGTTGTCCTGCTGAAAGATGAACCGTCGCCCCAGTCTGAGGTCAAGAGCGCTCTGGAGCAGGTTTTCATCCAGGATGTCTCTGTACATTGCTGCAGTCATCTTTCCCTTTATCCTGACTAGTCTCCCAGTCCCTGCCGCTGAAAAACATCCCCACAGCATGATGTTGCCACCACCATGCTTCACTGTAGGGATAGTATTGGCCTGGTGATGAGTGGTGCCTGGTTTCCTCCAAACGTGACACCTGGCATTCACACCAAAGAGTTCAATCTTTGTCTCATCAGACCAGAGAATTTTCTTTCTCATGGTCTGAGAGTCCTTCAGGTGCCTTTTGGCAAACTCCAGGCGGGCTGCCATGTGCCTTTTACTAAGAAGTGGCTTCCATCTGGCCACTCTATCATACAGGCCTGATTGGTGGATTGCTGCAGAAATGGTTGTCCTTCTGGAAGGTTCTCCTCTCTCCACAGAGGACCTCTGGAGCTCTGACAGAGTGACCATCGGGTTCTTGGTCACCTCCCCAACTAAGGCGCTTCTCCCCTGATCGCTCAGTTTAGATGGCCGGCCAGCTGTAGGAAGAGTCCTAGTGGTTTCGAACTTCTTCCACTTACAGATGATGGAGGCCATTGTGCTCATTGGGACCTTCAAAGCAGCAGAAATTTTTCTGTAACCTTCTCCAAATTTGTGCCTCGAGACAATCCTGTCTCGGAGGTCTACAGACCATTTCTTTGACTTCATGCTTGATTTGTGCTCTGACATGAACTGTCAAGTGTGGGACCTTATATAGACAGGTGTGTGCCTTTCCAAATCATGTCCAATCAACTGAATTTACCAGAGGTGGACTCCAATTAAGCTGCAGAAACATCTCAAGGATGATCAGGGGAAACAGGATGCACCTGAGCTCAATTTTGAGCTTCATGGCAAAGGTTGTGAATACTTATATAAATGTGCTTTCTCAATGTTTTTATTTTTAATAAATTTGCAAAAATCTCAAGTAAACTTTTTTCACGTTGTCATTATGGGGTGTTGTGTGTAGAATTCTGAGGAAAAAAATGAATTTAATGCATTTTGGAATAAGGCTGTAACATAACAAAATGTGGAAAAAGTGATGCGCTGTGAATACTTTCCGTTTTCTATCTATCTATCTATCTATCTATCTATCTATCTATCTATCTATCTATCTATCTATCTATCTATCTATCTATCTATCTATCTATCTATCTATCTATCTATCTATCTGCCTGCCTGCCTGCCTGTTTCAATCAGTACCTTTCAGATTGATCTATGTTTATTAATAATCCTAATGTGTATCATTTTGTACCCCTAGACTTGTTTGTGATTGCCAACACAACACTTGTGGAGGATCGTGTGAGCGCTGTTGTCCAGGATTTAACCAGCTACCATGGAAACCCGCCACAACAGACAGTGCCAATGAGTGTGAACGTGAGTGAATTCTCCACTTTTATAATTTCTTGTGGGGGTGTCTCAATCTTGATAAAAATACTTCCATCTATCCCCTTCATCAAGTGTCAGTAGCCTGCTGGGATATTCCCTGATGGTTTCTTATGACTTCTGTAAAAATGTTAAGAAAACAAATGACATCGTGTGGCCTGGCTTTGAGAGTGTTTTCCCAGGGTTTGTGTTTATGGCCACATTAAAGTCATTCACTGAAGCCAAGTTAAACAAACATGAGCACACAAGCCTGTTAGATATTGTATTTATTTTTAGATGGTTTGATAGAATTGAAATGGTGCTGGGGAAAGACTGCCAGCAACAGGTTTAAAAAAATGTTGTATTCTACCTGTTGACTTGCTGCCTATGAGCCATGACGCCACTAAGTATTTCCCTCTCTTTCTCACATCTGCACAGGGCTGCTAAGCAAAAACAGACCTGAGCTTCTGAAATGATGTAAGGGTGCAGCTTAGATTAGGTATTTTAGGTATTTGGAACACTTTTAATAGTCACATACTGAAGGAATTATACTTCACCTACTAATGAGAGGGCGATAAAATAGTAATTTAAAATATGTTAACTTACAAAAAGACAATTATGAAGCCTAGCGGGATTGGCACATTATTTATTTCATATTAATTACGAGTATCTTGTGTATTAGTAGTGTTGATGGTGAAATGTTGTCTTATCTATTTTATTTGTCCCCATGCTCCCCATGACACTTTAATGAAATAAGTGGATTTAATAACTGAATTTCTTTCTGTTTCAGCATGCAATTGCAACAACCATGCATTTGATTGCTACTATGACCCTGAATTCGAGAAGAGAAGAGCCAGCATGAATCTGCAAAGAGAATTCCTGGGAGGGGGTGTCTGTATAGACTGTCAGGTGTGGAACAGCAAATTAATACTTTATGTACATTTTAGTATTAAAAAAAACGAATTTAATCGTTACTACTTTTTTTAATTGGACAATTTTCTTTATAGTTAAAATTGGCTCTAAATGAATGAAATGATATTTGAAATGTCTGTGTTATTGTTAACACGGCTGAAAACATTTCCAGTTATTTTACACGTCAATCACATTCAAGCTGTAAAACCTTTAGCCAGTTGTTCCATACAATGTGCACATGTGGAACGTGACACTTAAATTGCTGATATTGATAACTTGCTGCTCCATCACATGCTTTTGCCATTTTATTGTCAATACTCGGGGTACTCATATTGTTTAATCTGTGGCAACAAACTCAAGGAGAGCCGTCTCCATACTGGAGTCATATCCATTCAGTTTCAAGTTCTGAGCCAGTGGCGTCTGAATTGTTTGATATTGGGAGTTGGGGGGAGAGTTATTACTTCCGCCATACCTCCACAATAGTGAGCTTTGTCTACAACACCTATCAATCTTACTTTTATTAACAGAAGTAAACTTTTCTGAATGGCAATGTCATACGGTAAACCCAGGAAGCCCATTACTTTGTACCTTTCTGTCATTCTTTCTTAGCTTGCTTGCATAAGAATATTTGCTTGTGTGAGTTTAGCTTAGCTGCACCTTTCAGTTCATTTATTTTAACCTGGTGGCACATTATGCGACTTCTATTCAGAGAGGATATCAAGAGGATATCATACTTGATGACTGAGCTTGCTGATGCCATCAACTGAGGATGTCAGATTTCAAGACTATAAATCACAGGGCATGACAAATTACATGAGTTTGTGACAATTTTCCAGCACTGTTTTGTATTTGCAAAGAGGCTCACCTATTTTTCTGACAGCCAATAACATGCCAGCGGACAGAGCCAGTTCTGTACAAGTGCTTTCCGGAATGACAAGTTCAGTCGCAATCTCAGCCCTTTTTTCCATTCTGTCATGGTACATAAAACACAAAACTTTAGACAGATGATCCTCTCTCTTCTGTTTGTTAGGTTCAAAATCCCTTTTTATTCCTTGTAGCAGCAATATATGCATTGTATGCAGTGCCCACCCATACAACTTAAGACAGAATCAAACCAGTTTGATTTTGTTGGTGAGAGTCACGGATTGGTTGGATTGAGATGCTGGATATTTTAGACTAAATAACTGGGTTCACAAAAGCATGCCACAACTTCCTCTGACTGCCTCCTTCTGACTATATTAACATTAAGTAAGTGAAGTCCGTGACTAAATTGTTGGAAAAGCCGTGTAATGCTACAAGGCTTTTAATTTACTTTGGGCTTCTGGCATTAACAGGTACCCAACTCCTGCTTCCTTTTTAAAGATATGCCCGTTTAACAGTGATGTACCAATCTCTGGATAATCAAAAACAAATTGCCTCTTTCAATTTCACAAACAATGGAATTAATAGCATTGTGTATTAGTAACTTTACAAATTTTGTTTCATCTGTTCTTTTTTACAAACACCAGTTATTTTGGCACTCCCAATCTTTACTTTCAGACATCATAGTATATAATGAAACTAATGCTGTCTTTGCAAAAACGTTTTGTTTTATTTTGTGGAGCAAATGTTCAATGAATTTTTAAATATGTTGTCCAGCACATAGATAAATAGAAAGATAAACGTCCAGCTTAAGTATTAATCGTAGTAGTAGTAGTAATAGAGTCATGTGTGCAGTGTATATAAGTGAGATGCGCTAATGGTTGATCATTGTAGCAGATATTTTCTGTTTAACATTTTGACATTGTCAACATAAATGTTAATAATTTGCATTTATTTTAATAATTAATAATCTATTCAGGAGGTGTTTCCAACTAATATATCTCGATTTACCTGGATAACTTTTTAAAAAAACCTAATGCAGTTTCCCAATTGTTTGTGTTCATCTACTGTGTATATTGTGGAAGAACAATAACGAGAGCAAAATTGGTGTTGGGGTCGACAGGGATGCCTCATTTAATTGAGATTGTATGCAAGAGAAATGAGTTGCAGAACCATATGAGACAAATGTTTGGTTTTGTGCCAGAAACACAAAAGGCTTCAAGGGTGTTTAGTTCCGTCCTACGGTGAAGCTGATTCAGGAATGAATACTGTCTTCTAGTGGTTGGTCAGTTTATAAAATGGTGAATCTGGAAGGGGTGGGGATTGTGATAAGGCAGAAATAACCTTAATCATCTGGGTATTTCTCCTCCTCCATTTTAGATTGTTAACAAAAAATGTGTTAGTGACGCTTTCGCTTCTTTGTCGTTCTGTATTTTACCGTTGTGTTCAAACACCCATAAAACACTCACTGTGCTTATATGTTTGACTATATATGTACAGTATAGAGATGATAGAGATCTATGTATATGAGTTCTTTGTCTTTGATTTTTAGCATCACACCACTGGTGTCAACTGTGAACAATGTGAGAAGGGGTTCTACAGGTCTCCTGACCATCCTGTAACCTCCCCATTTGCCTGTGCAGGTACATATGCTATTTACCTAATCTTTAGAACTTAATGTACACTGCTGTATATATCAAGTAGTCACTGGAGTTTAACATGGTACTAGAGAATTGTAAGAATTGAGGTTTAGATAGTCTTAAAATGTTTACAAACATGACAAATATGATCTGGACATACAAGGTATGACTTATAAATACCTAGAACAGCTGTGTAGTGTTGTCCATTCTACAGAATAATACTGGAACATTGGAGCTGTTGAAAGTGGCATTTAGTGAGGACGAGATCAAAAAGTCAGGTGCCTTTGAGCAGCATAAGTGGTTTGGGTGAGGAGGGGTGAGAAGATGTGAATGACAATGCCAGAAGTGGGTCATCCATCATGACAAAGACCTAAGCCATAATACACTCAGTGTTTTTGCGACTTCCTGGTTAAGAAATCAATTGCCAATTTGGTTCATCCATTGGATCATTAAAACTGCCATGAAAGAACACAGATTTTGTGACGTTTCTGACATCCAGTGTAAAATAACACAAGAACTCAAGGGTATTCCATAAACAGAAATCCTCTTAGATTCATAATGACCTGACTGGACGACTGCAGTTTGTCTGATTCTGGGATGGTAGTGAGCAACACTGGGGCCTCATAAAGGACTATTCTGGCCCCATTCCTGTTCACATTATACACAGCAGACTTTAAATTTAAGTTGGATTTTTGCCATATTCAGAAGTACTCTGATGATGCAGCTATTATAGTGTATATAATGAATGAGCAGGAGGGGGAATATAAGGACCTGATTGGAGCTTTCAGTGACTGGAGCACTAAGAACTGCTGGTTTTGAACACAACAAAGACCAAGAAGATGATTATGGATTTCCGCAGGTCTAAGCTCCCCCTTCAGCCTGTTAACATCCAAGAGGAGGACATTGAGGTGGTGAAGACTTACAAATATCTAGGTGTTCACCGTGATGACAGACTGGACCCCTCTGTGAATGCAGATGTCATCTACAGAAATGAGCAGAGCAGGTTGTTTTTCCTCACAAGATTTAGATCATTCAGCATAGGTAGTGAAATGTTGTGTTTGTTCTATCAGACAGTTGTTGCCAGTGTCCTCTTTTTCACTGCCATATGTTGGGGAGGCAGTATGACAGATAAAACATAAAGAGGCTGGACAAGCTGGTAAAGAAGGCTGCCTTGGTGCTGGACAGGACTGTGGACTCACTGGGAATTGTGGTAGAAAGGTGCATGGGGAAGAAGGTACAGGCCATCCTTGACAATAGCAGTCACCCTCACCACAACATTTTGGCAGGTCACAGAAGTAAACGTAGCAGTCGTCTTCTCTCATTGCACTGTAGAACAGAATTCTTTAGAAGATTATTTGCTCCTACTGCTGTGAGCTTTTATAATGCTCTTGTCAATACAAGTGATTCATGACCTGGTCACCACTCTTCCAATGCTGTAACGATTGACCCATTTGTACTTTTATTATTTATTTATTTATGTTTGTTCTCCTTGATTTTATAATAATTTTAACAATCTGTATCAATGTGTGTAAGCTACCAGACACCTGAATTTCCATGGGGCGATGAATAAAGTATCTATCTATCTATCTATCTATCTATCTATCTATCTATCTATCTATCTATCTATCTATCTATCTATCTATCTATCTATCTATCTATCTATCTATCTATCTATCTATCTATCTAGAATTCCAAGTATGTTTCCAGCAATGGCAGATTTTCTTCAGATTCATTCTGGCAATCAAATTATCAAAAACTATTTAAATACCATGTACTCCAAGTAGGCAGGAGGTACAGTAAAATTAAAAGTGAGGTGACCATACAGTGCCATTACAGACAGCAGTGATTTGTGCTTTGATTTGTCCTTTCACACCGGTTTGTTCTTCTTGTTCTCCAGCCTGTGCCTGTGATTCAAAGTTCACTGACGGCACCTGTGAAGACCTCACAGGCCGATGTTACTGCAAACCAAATTATACTGGAGAGAACTGTGACTCCTGTGCCGAAGGCTATATGGATTTTCCTGCTTGCTACCGTGAGCCTTCATTTTTTTGGACTGTACAGTTTTACATGACTCCTAGGGATGACTTACAACATTTTAATGTCTAATTTCTTTTCTTTCTAGCTGTCCCTACTTACCACAATGTAGACAATGGGGAACTTCTTCCAGCCGGATCCATCATCAGTAAGCAGGCTGCTCTTCTTTTAATTTGATTTAACTAGTACATACCATCCACAGGATGCTGAATTGGAAAGAATGCAAGTCATATTAAATAACTCGTAGATTGTGTAAAACGATAGTTTATGAAGATTAAAGATGCACTAAATAAATCACTGGGACTGAAGTCTGATGCCATTTACCTCAGAAATCTCTGTTTGGTTGTTTATTACATTTATAGTAATTTGATGTCTGCTTTTTGGAAGTTTCTACGAATATGAAAAATTGATATGAGTAAAGTTTTTTGGCTTTATAAACAACCCCATAATGTGTGTTAGTTTATCTGTTACTGTTTTAAAGGCAGATGGAGGTGTTTTGAAGGAAGTAGAAGTTCTACCACATAGCAGGCATGTTGAGTTCAGATAGAGGTGTGGGCACTGCAGTGAAAGTCCGGGCGAGAGGTGCATGGAAGAAGTTCTGGGAGCAGGTTCCATTTTGACTTGTAGAAGAGTTTCTCTCTGGCATTGAAGTGTAAAGTTTATGAAAGCTGTGTGAGAAGATAGATAGATAGATAGATAGATAGATAGATAGATAGATAGATAGATAGATAGATAGATAGATAGATAGATAGATAGATAGATAGATAGATAGATAGATAGATAGATAGATAGATAGATAGATAGATAGATAGATAGATAGATAGATAGATAGATAGATAGATAGATAGATAGATAGATAGGTAGGTAGGTAGGTAGGTAGGTACTTTATTAATCCCCAAGGGGAAATTCACATAGTCCAGCAGCAGCATACTGATAGAAAACAATATTAAATTAAAGAGTGATAAAAATGCAGGGAAAGCAGACAGTAACTTTGTATAATGTTAACGTTTACTCCCCCGGGTGGAATTGAAGAGTCACATAGTGTGGGGGAGGAACGATCTCCTCAGTCTGTCAGTGGAGCAGGACATTGACAGCAGTCTGTCACTGAAGCTGCTCCTCTGTCTGGAGATGATACTGTTCAGTGCATGCAGTGGATTCTCCATGATTGACAGGAGCCTGCTCAGCTCCCGTCGCTCTGCCACGGATGTCAAACTGTCCAGCTTCGTGCCTACAATAGAGCCTGCCTTCCTCACCAGTTTGTCCAGGTATGAGGTGTCCCTCTTCTTTATGCTGCCTCCCCAGAGAAATGTGCTCTATGGGGAATGAAATGTGGCATGAGGAGAAGTGTGCTCTATGGGGAGTGAAATGTGTCCATTGAAAACAGAACATGAAGCAGAGCTGTAAAGAACAGAGGTGGAATGAGTTGATGGATATGTGGAGTGTCACTGAGTGAGAGGAATATAAATACCAAGCCAGGAGAGGGTGATAGGTGTTGTGCTGAGGAGAAACAGATGAAGATGGTTTTGGGCATATGGAGCAAAAGACAAAGATTTATTGGGTGAAGAGGTGAACCAAGATGGAGGCTCCGGACCACAATGAATAAATTAAAATGACTTTAGGGAGCAACCAATCAGCTTACTTTGGTAAAGCTAAAATATAGCCATTAAATTAGTTATGATGATGATGGTGATGTTTTAAAAGCAGAGTGAATTAGCTTTTCTTCTGATATGGTTAATAATATTAAAACAGCCGTTATATACTCTAGTAAAAACCCTTGACAGTTAATATTGGCTGCATTCTCCGTTTCTGCATACTATAAATGCTAGCTCAGTGTTATCTCCAGACTTTCATCGTTCTTATTGCCAAAGAACAATGTAGTCAAATGTTAAAAACCTTAGAAAAGGTGTGTTCTCTTCCCACACATTATAGTACTCATTGATCCATGCTTAATGTGCTTAAGGCAGATAAGGTTGTAACTTCACATTTTTAAGACATAAGGAGGAGGTCATGAAAGCATTTTGAAACATTATGAATGATCTTCAAACAAGTTCTTTAATTATCAAAATTCTTTGCATTCCTAACATCATTTTGAATCACATCCGGATGCCTGAATTTGCTTCTGCTGCTCCCTCATCAGATGTGCGGTTTTCCTCTAAGATTTTCTGTCTCCACTTTCAGATTGTGAATGTAACGCTGCTGGGACTGAGGGTAACTCATGTCGCCCAAACCCAACTAGCAGGACCTGCATCTGCAAGCCGAACTTTGAGGGGGTTCACTGTGATCAATGTGTCCCCAGGCATTTTGGACTGAACTGTCAACGTAAGCAGAAAACAGTTTGTCTCATAGAAATGCATGTAATAGGAAACCACTAAACGTTTTCATATTATTATTATTAACTGTTACCACAGTTAATTTTAGAGATGTTTTTGAAAGCATTTCAAATTGTATGTCTTACACAATGTGTAAAAATATACTTATTTTCTCCCTTTCAGTATTTCTAAATATTCACTGTCCTCTTTTTCCCCATCAATAGTGATGTTTTGTAAATGTGAATGCGTGAACACACCTCAAACCCTGAAACAACCACATATGGATTATGTTAATGAATATTGTGCACATGTAATCACAATGCCACAGACCTTCATTGGGTGGCACAGCAGCCTCCCAGCGGACACATCAAGACACTGCCACCTGCATCCAAGGGGTTCTGTGCTGTGCTTCACAACTGAGTGGGCCAAGAACATGCGAATAACTATACACCTTTCCTCTGTGCTCAGGGTTTCAGCGAAATGCATAAGGCAGCAACATCTGAGCGTTTATGCACTATCACCTGGCACATGTAATGACATAACTGCTGTTACAGTGAATAGAATAGGATACTATATGAAACACTGGCAGTTCAGCCATTTACCATACCAACAAGCCAGCCGTCATGAACAGAACCATTAGCATCTTGTCAGCCAGTGCTACTTAATGAAATAAATTAATCACCCAGCCGTGACATTTGTAAGTTACATCTTGTCATCACAGGTGACTTGTATATTAATGCAGTGTCACTGCTTACTGAAACATGAGTGCAGTCATTTGCCCAAATATGCTAGGAAAACCAGACACTGCTGCAAACTGCCTTTATGTGATGGCAAAAACATGCTATGTTATATGTATGTATACCCACCCCATACAGAAACTGAATGCAGTGTCTCGCAATCTGGTTAATGGCTTTTTGAGTGCAGCAGGCATGATGGAGTTGAAGCCGGGCTGAGATATTCCTGACCTGTTGACCAGTCCCATGAGAAGTGAGAACAGGTAGCCTTTTTAAAATGATGACAATCCAAAAAAACCTCTTCAGTACAAACATGCCTTAAAAGGGAACTGAAATTGAGTTTCTACATCATATTCATCACTTTTGAGGTTTAATATGTTTTTCACTTCAATGCTCTTGATAACAATGGATTGGTGATATGAGTTCATTTGCACGCGACTCTTCTTTTAGCTGGTTTGGCTACAATTCTGTACTTTGTCATCATTTCCTACTTTCTTCAAAATGTTACATGCGGATGGGTCAGATTTGCCGTAAATATATCCAACTTCTTCTGTCAAGTTTTCTGTTATAAATTCTGACTTTTGCATGGAAAGAAAAAGAGATTAGAAATGTGCGTATGCAAGTTTTATGTATCTGACAACTGGTTACTCTTTATGTGGATTTTATTGTTCGTGTGGTTGCTCTGCTTGTCTGGAGACTTACATTTTTGTCTTGTGTGGGAGTGTTCACTGTGACATACTGGCATCCCATCCAGATCTGTTTTTTTGCCTTACTCCATGAAATGAGATAACAGTATAAGTGAGTACAGGAAATGACTGGATGACAAATGAATTAATCAGCATTAAAAATAATATTTTTTTTAACTTATTCACTTTTTGAACTTCATTTCCTCCAGCATCCTTTCCAGATATCCATTCTGTGATAAGTAAAGTGAAATAATTTTAATCATTTGCTGTTTTCAATCTCTGTAGCCACGTAATCCCTTTTCAACACTTACTGTTCTTTTCCTTTTGCCAGCCTGTAAATGCACAGGACCTGGAGTTTTGAATGGTGGATGCAACGCTGAGACTGGCGAGTGTTATTGCCGAAGTGGCTTTGAAGGGTATTTGTGTGACCGATGTGCGCCTCGCTACTTCCACTACCCCCTCTGCCAACGTGAGTGCTGTTGCCCTAAAACCATCATAAGTGAAACAAGAGCTTAAAGAATAATGCTGTTTACATGTTCCCTCCTGTCTCTCTGTGGCGCATTCTGAGCAATTGACAGAGAAATAAATGTGACAGATATATCTTTTGAATTAAATTATACTTTACATACCTTGAATACTATAGTATATCAAATTAATCATAAGAATGTTGCTGGTATTTAATTTATCTTAAATATAATATAGCTTAGGCCTGTTTTGTATATCCAATGTATGTGATCTTCAGCATATTGGTCAGAAGTCTCAGTGTGATAGTGAACTCCGTTCAGCTAAGATTTCAGTGGGAACTCAGAAAAATTTTTAATAAACAAAAGTGTTCCAAGATGGTTGCTACTTTGGAATATAAAGGAGCTAAACTAAAAACTCATAATGCAGTCCAATTCTTTCAGTTTGTTAAAGCAACAGGACTTAAAGGTTTAGATCAAGTCACACGGTAACTGAGAACGTCAATAAGTGCAGACATAATGTGCACAGGACCGCTGCTTTATGTAGCTCCTCTAGGAGACTGTGGGTACTTTCTAAAAGGGGGAAAAAAAAGATGGCCATCCAAGTAATAATATAGAATGTCCAATCAAGCCATTGGTTCATTTTCTCTATACACGTTTGCTTGTTCAGTAACATACAGAGCTGAAGGCTGCCCGCTTTAAACTAAAAATAAATGAAATAATCATCAGGCAGTGTGATTGTGGCTTTATTTACTAAGCTCATATTCCTGGATCCATTATGCTCAACTGGTAAATATGCTCAGTATTTCCTAGTGTAGCAGATATAGCGCTTGTCCACCTCTCGAACCGTCAGGTACCACTCTGATGACCAGGTGAAAGTATAATAATAATTCTTTTTATTATAATACAGTGCAGCAAGCACTCTCCTCCCCACACTCATAAACACCAATAAACCAATACAAAACTCTCTCTCCTCCTCGCCCAGACACTTAGCCCACCTTCCTCCCAGCTCAGCTCAAATGTCTGGGCTTACCCAGAGTCCTTTTATAGCCCCTGACCCGGAAGTGGTTCTAGGCACAACCCACAAGTCCATTTCCTTCCGGGTCAGGGCAAACAGTCCTCTTCGTCATCCCGGGAGCACGTCGCTTCCTCCAGTCACGTGACTGTGACGCACTCCCGGGTTATAGGGCATGTAAGAGTCCACTAGCCCCTTCACAGCGACTCCTGGCGGCCCCCAAGGTATCCAGCAGGGCTGTGTATAGAAACTACAAAGTCCATGAGGCCCTGCTGGAACTCGGGGCACCAATATGCTGTCCGGAGGGCTCCTCCTAGCGGCCTGGGGGTGAGGGCCGGACTGGAAAGCCGGCAATCCTCCACACTAGGAAAAGGCTACCGCAAGGGAAAGGGCCTGGATGCTTATTATTATACCAGACCAAATTGGCAATCCATGTATCAAATAAAAATGTTGGGTCCCTGTTGATTACTTAGGTTTAAAGTCATCTTAGATGGGTAGTGCAGCCAGGCCTTTGAATTTAAGGATGGAAAGTCAGCTCATTCTGTGTCAAAGCTTCATCTAACTGACCTACATCTTATTGTCACACTGGTTGGCATCAATTCAACAAAAGAACAGTAGACCACCATCCCCTCCCAGAATTCTGTAGTGTGCTGTCAAAAGGATGATTGGTTCAGTCAAAGCTGGTAGTAGAGGCAGACTATCTTCCGTGTAAAAGCATGTCTCCCAGCTTAGACCATTTTCATATCATACTTCCTTCCATCTTACCTTGATTTTCCAGATAAAATTAAAACCAAATAAGATGAGTATATATAACGGATGGACTGTATCAATGAAGGAAGAGACAGACGTAGCCCATAAGTGCTCCAGTACTCTATTGCCATGATGTGATCTGCAATAACAAGCTAGTGGCCAAGTCTGTGTCAACCAGCAGACTCCTGCTTCTAGGATTAGCTTGAGACCTTTCATTAAATATTTCTGTGAACCTCTATGGGTTACATAGCTTCATGCTTTGGGCACAATAGTTTGATATCTCAGTCAAAAAAATGAGGGAACAAAGTAGAATTACCAGTTATCCCTTTGTTTTACATGCACAGCCATATATATTGCATTTCAGCATTACAAAGTTGCTTACTGTAGTGTCTTCATACTGATTCACTCCTTACAGCCACATAGCAATATAAGAAATCCTCATTTGTAGGCACATCTGGTGGAAACAAAGACTGCTGTGCCACAGCATCTAAGACCAACTGAAATTGAAGTTCTCGTTGTAGACCTCATTTTTTTAATTTGACACAAGGGTTGTCCATTTGGTACACCAATGTTTTTATTTTTATACCCTTATTTGGTATTTTTATTATCATTGTCATTTTTTTGACCCTTCATCTACATGTTTTGCCTATTTTTAAGCTTTTCTTCCTAACTCTTGCCACCAGATGGACACACAGACATGCAACCAACACACACAGATATAGATACTTTTCCTTTTATTTTCTGGAAATACTTGTCTAGTTAAAGTGTTTATGACTATGAAAATCTTTTTAGAATATTGGTATAATTTAAGATGATCTTAGGCTCTTGAAAGGAGCCATATATATATATTGTAGCAGTAGAGGCAGTTATCGACCTTTTGAACCCTCAGGTACCACACCAAACACCAGGTAAAAGTCCAAGACTTTTTATTTTTATAATAACACAGTGCACAAAGCACCCTCCACTCCACACTACTGATATAATCAATAAACACTACAATAATCACAATTCCTCCACTCCCAGACACTTAGCAACTCTTCCTGCCAGCTCAGCTCACCCATCTGGGGTTTCCCAGAGTCCTTTATAGTCCCTGACCCGGAAGTGATTCCATCCCAACAATCCATAAGTCCTCATCACTTCTGGGTCAGATTAAAAGTCCTTTTCTTCAACCCGGAAGCACGTCGTTCCTTCCGATCATGTGATCATGATGCACTTCCGGATTATAGGGCACGTAGCACTCTGTGAGCCTCCCTACAGCGGCTCCTGGTGGTCCCCATGGTATCCAGCAGGGTTGTTTATAAAAACTCCAATGTCCATCATGCCCTGCCGGAATTTGGGGACCATCCCTGCTGCTGAGAGGGCTCCATCTGGCGGTCTGGAGGTGTGGACCGGAATATTTAGCCGGCCATCCCTCACAATATATATATATATATATATATATATATTTTTTTTTTTTCCAACAACTCTAATTCCCCTCATGCGTTATTTTCCATTGTCACCTAAGAAGCAATGAAAGAAGGAATAAATCTTTTAACTATGCATCCACCAGGCAAGCAGATGTAACCAAATCTAACAGTCTTGGCATCTGAGATTTTAATTTGATTTACATCTCATTTGTACTGCACTTGTTTGCTTAGCCCAATCATGGGACATGATTTGAAAGGACTGGTAGAGCTCTGGACATTGTTGACAACTTGGCTGGCCATTACACACAGTGCATGCTGTTTGGCCTCTCCAATTAGAGTGCAGTAATGGAGAAGGCTTATTTGTGTATTGTGTTTTAGTTAAAATGTGTTAGGTAGGAGATGCTAAGCTTATTTATATCTTTCTTTTAGTTTGTGGCTGCAGCATTGTGGGATCAATGCCTGAAGGGTGTGACCTTTCAGGACGCTGTATCTGCAAACCAGGGTTTGATGGGCCTCGATGTGAACAGTGCAAAAGTGGATTTCATGCCTTCCCAAATTGTCAAGGTGAACCTTTCATTCTCTTGGGTAATCTGCTTCAGGTTTGATAAGGTCTTTAAATTAAAGTACATGTAATGAGCATGAGTTTCATTTTAATGTTAAATATATTATTACATTTAGTGGATTTTGGCAGTCATTTATATGCTCATATAATTTTGCTGTCAAGCCAATATATCTTTTAATTTTGATGTACCAGTGTTAAATGTTTATATTTATTTAACTTGTTTTATTAATGTAGATGGTCCCATATTCTGCATTTACATAAATCATCTCAGGGAGCATTAATACCCACCAGTATTCAATCTCTCAATGATTTTTAAATTGCAGCTTGCCAGTGCGACCCACGTGGTTCAACTGATATCAACTGCAGTCCATCTGGGCAGTGCCAGTGTCTGCCTAATTTCGCTGGTGCAGCTTGTGACCGGTGTGCTTCTGGCTACTATGGCTATCCCAGCTGCACACGTAAGTCTGGGGTGAGGATTATTTGGGGTCACGCATCTTTACTGCTATCTTGTGCAGTAGTCATTAAGTGTAAATATATAAAAATGTACTACATTAGAGGATTTTGAAAGTATGAAAAGTCAAGAAGACTATAAACACAAGTGGATGAAGTAATTCTCAAGTAAAAAAACTGTGTACACTGTGAGGATGGTTTATATACCATTCACTTTTTTTATGTAAGATTTATTTTTATCATTTTGAAGATGGTTTGTCTAATATTACAATTATATTATGAAAATATCTTTTGGTATTTAGTTCACACCTAATGCTGTTTTTCTTGAATGGTCTGTAATGTGTGTATCAGGCTAGGGGAGTTGAAAGATGGCGCACGCAAACCAAATATCTCCTAATTCTGAAGGTTTAACAACTTGGGTTTTTGACACATGCATGTTGAGTTGGTGTTTGGTTGACAGGAGGCTCCCTGGAAAAATGCACTACCAAGATGGCTTGGGTTGGAGACAAGTCTTCCAAAAAAAAAATTCCATAGGAGAAAGAGCGCAAGAATAACACAGGCCGGAGATGTGAACTTATTTTCTCACTGTTGGTCAGTAGTGTCAGCTAGAGTGCCCTAAAGTCTAAAAAGTTTGCTGCATTGAGAGTGCAGTGGGTAGGAAGAGAGAGAGTGGTAGTCTGAGGGAATTCTGTATGCTTCCACAGGTCATTAGTGGGTCACATCTTGTCACTTTTTCAGGTAGGTGACTCAGAAGGTGCCTCATGCTGTCCTTAGAGATAAAGAGAAAGGCCACAGAGTCCTAGCAAGAGGTTATTTTAAATGTATTAGTGAGTAGTTGGCTACATTACATACAAATTAAATATCTTATTTGTCATTCCTGCCAGCATGCCATTGTTCAGTTGAAGGGTCTCAGAAGAGTTCTTGTGACCAAGAGACGGGTCGTTGTATCTGCCTTCCAAATGTGGCTGGCCAGCACTGTGACAGTTGTATTCAAGGAGCTTACAACTTCCCTAACTGTCAAGGTAAGAATATTGTGAATATGTCTCAAGTTCAAGAAGGTATATCTGTTTTTGGAGGGGGTGAGCTCCACACAGCTGAGGTGCACTACATATTTGTGAAGGGTTAACTGATCCTTTTTGTCTTATTGGGACATTCTGTTTGAGCTGACATAGTCAATAGTCATGCCTGATTCTTTCACTATCTGGTACTTTTCATTTGGCTGATACTACAGCCGTGCAGAGAATCTTGTTTCAAGGTAATGAGTGGAATTTGGAATACTGGTTTCCACCACTTTATCTGTAACTGAACTAGCATTTTGGGCTAAAAAGGAAGATAATAATTTGTCTAACCCAGGGGTAGGCAAAGTCATTCCTGGAGGGCTGCAGTGGCGGCAAGTTTTTGTTCCAACCCAATTGCTTAATAAGAAGCACTTATTACTCAAGTGACACTTCTGCTTCATTTTCATTGTTTCGCTCATTAAGATTTTGAACCCTTATTGCTTATTTTAGTTATAAACAGCTGTATTCTTGTTTTTTAGTTGCACCTTATTAGCAATATGATGCAAACGAAAAAAGAAACCAGCAGTTCTCCATTTAGCATTTTTCCATTTATACTTGTGTCAATTTATCGTGCACTGTTTGGTTTAACTCTTTCAGGGCTGATGTCGCCTTTTGTCAAAATTCAGGCGTAGAGGACAGTAATCAGCTGTAAACTGCAACAAAACTCACCCTTACGTTTTAGTTCGACTCTCTTTGCTAGAAGAAAAGTTACATACAGGTAGCTTTGTTGATTTAAACTCGATTTCCTACGTGTGCATGAGTAGCGAAGAGCAAACAACCTCTAAAATTGCACCAATATCTGGCAAAAGACCAAAGCGAATGTGCAAAGCAAAATACTCCATGGATGTTTTACGCAATTTTGTTGAATAGGAGTTTTACGTAATTTCGTTGAATAGGACTGTGACTTGTTGGACTCCGAGTTTGATGCAAGTGATCTGGAGATAGATATCAAAAACGAAAGTAAGGTACCAGCTTCCTCTGATCGGTCCATAGCTGATCGTGGTGATGAACACTTTTGTGTAGTTGATGCGCCTACAGCAGTATTTTGCCTGGGAGGACCACCACTTATGATGACAAGAGGTACAAACTAGATTGCATCACACTGCAACCACCACTGCCACCCACCTGCTGTGCGAAGACAGCCAGGCAGCTGGCCCACCGTGCATTCCTGCTGACCATCGAGGTGCCCCCACGCAGCCACTGCTGTCAGAGATGACGAACATGCACCAACAGCAGCCACAGCACATAGCAACAGACATTTTATGTTGACTTATGTGTGAAACCATTGCTTTGTGTGCTTTTCAGAAAACTGAGTTTTTTTGGAAAAAATATTAAGCCCTCAAAGAGTAATTAATAAATACTTGGAAGGAAAGTGAAGAGAAAAAAGTGAAGGACTGAGAATTACTCATCCATTTTAGACTTCAAATCATTTGGTTGATATCCTTACACAGGAAAATGACTTGACATGGCAGAGTTAAAGCACTAGCAAGCCATGAAATTAAATTATTGGCAACAATTGTTTCCTAATTAAGCAACTGGGTTGGAACAAAAACCTGCAGCCACTGTGGCTCTGCAGGACTGACTTTGCCCACCCCTGGCCTAACCTGAATGGGGGCTGCTTCAGGAAGCCTAAAGCAAGAACACCAGCAACATTTGAACATAACATTCACTATTCCATGTCTGCCCCATCCCCTCCTAATTAAAAGTGCACAAAACTGTGTGTAAAATACTACAACTGAACAGTGCTAGATCAGACAATAGTGATGACCGGAGCACAACTGGTGTCACTTGGATAAAACACAGGGAACTGTCATGGAGGATGTTGTTGTAGTCGTAGCAGTGTTATAATGTGTACAGAATACAGTGAAATTTTTACTCACTTGCGCGTTTGCCCAGCATGCATCACGTTGCCATCCTTCAGCTCCATGATTAACAAGAGTATGTTAAAATGCAGCATTTCATTTGTTGAATGCTTTTGTGAACAGGTTGAGCTCTTAGTTGGAGCTGATAAATACACTGAATCATCAAAAAGACAGTGGTGCCATTGCTAACATTAGTCATTCTGATTGCTATCTGGTAGCAAAATTATTTTTTCAAATGTGGTCAACAGAATACTTACTGCTCCCATGGCCCTGAACTGGAGTAAGCTGTATACACCACATGAATTCCATTTGCTCGAATGTATCACAATTTTTCTTTGAAACTTGGTGCATATTGCAACCTTTAAGAAGTAAAGATAATGTTTTTTTAATCACTGTTACTGGGATTGACTTTGGCCTCAGCAACCCTGCAATGAATTATACAGGTCTAGTAATTGATGGTTTTAACCACCAGCTTAACACTGAATACAATAAGCGACGCAATTCAGCAATATTAACAATTATATTTGTATAAACTCAGACTGGAAAAAAACATAATTGTTAAATTTCAAAATATCTGAAAATAAAGAGGCTTAGTTTCTTTGCTACTGTCCTTCCTGAATATTCAGATTCAGAATCTTTCATAGTTCCATTTCACTAGAATCAAACACCATGCATGGAACTGGAGCTGAAGTAGATTGTTGCTTTGTGCACCCATATTAATAAATGTAAAATGGAACAAGTAAACCAAGTAAACTATCAAAAATAATGCTTGCCTTACTTGACTTACCATAAATACAATCATTTCCTCACCCATTTATCCTGTTTAAGGTTTTGGTGAGGTGCACTGCTCACAACGTAGAAACCAGCCATGGATGGGGCACAGATTGTCATTTGGGGTCAGCTAAGCTGCACTTCTTTGGAGATATGGAAGAAAACCTGGAATGCCCAAAGGAAAACCCACAGGCATGTGGAGAAGACACATCATAGGCCCCACTCAGCCATACAGAGCCCTTTTAGGGTGCCCAGTTTAATGAACCTGCATGTCTTTGAGACACTGGTGGAAAATTGAGGAGCCCAGGGAAAAATAAAAAAACAGATGTATGGAAACATGGAAACTCCAGCAGGCAGTGTCTAGGTGTGCGATTTGAAACCTTGGGCCAATAGGTGTGAGACAATAGCAGCAACGATATTATCACTCCCCTATCAAGTCTGAATATTTTTATTTCATAGCAATCTACAGTTTCTAAGAAACAGTACTATCATAACCCAGTTTTACACATTTCTTTTCTTGAAGATGGTACAAAGTGACAGATCAGGATTTTTAAGGCTCATCATGTGGTGAAGAATACTAATGACAAAATTATGTAATAGATTAACATCCTCTGCACCTTAATCCTCTTTTCTTTATGCAAGTCAACTCTGTACCCTTCTGCACCCTGACCCCTGAACCTCGTTGCTGACATTTTAATCAGTATTAGTTCGTGAAGTGCCTTATTCAAAGTTCATTGCTTGTAAAACAGTTGCAGGGTGCTTGAACCACCATTTTAATGAACAAAGCCCATCAATTAGATGTGTTTAGCCAGATTGGTAAAGGAAGTGCCTGATCATGTTTGTGTAGATGCTTAATCTTTATTTCCGTTTTATGTTACAGTTGGATCCTGCAACCCTGCTGGTTCAATACAAAACGAGATTGCTCCCTCAATTGTAAGTAATATTCTCTTTTTGTTGATGTGTTTTTGTATGAAATTTGAATTTCCTGCATTTCCTGAAGGGTAACAACAGGTTGCAGATAGACTGAACAAAATGGTTTTGTTTAAGTGTCAGTACATTGTATAAAGTAAAATAGATGGCAACTGCATATATTCAATTAATCTATCAATATGTGACATTGTAGTGGTAAGAAGAACAGGCTAAAGAAATGACAGGTTAAGTGTTAAGCAATTTTCTCACTTTCTCCTAAATTTCTCCTAGGTTTGCTGACAGTTCATACGGACAAATTAGTCAAAAATAAAAACCATTCTTTATTTATTGCTTGTTTTCTGAAGAAAAGATAGGAAAGCATTTAGTCATTAAGCAAATATGATGTGTAATGCAGCAATTCTTTAGCTGACTTCTTCTCATTAAAGTGAAGGCTTGAAATCCATGGCAGGCTGTCAAACAGAATGGCGGCAGGAGCGGTCAGATGTGCATCCCTGCTGTTCACACAGACAGTGCTTGAAGTGGAAATAATTACTGGCAGTACTCTTTTTATGGTGATACAGTAACATTCGATCAAAGAGTCCGCAGTGATGCATCAACACTTGATTTTAGGGGTGGACGGTGTCCCCAGTGTCAGTACTCTGTGTTGAAATTGGGTGACACCTTTGTCCTGTGTGAGTGTCACCTAAGCCAATTTTTTTTATTTTTTTTTATCTCTTGTAAGGTAAATAAGTACAGTAAGTGCTATCATAATATTAGAAGAGCCAATAGCAATCATAAAATCACATTCATCTATATTTTGCGTGTTACTGCATTCAACATTAGGAAAATGATTTGCCTATAGCTACAACAAGATTTTAGGATGTAACTTCGGACTGAAAGGTCAGAATAACTTCAAACGTCATCTGCTGTCACTTACTCACCTGTAAATTATGCCCCACAGATGTCTTCACTGTAACTGCAACACAGACAGTTTTAGGTAGGGAGGTACAGATAACATCTCCCTTAATGTAATTAATACAAGTGTATTATAGTGTGCGCATGAGAGCCCTGTGACAGACTGGTAACCTGTCCACTAGGTTGCTTTCTGCTCTTATAAAACTCCAGCCACCACAACTTGTGCTGGATTAAGCAGCTTTCAATAAAGGATGTCATTGTGCACTGGATTGTTCCACTTGTGAGGAAACTTTTTATCACATCGACATCTTGGCATGTCTCTTATACTATGTTTGGATCAGTTATATTTTTAAAGTGGATGTTCTTTAATATATCTGTTAATGTATCATTTTAAGCATCTGAATCTACCCAAGTCTGTACGGACCTATGACATCACAGAAGTATTTTGTTAATAATATGATTTTGTTATTTTTTCAGGGGTCCTGTGATTGCCGTCCTTATGTTGAAGGAGCAGCCTGTGACAGATGTAAACCTCTTTACTGGAACCTGACACCTGACAATCCATACGGGTGTACCAGTAAGTCTGGTTTTCGAGCAGTCGCTGCTTTATACTCCCCAAGTAGACTGCTTCTGCTTCTTTTTGTAAGCACAGTGGCTGTATGGAGGTCTGATTTCAAGACACAGATTATGCTCCTGTTTCGTGACTTATGGCAAAGTGATACCCATGGGTTTCAAGTTTTTATCTGATTTTCCGCAAATTCATCTTTCATGCTTTTCTGCCAGTGTTAAAGCCACCATTGTACGGTTTATTCCTGCTCTGTTCATGTGTTATATGTGCTCCTAAGCTGATTCACTTACACTCTGGTAGGTTGTCTTACTTCCGGAAGGCTTCAGTGGCTTCTAATTAAGGTCAACCCCTACTGCTAACTGAACTTCACTTTTACCTGGGTGGGCTTCGTTCTGCTCTGCTCCTGAAGTCTCTGAAACACAACAGTGCAAGTTTCATTTGTTGAAGCTCAGAATTACGCTTGATGCTGTGCACATAATTTATTTAACTTTGCTTTATTTAGTTCTGTGTGTTTTTTAAAATTCATATTTATGTGATAATCTACGGTGGGTTGACGCCCTGCCTGGGGTTTGTTTCCTGCCTTGCGCCCTGTGTTGGCTGGGATTGGCACCAGCAGACCCCCTTGACCCTGTAGTTAGGATATAGCGGGTTGGATAATGGATGGATGGATGGATATTTATGTGATAATGCTATAAATTCGTAAATTACTCACCAAAACTGACAGGCAGAAGCAAAATAATATAAAACTGAAATATTTTGCTTTTTTAATCGATAAAGTTGCCTAATATGAGTGGCTTGTTGTTTTTCATGCATCTGGTTGCCCCACTGTGACTCGCCACATTCGGTCATTCTTTTGAATTCTATGCTCTTCCACTTTTTGTGCGTGCTTTATATGTTTTTCATAGCTGATGCCCCTGTATGCACTCTTTATCATTAACTCTACATCTGCATATGGAGAAAAAACAATTCGCAATTATATGAGAGGGTAAGGCATAGGCAGACACCATCTTGTAATCCTTTGTTAGTCTCCCTTTGTCCTGTCAGTGACCCTTAGGAAATATTCAGCTGTTTAAAGTCTACAAAATATTTACAAAATTGCTTTCACGAAAATGAGTATATATAATAATGTATTCCTTTAATGTCAGTGTTACCGCTCTGTACCTTTCCTGTTAATTCAAATGGATGTTCGTTCTCTTTTTTTTCTTCATATAGCAACACTTTCTGTTTGAAGTAATAAACACCCAGGCAGGAATGAATGTAACAAAGAAAATTATAAATGTTGATACTAAACTGGTGCCAAATGGTACTATTTGTGTGCTTTTTCTAAAAGAGTAGTTTTAATAATATAATTAGATAAAAAGAAAAAATTTGAGGAAAAAATAATGCCTTCATTTAATGAAACGATAAGGTGAGCAGTTTTCCTGTATTTCCTGGAACCCATGTCCAGACAAATTGCTGGAAAATTATCAGCTTCCCAGCTTTTCATATTCAAATGTCCTGGATGTCTCACTTTTCAATAAAAAAGTGGCTTATCTAACTCTTGAGATGACCAGGCAGCAATATGGACTGCCCACGGCATTTCTGAATGTTGAGTTTCGATAACGGGTGGCATGGTTGTGTGGTGGAGCCTCACTCATATGAGTTTTTCCATTGGGTGTTGTGGCTTTCCTCCCACATCACAAAAATTTGTGTGTTAGGTGAATTGGTGACCCTAAATTATCGACATATGAGGAGGTTTGTGTGTTTTAGTGATTGGTACCTCCTCCAAGGTTTGTTTCCTGCCGTGTGCCTTATTTGCTGGCACAGGCTCAGGCTCCTCGTTACACTGATCTGAACAAAGTACAGTGAGTTATAGAATGAATGAATAAATGTTTTCATAACATCAGAGCAAAACAAGAAAGCTCAGACAGAGACATGAAGATGACATGCTACCTCTGCAGACATAGTTTCTAATGTCAGCTTCCTGGAGGTGTGAGCCACCATTAAATAAATATCTATATGTATAATTCACTAAGTCCATGTCAAGCAAGACACACGCAAGACAGCCACGCCCACCAACAATTCACTAAACAGCCAACCATGGCGCGAGAGCGAAAGCATTTGCCAAGAATGTGTTCATTAATCAAGAACGAAAGTCGGAGGTTCGAAGAAGATCACATACCTTCGTAGTTCCGACCATACACGATGCCGACTGGCGATCCGGCGGCGTTATTCCCATGACCCGCCGGGCAGCCAACCGGGTAACCAAAGTCTTCGGGTTCCGGGTGGAGTATGGTTGCAAAGCTGAAACTTAAAGGAATTGACGGAAGGGTACCACCAGGTGTGGAGCCTTTGGCTTAATTGGACTCAACACGGGAAACCTCACCCGGCCCGAAAGTGGCTCACAGGTACATGCGACTGAGGCGGTGTGTGGAAAATGAACAGTCAATGTGACTCACAAGTGCATGTGGACTGTACACAGATGAAAGCAATTCAGGTGAGGAGTTGGGGGCGGACACATGAGCAGGCAGTGCATACTGAACGATGACTAAGAGATGACTTAGACTAGAATGGCGGGGGCGGAATGGGTGTCAGACGATCGAACTTGCCTATCTAGAGGATGTAAATGTCCTAACATGGGTTCCGTAGGTGAACCTGTGGAAGGATCGTTACTGGTTGTGCCGACCCGTCGATGGAAGCTTAGGACCCGAAACCTCTCGGGCCCGCTTCCCCACCCTCTCTCTAGAGTTCCATCTTTGCATTCACTTACGGTCATATCCTCAAACCCACCCCATTTGGACAACTGTGTCTTTCAGGAAGTGTTCACCCATCAATAAATAATTATGCGGCGGTTGGCTATAAACAAATAAAACCATGCAGATGTCTTTGTATGTTTAAATGCAAAGTACCATCTTTATTTTTTTCTTTTTAGATTGTCACTGCAGCACTGACGGCACCATAAGTGGAGTTGCAGAATGTTCTCAAGTAAGTGGTTGTTTGCATGAACATGTTGTTTTTAAAGGAAAGGGACAAAGTAGCACTTGCATGAGATGCGTGCAGATGTTGTAAACATGACAAAAAATAACCTGTTTTCATTCTCAAGAATAAATAAGTAAGCCATGGGGTCACAGGTATGACAGTGATGTACAAACCTGTGAGTTTCACTTGTTAATAACACTGCCATGTTTTACAGGGAAATGGGCAGTGCTTTTGTAAGCCCAACGTCTGCAGCCGGTCCTGCTCCATGTGTAAAGAGGGTTACTACAATCTACAAAGCACTAACTACTTTGGGTGCCAGGGTTAGTACAACTTTCATTCTTTGGTTACAGAGGAATGCTATGACAAATGCCAGGATGATTAGCAAGTTCAGTTGTTTTACTAAAGTCCACTATTGGCATTTTGCTATTATGTGGAACGCTCCAGAGGTAATACACCAGGTCTTTCTTTTTTAGATTTTTAAAAAATGTATTCAAGGGTGGACACTCACATGCCATTTAGCCCTTTGGGTGGCAATTACTCAATTGTCATATTCTCAAAAAAACTCAGCAGTCAGAGTTCAGAGCTTTGTTGCTGGAGTGTTGTCGTTAAGTTGTGTCTGTTTGACGGTCATGTTATTCAGTACCCGTCCTAGTCAATTAGCTAGACAACTGGGTAAAACAGTCCTAGTCATTCTAGTTCTGTGCCTTCATTTTTGTCCAGCATTAAGCTCAATAGGTTAGTGAAAAATGATGGTAAGCATAGAGAGTTGGCTTTAACATTATGTTGGGTAAATGTAGCATCGACTTATCTGCACTTTATAACTTATGCCACATTAGAAATAGCTGCCGATATAGGATGCTCGTGATGAGACAGTCACAGATTAGTGATCTTTTTGATCCATTGCCGCCTGTTGTTCTGTGTTTTCTTTTGAAATCCATGTCCCTTTATATAGCCTCAGATTTTTGTCACGGTCTCGGTCGTCTTTGTTGGCAGTGCCTTCAAATTAGCTGATAGTGGGAACTTCTACTCTAAATGAAGAATTTTATTTTTGCAGATATTATATTTCAGTAATTTCTCTTCCTTAGTGTTGACAGGGTGGTGTAGTAGTTAAGGCTTTGGACTTTTGCCCTGAGGTTGTGCGTTCAAATCCTACTATTGACACTTTGCATCCATGCATAAGTTACTTCACCTGCCTCTGCTCCAACTGAAGAAAGAAATGTAAAATAATGGATAAAGGCATCAATAAAATAAGAAGTATTAGCAAGGTATCCCTTTCAAGCCATGGCTGTCCACAGCCTGCATTACTTCCTTGAATCTGAGGCATCGATATTCATGAATACAAATTGGGCAAGGGCAAATGAGGGCACAACACAACAATGGCTGGTGCAAAAAAAGAGCCTACCTTATATACTTGTGGATAAGTTCTGGTATTTTATAATGTCGGTCATGTAAGTCAAATGCGGAAAACTCACGCTATTGATCCAAGACATTTTTTTTTTCTATGTATTGTGCCTACGTGACCACACGGTAATACACTAACTATTCCAAAGCAATGTTTGTACTGATTTGTGTTTTTTGTATCTCACATCCTCATACACCTTTATCATACGAGCATCCCTTATCTACGATGGAGTGTTCGATCAGAAGCAAATATGAAGCTGGTTTTAAATTAAAAGTAGTTGAAGTGGTTAAAGAAATTGGTAACTACGCTGCTGCAACAAAATTCGATGCGTCTGAGAAACTGGTGCGAGATTGGATGAGGCAAGAAGATGTAAAAAAAATAAATAAATAAAATCTAAGTGTCACATTTTTGAATGGGCATATAAGTTGGGGTCTGATTTTAATATCGATTTTTCGGGTTTCAAGACCCGACTTATACGTGAATATATACGGTAGTGCTTTTATTAACAATAAATAAGGCAGTGTCCAAGTAAATCTTTAAAAGTGAAGTACAAAGTTCTTTTTTGAATAAATAAATAATCCACAATAAAAACAAACTAACACATGAAAATAAAGGGTAAGAATCTATTAACTCCTCTTCTCAGTGCTATTGTCTCTCGCTGTCCCTCACCTCCAGGTTATACTCAGCAAAGGCGAGATACCAGTGACAGCAGCTCCAATCGAGTCCCATTATAACCACCTGTCCGTCGATGTCTGCTGGGATGCACAATCACTCCTTCTCCCTGCTATTCAGCAGGAGTGATCTGGTCCACCCCAGGAGTGACTCTTACCATGCTCCTCCGAGGGGTTTCCCCTGACCGGTTCACTGGCCTCACACCACACTAGCCTCTACCCAGTTCTTTTTTGATTTTTCCTTGATTTCTTTCATTTTTTTCTCTCCTTTTATTTCCTCATTTCCTTTCTTTTTTTCTGTCTCCTCTCATTAATATCACTTCCTCAATTGATTTCTTTTTTTCCAGTTTCCTTTATACTCTGTGGACACAGATGACTTAATTACAACCCGCAGAGTGTCAATGAGGAAACTGGTCAAACTAATACCACATTAATGTGCAAACACGATTAGCCCAATTTCCCCATTAAACACTCTGGGACCACATACTTAAACACATCCATGAAGCCTGAGCTGCACTGTCTTTATTTAAAACTCATACACTGCCATGGACCCTTTACTGTGCTTTACCACATTCGCAATCATTAGCTGCAATATGTTCGTTCCCAGCCCTAGATTCAATTCTTGCACCGTTTGTGTAATCTTTACCCTGTAACAACAAAGGTAGTTTTCAGAATATGAATAAATGTTTTGGTAGAATGTGGGATTTTCTCCTATGAACTCACCTCTTATAGGTCATCCTCATAGTTTTAAATATTCATGTGTCTCCCTCTAACTTTTTCTTTTTTAGCAGTAGCAGTTAAGGTTTACGACTTCTGTCTCAGATTGCCTCTCTGCTTTGAGAGGTGTATGCACTGGGTTTCAGCACCCAGTGAGAAGCAGTGCTACGCTAATGCTCATTTGTCATTTAAACCTTAAGCCTGTAGTCAACATGTTTCCTTGGCACTCGCTTTTGATGAATTCTTTTGAATCTTCCTCATGGATTTTGGATCATCACAGCTAATGTATATCTTTTCTTTCAGGATGCTCTTGTGATATTGGGGGCTCCATAGGTCTGACGTGCGATGAGCGTTCTGGAAGGTGTCAGTGCAGACAGAATGTAGAGGGGCGAAGATGCAACCAGTAAGTGTCAGTGTTCACATACCCAAATGCAGCTGTTTTTTTATGTTTCACCTTCATGCCTTGAAATATTGTTCTTCCTGGGCATGCCTGTAGGTGACCATGCCTACAGAAGTGTGTACAGTGTACTTCTTCCCATCAAGAACTGTTGTGTTTGGTTTCCTTCTATGTGGATCCCAACCCTTTCATGTCAAGCTGAGGAAAAATAAATCAAACCCACTTACACTCCTGCCTTTCGTAATACTTAATCCCAGTTGTGTTCAAGCACATCTGCAGAGTTTAGTATTGCTTTTTTTGTGATTCTGGCGTCTTTTGCCATATTTGCACAGAGATGATGGATTTGCTGATGAGTTCACCTAAAGACACCTCACATAAATCTCCCTTCTTCTGTCCTTGTGGTTTGCTCTGCTCCTATATGTTACTTTGCCTTGGGCTGTCAGCTTATTTTAACACTGCACTGTTTTGCAAATTTCAGCTGAATGTATACATCATCCCCTCTCCAATGGCATATCTGGAATGTAGCAGGAGACCAAAGCTAGGCCGCAAGGAAAAAGCCACTGAGCTTCATTCCCTCTCATTTAGTAAATTATATATGCATTTAATGATAAATAAATTAGAAAAAAAATGAGAATCTTGACGTGGGTGTGGTGAGGAATGCGAACCCACTTGTCAACTGAATTCTTCTCACCCAAAATGCTCACTTCCTGGGTTATACAAGATTTGAAAAGGCTTCACTGGGGACCCTACACTTCACCAGAAAGAGGGAATATCTCCAGTGAATTGGGTCATATTGTGCTTTCTATTGCATTAGGATGGGCCTAATGAAGGTGGAATATTTTTTGTAAATGGCTTGTCCTTATTCGTACTATTAATGTGATCAGAATGTCAGAGAGTACAAGACTAGAGTATCAATAGTATGTCCATCAAAATAATAAAAATAATAATAATAGTTCATTTTATTTATAAAATGTATTATTGTATTATCCATATTATCCAATGTATTATCCATAGACAGAAACAACTAAAGTTAACTCATAGAAAGTATCACAGTGAATGACATAGTTCTCAACTACTTTCATTTGCAATTCTACTATACTACTATACTAAGTGTGAAAATGTTCTCAAAGAATATGTGTACTATACAGTATATAGTGTACACTAGGAGATGCTATCGTGATGACTGCAAACCAAGGAGGCCCTATCTTCCAAAACAAAAGGGGAAAAATAAGCAAAGAGGATGAAAATGATGGAAACAACCCAAGTACGACAGAAAGGAGTAAAAATAACAAACTCCCAGGTCTTCGTTAATAGGAATTGAACCTATACCGACTATACTCCCTTAGAAGGCTGGCGTCCTTCAACATCTGCAATAAGATGCTGCAGATGTTCTATCAGACGGTTGTGGCGAGTGCCTTCTTCTACGTGGTGGTGTGCTGGGGAGGCAGCATAAAGAAGAGGGACACCTCACACCTGGACAAACTGATGAGGAAGGCAGGCTCTATTGTAGGCACGGAGCTGGACAGCTTGACATCCGTGGCAGAGCGACGGGCACTGAGCAGGCTCCTGTCAATCATGGAGAATCCACTGCATCCACTAAACAGTATCATCTCCAGACAGAAAAGCATCTTCAGCGACAGACTGCTGTCACTGTCCTGCTCCACTGACAGACTGAGGAGATCATTCCTCCCCCAAACTATGCGACTCTTCGATTCCACCCGGGGGAGTAAACGTTAACATTATTCAAAGTTATTGCCTGTCTGTATACCTGCATTGTTATCACTCTTTAATTTAATATTTTCTTTATCAGTATGCTGCTGCTGGAGTATGTGAATTTTCCCTTGGGATTATTAAAGTATCTATCTATCTATCTATCTATCTATCTATCTATCTATCTATCTATCTATCTATCTATCTGTCTGTCTGTCTGTCTGTCTGTCTGTCTGTCTGTCTGTCTGTCTGTCTGTCTGTCTGTCCGTCCGTCCGTCCGTCCGTCCGTCCGTCCGTCCGTCCGTCCGTCCAAGTTTAAAGAGATGCTCATTCAATTTCTCTCCTAGTAAAGCCATTCACCCATCTCTGCTCTGCCATAATTCTAATATTGTAGTGTCATATAAGAACATAACTAATTTGATAAATGAGAAGAAATAGCAAAGTTGTTCCAAAATCTCACCTTCATATTTTCATCACATCTTGTTTTAATGTCTGTACTCTAATTGCGTCAAGGATGCCAGGCTACAGCTTTCAGTAGTGGCCATTGCCATTGCACCTCCCTCAAGTATTTTATATACCTTAAAGGGTTAAATTGCCAAAGTAGCCCTGTAGCAACTTGTTCTGGTATATTAGGGGCAAATGATCTCTCGTGTCCCTTACTGGGACTGCATGCCCTCTCTCAGATGTTGTCACCTCTGGAAAACCTTCTCTAGTCTTTATTCTACTCAATAACTGGGCACCATACACACCCATTAAATAGTGATTTTCTTGTTGCCTTTGTGTTTATGAGGTGTGTTGTTTGTTCCTGTGACAGCTGGCACCTCCTTATTTCTGTTTTTTATCTCTGTCTACTTCGTCTCAATGCCAGCTAATAACACAACAAGGTACACCCTCCAACAGTGATGCCCTTCCTTCCATTCAGTCCAGCATGATGTAAGACATTCCTGTCCTTTTCCTACCATTGTTACGACATGCTGAGGATTGCCCCTGTCTTCTGTTGCCATCAGTTCATCTGTTTATATACAGTTAGATTACCGATTCTACATCTATTATAGTTGTATTGACATCTGTGAATCGTAACTGTTCTTTTAATCAATCTTTAGGCCCAAGAAGGACTACTATTTCCCAGATCTTCACCATCTAAAATTTGAGATTGAAGATGGGACAATGTTGGATGGCAGACCGGTTCGGTTTGGCCACAACCCTCTGGAGTTTGAGAGCTTCAGTTGGCGGGGGTATGCACAGATGTCACCAATTCAGGTAACCCGTACAGTTGTGGTTAATTCTGAAAAGTCTCATGTTTCACAGGTAGATTTACAGATCTATAGCAACTCTGCATGTACTAATTTACTAATAGAGATTCTCCTAAAAATGTTTAAAACTCTGTGTGGGTACAGTTTGTGAGTGAGTATGTGTGTGTTTACTATGCACTGTGCATTTTCCACATTCACCTTCATAAAAACACTTCTCAAAATCTATTCAAGAGATTGTTTCTCTGATTGGCCTGAGCACTCTACACTTTTAACATCAAATCACTTACAAAATGTTCAAGAAGGGCATCCTTCCATTTTATGAACCTAGTCCTTTCATTACAGAGTTGGGGAAGGGCAACAGTCTATTCTAGTAAGATTGGATGAAAAATGAAGACACGCCAGTTCACTGAGGGCTCCCTTACACACACCCACACCCTGGGTGGAACACCAACTCATTGAGGACACAAGCAGATACACCCACACTCACTAGGCCAGTTTATAGGGCTAGAGCCACAGATGCTACAGTCTTGTGTAAAAGTTAGTACACCCCATGCAGTGTTTTTCTTTTTTGGTACATGCTGACATATCAAGATTTTATTTTCGTTTAAACAGTATCTATAGTTAAAGGTAATGTAATTGGAAAAAAAAGTGAACAATTGGCTTTTAAATGAAAAATAAACATATTAAATTCTGCCTGTGGAAAAATTAAGTGCACCCCTGGCTCTAATAGCTGGTGTTGCCCTCTTTGGCAGAAACAACCTCAAGAAGGTACTTACTGTAACTGCCTAATAGTCTTTGATATTGACTGAGAAAAACTTTTTCCCACTCCTTCATGCAGATTTCTTTCACTTGTGCAATGTTTGAGGGGTGTTCTGCATGTACAGCCCATTTCAAATCCTCCCACAGCTTCTAAATGGGATTCAGATTTGGGCTTTGACTTGACCGGTCCAGAACCCTCCTTTTCTTTTCAACTGTTCTTTGGTGGATCTACTGGTATGTTTAGAGTCATTTTCATGACTGTTCATGACTATTGTTGTTACAAGGTTCCCTTTTGGGTGAGCTTCAGTCTTTTCACATTGTCCTCGAGCACCCTCTGATACAATGAAGAATTCATAGTGGATCCTAGATGGTGAGTTGCCGAGGCCCTGATACAGCAGACCCAAACCATGACATTTCCACCACCATGCTTTACAGTTGGTATCAGGTTTTCTGGTCAAATACTGTTTTTTGATTTTTGGCAAACATGTCTTGTGTACTGTGGCCTAATAACTCATCTGTCCAGAGCACATTGTCCTAAACGTCCCTGTCTTTGCCAAGGTGTTCATGGGCAAACTTTAGTCTTGCTCTGATGTTCTTTCAGTACAGCAGAGGTGTTCTTCTTGCACAACTCCCACGTAGATCTGATTTGTACAGCCTCTTTCTAATGGTACTTGTAGGTCCATTCAGGGGTTCTTAGAAATTTATTTCAGCATCTTGTGTTGTGCTGTTGGGATAAACTTGCTGGGGCGGTCTGGCCTGCACAAGTTGGCAATAGTTTGAAACCTTCTCCACTTGTAGATGATTGTCCAGTTAGTGGAATGGTTGACGTCCAATCTTCTGTAACCTTCTTTCTGAAGGCCACAGTGGACTCTTTCGATCTTGACATGGTGTTAACTTACATTTCAGCATCAAAGAGCAAATTAACCTAAACGTCTGAGGTTTGAATAAGACAGGACACCCTCTCTAATGATTTTCTAATCATTTGCCGCGATCTGTTGCGCCTTATTCTTATATAAGGGTTTTGAGATAGTGATAAATGTAGGGGTGTACTTACTTTAACTACATGTCAAATATGCATTATGTTTATTTAAATTATACAATGGACCTCAAAATATAAATGCAGCATAATGTTTGTTATATTCTTTCTATTTCACAGTTATCAATTGATACTGTTTAAATGAAGATCAAATCTTGGTATGTCCTCTATTCTATGTTAAAAATAATTTCATGGGGTGTACTAGTTTTTTAAACAGTTTGTACCCTCATGGTTTAGTTAACAGTAGTGCACATTACTGATCACATGTGACCAGGTGTATGTGTGTAATGTATGTTTAAAAATGATGATGTTAATAATTCTTGAGATCCTTGTTGTAAGAATATGCTAGTTTTAATGCATTTGTCTGTCATTTTCCATAGTCAGAATGCATAAACAGTTGATTGTCAATGAAATGTTTTTTTTTTTTTTTTATTCCTATTTCTTTTTCTTGCTTGTGATAAGTTATGCTTACAGCTAGTGTGCTTTGGTCTGCAGAGCGTTAATCGGGTGCGCTGCTTATGTGGTTGTTGGCTTGCTCTAATAGTAATAGTGTTAGTAGTAGTGGTGGCGGAATTAAGGCATGGCTTTGCTTTTTATTCTTTCTTTTTCCAGCCAAGGTTAGTAGTGCCTATCACTGTGAGCTCTCCTGACCTGTTTCACATAGTATTTCGCTATGTCAACCGTGGTGCTTCAGCTGGCAAGGGGAGGGTTTCGGTCCTGGAAGAAGGCAAGCATGTTCTTTGTAGAAACTGTAAGTGTCCCATTTACTCTCTCCTGTTTGCGGTCTTATCCTCGCAGTTTCCGATTCCTTTTTAGGACACTCTAGCCCTGCTGCTGGCTTTTCAAAACGCCTGGCCCAAGCTGCCGGTGGTGGGGCTGTTTGTTTTTTTTATTTGTTTTTTTCTTAATTCATCCCTAGTTGTCACCAAGCCAGAAAATCAGACCTGCACTTAGTATTGCAGCCCCATTCCCTTTATTTGTTTTCACAGAGTAAAGTGCGAGTTGCTGTGCATGTGAAGGAAGCGGAGCTCTATCTGTTCCACTTCATCTTGAGATATGTTAATTCAGGCACCGCTGTTTCGTATGGTAAAATTACAGCATTTCAGGCCAAAAGGAAAGGTAAGGATCAGGCCCTTTACCATTGCCCAATTCTGTGTTATGCTTCTCCCAACACTCCATTTGGAAACCAGAATGATACTCTTCATTACGCTGTAGCGATCTCACAGGACTACTCAAAGGTTGTGTGATCTTGTAATGGTGTCCTCAGATTCTATTGGAGTTACTTACTGAAGGGCACAGGATTTACTATGATGTGGCCATCAACACTAGAATCCCTGAAGCTTACGAAAAAACTCGTAATCTGGGGTCACCTTAAATTCCTTCGCACCTCTCTATCAGCGTCTTTGTTTAGTAAAGGTGTCAATCAGCTCAAGCAGCAGGCCGCCTGCAATCCCATCCTCCCCCAACGCAGATGAAGTTCTCCCAGCTCAAGTCTCTGGGTGTGAGGTGCCTGGAGTTGTATAATGTAAATAATACAGTATATTGTTATTTGGAACACATACATGCAATTCTCCACACTAGTGTTTAGATCTGGCAGTGCCATGCTGATGGTGTATGCACCCAAAAAGAAGAAATCTGTTTGCATTCTTAGTACCATGCACCATAACGCAGGGTATGGGGAAGATTGAAAAAGCAAAAAATGTGTTCAAATGATCGACACATTTACAAAACAAATGATACTGATGGAGAGGTGCGAAGGAATTTAAGGTGGCCCAGGATTACGGCTTTTTTGGTAGGCTTCAGGGATTCTAGTGTTAAGAATCTTATTCGTACAGCTACGCTGGAGCTTGGTGGCACCTCCATTTGTGCTTTTCACTTAATGATCCGCCCAGCCCACACACTTCATGTTGTTGCAGTCGCAGTCGCACTCCCCCATTTGCACATTTATCTGAATATGAATTTCATGAAACAGACAGTCCACCTGATTCTGATCATATGGCTATATCTTCATGCAGGTATCAGTGTGTTTTTGTTGTCCGATAATCATTCTAGACCCTGCAGGCCTGAGAAAATTTATTGTTTCCATTCCTTGTGCAATAGAGCTGTAGCACAAATATTCTGGAAAATAAGCTTTAGAATGAGAAATCATTTAAGAACTTAAAATGGAAGATATCCCATTTTTGCCATGACTAATTCTGGAGATTTATAGGACTGCTTTTTACAAATTTGTGACTATAGGGTGCATCATATTGGCCATATAGAACTCCATTCTCTACTGGAAGAAAATGGAAGTGCTCTTTTATATCTGTTTTAAAAAATGTAAACCTTTTATTTTTCTTAAAAGAGAATACCCCAATGATTTTTATCAACTTATGCATTTTTTCTTTTTCTTTTCTTGAAATTCATTACTGCCTGACAGTAGCAGTATTCCCTTTTTATTTGTTTAATGTTGTAATGTAACACCCTTATTATTGCTTCTGTTGCTTTAGGACTGAACTCAAACAATGAACTTTAGAAAGTAACTGTTTTAGTATGTTCTGTCTAGTGAAATATGTAAGAAGAAGGCTATGAACACACACTTTATTTTGCTTAATTTTACAGTATGTAACCTCTAAAAGGCATTTGCCACAATGCTCAGTGCGAAATAAAAATATGTAAAAGTGTTAGTCCTTGGCTCTCTGTTTGAGACATAACCTTCTTGTTCTTTATGAGTTCTTTGAAGGAAAGGATAGGCTGGATAGGCTGTTTGTTGTGCCTCTGTCTTAATGCCAGGTGGACATGGCGTGACTGAAATAAAAATCTTTTGGTCAGAGAGTCCCTCATGCAGACTGATAAAGCAAAAACAAATCAGGCGAACGTGCATGTCAAGGTAGTTCATTAAATGGTAATGATCCTCGCAGCGTGGGGCGATCAATAGATCTGCAAGTGATTTCACAATTGATCTGCGACTGGAACTTGTCATCTGGAGATAATGCAGTGTTGTTTTCATCTATACATTTTGCAAATGAAATAAAATAAGATGATAAAATACATATTTGTCTAAAAGGTGGTATATGTGAATCTCAAAATATGAGTGAAAGATATGAACAACAGACTTTTGCATTTATTGTACAGCAAGCTGTTGTCATGCCTCTCCCTTGACTGTGCCAGGATTTAGTGCACAAAAAGAGGTGCAGAGCTACTGCAGAATGGCAGGATGATCACAGAAGCTTACGGTGCTGTGGCAGATGCAGTGCTGTGCATGCTTATCGCTTTTTTATTTTTGCTTTTCTCATTCTCTATTAATATTAGCATAAAACTGCAGTATCAGCATGACACAAGCTAAGTCCTGCTATCTTTCTGTTGGCTATCCAAAGCTACTTCAGAAAACTTGTCACTTGTGGAAGTTTTGACTTTTCATGAAATATCAGAATAAATTGTTGTCTGCTCACCCAACTTAGAGAACACAGAACCCGTTACCCGGGTGTTGTTGAAGCTTCCCTCACCGTACAATATATGGTTTTCCAATTTGTATTTTGAATATCATAGTTGGAAAGTCATAGATTGTGCCAAATTGTGATAAACATTGTGCATTGTTCACCTGGCATCAATAGACTGGCACTGACCCCCTTTGTAGTTTAAAATGTATTGCTTTAACACAGTTTATCTTTTCCCATGGGTTCTATAAATTTATTTAATGTAAGAAGCTTCAGGACTGGTCTTCCTCAACTGGAGACTATTATAGCCCAGAAAAAAGGTGAAAGATGATGATGACACGCTTGATCTATCAAGTTAATGCAGTTTTGAACAATACTATCAGCAAAGGTTTCACGTTCTTTTGAAATTGCTTGAAAACATATATTTTAAAATATTTTTTACATAGTAACCACATGGTCATTAGTAATACTGAGCAGTCTTAATGTGTGTGTCTCATTTACCGTGAGGAAGACTCTCCTTGGGCCCATAATTTCATGTTTTTTCTCGTCAAAGTGATTCTTCCTAGCCATTGCCATACTGCTAAGTTGCATTTTGCCTGCGTTGCTCTGTACTGAGATTTGTTTTGTTTTTTTTTTTCTTTTTCCGTGCTGATCAGGTTCGGAGCAGTCCAAGCAGATTATTTTTGCTCCCAGCTCTGAGCCCACATTTGTCACTGTGCCTCAGAACAGCTTTGTGGAGCCTTTCGTGCTGAACCCAGGAAGCTGGTCAGTCATCATCGAGGCAGAGGGAATTCTACTGGTGAGTATTTTGGGATAACAGAAACCTAATGAAAATGAGTATGGATTGATATTCATCATTGTGAACCTTGAATGATGTTTAAGTAACAGGCAGGTAGTAGCAATGTGTTTCCATGATTTTGCAGTTGATTCTTCTACCCATCATGCATTTAAATTGAGCCATCCCACCCTCTGAAACGCTTGTGCCAGTACTTGTACAGTACAGTGCAGATGTGTGCAGATTAAATTCTTGGTAGAGCTCAGTTCATCCACTTGAATAAACTCCTTTTCTGCTTCAGTATTAACCATCACATTCATTTATAAATCACTGAGATACTCTGGGCCTTATTTATCAAAGTTGTGCCTAAACAAGCTGATTTTTAATCCTGAATCATCTGCCTTCAAAAAGACCTCAGATGATGATGTTTTTTAAAGCTGACAATTGATTGTGTCCTTGAGTGTACGTTAAAAAATAATACCAAAACAGAAGTGTACATATCTGTTCCAGCCTCACCGGGCCACATGTTTTGGGGGTGCACCAAATTAACATCATCCATCCATCCAGTATCCAACCCGCTATATAATAATAATAATAATAGGGTCAGCTGGAGCCAATCCCAGTCAACACAGGGCGCAAGGCAAGAAACAAACCCCAGGCTGGGCGCCAGCCCACCGCAGCAAATTAACATCATTTGGGAACAAAATTTTTAAATGCCTATCAGACAGCTTTGGTGTCACAATACCTCCTAATCTACTAACAGCTGTGTTTGGGATACTTCCAGATGGGCTTAAAGTGAAGAAGGACAAACAAACTGTAATTGCCTTTACCTCACTATTGGCACGTAGACTTATCTTGCTAAACTGTAAGAATCCTAGCCCACCTTTATTAAGTCAGTGGGTAACTGATGTTATATACTGTTTGACATTGGAAAAAATCTAATTCTCGCTTAGAGGATCTGTGCAGAACTTTTTTAAAACATAGCAGGATCTAATTAATAACATTTTAGAATAAGCATTTAAATTGAGAAAGCGGATTCTCTTCCCCTTATTTATTTACTTACTTATGTTTCTACTATTAAAGTTTCACTGTGTTGGCCTAACTCTATTCCTCATGGGTGGGGGTTGACTTGACTTGAACTTAGTCTTGTAAAATTGGACTTGCTTGTATGGATTGTTGTTTGATTTAAATAAATTCAATAAAAAGTGTACATATCTGTCATGTAGATAGGCACCCCAAAGTAGATTCCAAAGGCTGAATGGATGATAATAAAAATAAAAAAACAGAAAAAGACAATCTCACTTCATTGTTATTAGTATTTCTGTTTGTTAAATTCATTGCTTTACAGAGTTTGAGCTTTTCCCAGTATCAACTGGGCAAGAGTGGCGTCAACCCTGGTGTTCTGGTAGAAAAAGATGAGCAGATATTTTTGTGAACACGGGATCAGGAAGTGGAATGTAAACCTAAGCTGTACAAGCAGTCAATACTGGGAGATAAGAACTCAAGAACAAAGCCATAATGCCTAAACTAAATCTTATATAGGTTGCATATTTCAGTAACCAGAATTTGGAACCAAAACCAAAATACCAAGCAAACTCGTAGTTCTAATTTTGTGCTCAGGTTCATGACTTTTTATCTTTGAGATCACCAACACAGTTCTAATTTACAAATTCTTAATCTAGGATATCAGGAAGCACATGGCGCAGACCTTTTAAAGAGTCATGCCAAGTACACCTTGCAGCATCACCCTTAGTACCACAACCGTGTAACACTGTGGTAACAGAACCACAAAAAAAAAAAAAACATAGTGTCACTGCGGTAACACAAAACATAGTAATAATATTTTTTAACAGATGGGAAGTAAACATACAGGCTGAGTTCCTAATTTTCAGACATTCAAAAAGTACATAATAGCACTGTCACAAAAAATGTGTACGTAGCAGAAGAAACGTGATCTGTATCATAACAACTGGATGTTGTCACAATAAGACACAGGAATCATCAAAGGTTTGGGGCAGCCACCCGTATAAGTTTTGATTGGTACAATCTCCAAAACAGAACTGACTTAGGTTGTGTAAAATGGCCTTTTTAAAGGTCATGACAGGAAATGATGTCATCTGGACTGGAACCGGAAGTCATGATGTGACGTCATCCGGAGCACCAAACCCGGAAATTATGTCTTCGGAACCGGACATGACGTCATCAAAAGCGCTGGCGCCTAGTAGGATTTCCCGAGGATAATCTACAGAGGACAGAGAGAGAGAGTTAGTGCAGCTCGCCACCCCCTGGTCTGGCGTGGTATTACTATTATTTAAGTCTTCTAGCTGCCTCCCATGCGCACGTGTGTGACAATGGGTACTTGTTAAATGAAGAACAGTGTCTAAATTCAACACCTGCCTTCATGAACAATTTCTGTATTTCTGAGTGTCATCAATTTACATCCCAGCCCTGAGAAGACTTTTAGCACAACCACAGTATAACTTTTATGTTGATCAGAGGCCCTATAAAGTTTCAATGGCAATAAAATCAATATGATTGCTGATGGCCACTAGACATGTCAGACAGCATCAGTAGCGGGATTTGAGCCCATAACCTCAGGATCTGAGGTCGAAAGCCTTAACCACTACATCACACTGCTTGCCTTGACCTTTGAGCCCTTACGCAGTTTTAGGTTAACTAGGTCACTATGCTCCCACATGGTGGTGTGTGGGAACAATGACAGCTTCCTCTCTGTCTCCCGTAACTTTTCCTGCTCTTTTGCAATAGTCACAGAGTTGTCAACTGCCTGGTGGCCCCTGTCCACAGTGTCCTATAGATATGCTCACCATTCAGAAGGGATGGTTTCTTTACTTTCCTTCTCTTAAGAAACTCATCACAGCAGGGTTTCATTACTAGCAGCCAATCAAAACAGACAGACACCATTGATGGTTGTTCATTGAGTCAGTGGAAGTGCTATTTATTAATAATCATTTTAAACAAACTGAACAGCAGTGCCAAATTTATTTTACTGCTTGTTCCAACAAGCTGACCATTTCTGATCATAAAAAAAATGTGTCACACCACGATAATATAGGTTTAGTGCTTGTAATGATTGTGATAGGTAATTCTGAATTACAATGCAATATGTTGCAGATTACAGATTGCAAAACCAAGCTGTGCAGCATTCTTCCTTAAAAGACCCCGATTAATACCCCACAGGGCTTGTCGGGGAGCCGAGACAGATCTTGCACTCTCAGCTTGTAACTCAACTGTGAAGCTTTGTATTTATATGTGTGTGTTCCTATGTATATGTGTATGTCAGATCATGTTCCTTTTTGTCTCCTTCTCTCTCCAGGACTTCCTAGTTTTGTTGCCCAGCGCATATTATGAAGGCCCCATCCTTCAGCTGAAAGTCACAGAAGCATGTTTGTACAAACCAGTCAGCGGAGAAGCCAGCCAGCAGTAAGCCAGCTCACATGATCGAAGCTTTAGTTCAGAGGTTTAATCCAATATTTTGAAATCGTCTTCCCAGGGAGCTAAAATAGAAAATTTACTTTAAAGCCAAATTCTGAAAGCTTAGCCTGTATGCTACTTAAAACATATCAGTAATAGAGATAACGGTTTGAAAGTCAACAATCATTTTTTACGCTGTTTGCTTCAAGTTAATGGGATGTTCTGGTGATAAATCCTCCGTATGACAGTATTCAATTTATTTTGGTAAAGTGATGTTGACTGAGCACCAGTTCAGAGCAAATTGTTAAACTAGAAAACATTGACATTCATTAATACTCGGGCCATGTTAAATACAAAGTAACATGGAGCATTTCACTTTGATTAATATAAGCAAAATATAACAATAAAACATCAATATATTGACCAAGCCACAATGGATGTGATCCAGTCAACAGTATTACTGGGGGTTAGAGGGTGATAAAGTTGGTTGTGAATGGCATTGTCACAGTACGGATGTGGCATTCTTTATCATAACTAGGGGGCTCCGCCCCCTGCTCGCTTCGCTCGCCAACCCCTGATGTTGGGAAATGACAAAGAGCGTGATGTATGAATGAGATATAGAATAGTGTGAAGGTGTAGATGATGCAAATAGAAAGCAAACAATAAAGTGTGTGGCACAGTGTAAAGGTTTATTGGAAAATTCCAGGTCAGAACTTGTAAGGTCAATGAAGATGGTCATTGTTGTGATCAGAGTCAACTTTGTCAGAGCTTAGAAAGAGTTGTGTCTCTCCAGGAAGTAATGCAATGACTTGGGTATTTATGTTTTCCACATTAATATTTTTTGGACATAATATAGTGTGTTGTGTTAAAAGGGGCATTTGGTCTAATGAGATTGCTGTTCCAAGTATCTCGGTAACTAAATCGTCGCAGATAAAGGTTTGAGGAATTGTAATAATATCTGGGTGAAGTCCATCTGTATTGGTGAGTGTACCATCTCCCAGTTGTAATAACCAATTGTTATGATCTGGATCTGGACATCGCATGTTTTGTACTAACTGTATCTTTTGAAAGCAATGCCAATTGTCTGCGTATTTTAAGGTGCACTGAACAATAGCTGAGCACATGGCATGTGGAACCATAGCAAAGCACTGTCTAAAATCTCCTCCTAATAAAAGTACCTTTCCTCCAAAGGGAATATTATTATTCATCAACGTTTGTAGAAGTGCCACTGTTAATGTTCATAGTGGATACTGATTTGTAGGATCTAATGCAGTTCATAAAGTTTTCACTTTCAGGTACATCGTTAGTTAGAAGCTTCTGTAGATATTCAGGATATGAATGTAAAGGAGGCAGTCTAATTTGACCCTTTTGACAACAACGTGTAAATTCATTACTTGTATTGTCAGTTGTTTCTTCAGGGAAGTTAAGTGAATGACAATGATTGCAAATGACATTCATTAATCCCAATGAATTTTCCTGAATAGTGGACTCATTATTGAACGCGTTGTCAGCTAACTGGCGCAAGCGTTTAGCAGGTGTCTGTCGTTGATGTCCGTGACGTGTATGTTTTGCTTGTGCCGTTTGAGAGGCGCGTCGTTGTATGTCCCTACGGATGTGGCATTCTTTATCATAATTATATGGTGGACAGTGTAAAAAGAAGTTTAAATCTTTTTTATTCTTGATCCCAAAGTTCCCAAAATCTCTGGTGTCACCTCCTATGATGTGCAGTATGTATGCAATGGTATGTTCTTTTAAGTAAGTCAGATCCAAGCTATTTAATGCTTTATATTACAGTATTTTGTTTTTATTCATAGTGACTAACCACAATCATATTTGGAGCAGAGTAACAGAACTAATTATAACACAGATCCCGGATGATTGCAGTAAACTCAATGGGTCTCGTTCATGAAATGTTCATAAATTAACAAACACATTTGTGCATAGAATGACTCTAAAAAGTTTGTTCATGAGTAAAACCTTGATTTTTTTCTTAATACCCGCGTAGGTTCATAAATGCCAATAAATCATAAATTGTTAGGAGTGTGCACGTTGTCAGTTCATTACCATAATCCACACTCAACGCTCCAAAGCTTACCATATAAGGATGTGCCACCACACAACCCAGAATCTGCCAAAATGTCAAAACCAAAAAGTAAAGGAAACAAAACTTCAAAGAAGTCAGAGATCGAGGTAATTTTAACAGAAGTTAACAAATGAAAAGAAATGTTATTCTCTAGCTTGAGTAGTGGTGTCACTGGGCCAGGCAAAAGAATTGCTTGGAAAGAGGTGATAAATACAGTTAATTCAATGTCTTCTGATTCTGCTTGCCATGCAGAGACGTCATGTGATAAACCCAACACTCACATGCTTAGGAATCTCTAAGGCGGAAAAGCAGGTCAGTTCTCACAGAAGTTATTACAAATCAAAAGCAACTTAACCAAGAAGTCAAAGGAATGTATTCCACTCTGAAAGACTTACAAACCAGTTTGAAAGAAATGAGCGATAGTCTGAGTGAATTATGCAAAGTGTTACAAAATGGTGCCAAATGCTAAGTAATTTACCAAATACTTTGTTAATTTATGTTTTCAGCATTTTTAATACAATAAGAGATCTTTACCACAGAATCATACTATTCGGTGACGTGTCATAATTGCTGCTGCACTGGGGTTTTCATCAGCTGGACCTGCAAGCGTTGGCTGTGGGTCAGTTTCATTCAGTTTATTAGGCAAAGGACATCCCTCCTTCATTGCTATATTCTGGAAAACACAGAAAGCAATTAATATTTTGCACACCTTTTCAGGTGAATATAAAAAAGTGACTCCCTTTGTACCCAAGCACAGACATTGTGCCTTCAAAATTCCATTGGTGCACTTGATGACAGCCCGTGCTGTTGCATTATTATAAGCCAATTCTTCTGGTGTCTGTGGGTTGTTTAGATGTGTCATAAGCCATGTCTTCAATGGCTGTCACCTATGGATGTAAACAGTTAACCTATATATAACCCTCAAATGAATACAATTTAATCTATAGGAGATACTTTTAACTCTTACCGAGAGTCTTGCACAACACCTTGCTCCAGTTGTATGCCAACGGAACTGTGCTGCAGAATGAAACTGTTGAGCATACTGCTGGGTCATCGGACAATAATGCTGAGCAGCATACAGTTTGCATCACATAGAAGCTGCACAATGATAGAATGGAAGTGTTTTCTATTTATATATGCAAACGCATAACAGGACGGAGCTGGGTTGCTGGGTAAGTTAGCCAGCTCGTAAAACCCTCGACTAACATCCACTTGCTTTTTCCCACCATATAATAGCTGGATATAATCCCGCATTAGTGTTAATATGCCGTTATGTACTCCAGGTAGTCTGTGGCTCATAGATGGTTGAGAAATCCCAGACCTGTCTGCAATCTCCTGCTGAAATGTCCCTGTAGCCAAAAAGTCAAGTGTTGACAGGACTTGCAGATATACAGGTATAGCATGGCTTCTTGTTGTTGCTGTTTTCGGAATAGGATCCATAATAGGGTATAAATGCACCAGGATGGGGCTGGTAATCTAAAACAACTAATCAATCATTCATCACTTTCAACCAACAAATCAGCACAAACCCAGAATCTGTGTTCTCTCCTCTCAGTGTGTTGTGAGCCAAATCATGCAGCAATGCGAGACACAGCCATTGTTACGGTCAGTCAAATCGGGTTCAAATCGATGCCATTTTATAAGAAAATACACTCAACTAGATACAGACCTGTTTGATGTGTTTACTGAGAAACAAAAAACACCTGTGTTGTTGAATAATCATCAAACTAGTAGCTAATTTGACAGAGATTTCGTTGAAGGATGTGATATCTTGTAATTTATAATTTGCATACTTATACAGTATTTTATTTTATTCATTTAAATATGTTTTGTGCAATTTGCATTCGTATATCATGCTTTTTATTATTTACACACGCACTATGCTTCATCCTGAGGATGTATAAGATCCATTCTTATTTACAAACAGACGGTCCTTACTAAAACATTGATAAATACCAGATTTTCTCTCTACAAATGCATTATGAACAAATTCATTCTGCTCATATTTCATGGGTTTAACTTTTTGTCAGTCCAAATTCCACAAGTTGACTTCATCCATGTTGAACACTTTTTCCTCACCTTCTTATCTTCATTTACAAGAACTAAAAGCATAACTGTACCTCATACATAAATTAAAATTTTTTGTGTCCTTACCTGTCCTTACCTACTTTGAAGAGATTACCACGGTGTTAATTTTTTGTCACACTTAAAATATTATGGCAGAGGTTTCAAGTAAATGATATTAATACTAAAGCACTAAAAAAATTGTTACAGCTTATAGCTGAGGGTAGTTTTTTTTTAACAGAGAGTAAACTCAAAGAATAACCCCTTCACACATTGAGGCTGTCCCATAAGTTTCATAATAAATTCCTAGATTGAAAATCGGTGTGAACAATCCTTGGAAAGTTAGCCTGGCAATTTCTTCTTCTTCTTCTTCTTCTTCTTCTTCTTCTTCTTCTTCTTCTTCTTCCTTTTTACCTTTTCCCACTTCTTTTTGGGGTCAATGTGCTCGATCAACCTTCTTCATACGGCTAGGTCCTGCACCTCCTCGCCAGTGAAGCCCTTTTTCTTCAGATCTTCTTTTATTTTATCCTCTTTGGCCTCCCTCACTTTCTCTTCTCGTGTTCTTCTTTTCCCATCATACTTTTGCCCACATATTCATTGTTTTTCCTCATCACATGTCCATACCACTTAAACCTGCTTTCCTGCACTTTACTAAATATCTCTTCCAGTTCTCTTTTGATACATTGATGTTCATGCGAGTGAACCAGACATGAGAAACTCAGAGGAAGATAAATGAAGGTTTCACCCATTTTGTTTTGCTAAAGCTTTATGTTGGACAATTTCCTGGAAATTGCTTGATCTGGTTATAAGCTGGTTTTCATTGAAGCTAAGTAGAAACTGTGTGTGCCTCCTCTGTAGATATGATGTGTCAGGACCAAAGGAAGCAACTTGTTCATGAAACTGTGAAGTAGCACTGAAGCTAGGGAAAGAGGAGTGGATAGCTCATGTTTCTTGGAAATTGAGCTTACGTTAGTATGATTCAAGTGTGTTATGCAAAATTATAAATTAATAGTAAAATACAAATAACTTGGCTTACAGCCTTTGCTACTTACCAATGTATTTTATTGGTGAAAAAAATCTGCAGCCAGTGGTTGTTGGCCTTTTGTCACGCCTGACAGGATTTACACCCACTTACCAATGTGTGAATGCTAGGAAATTGTTAGGTTTACAGTAATCTGCCACGTGTAAATGAGTGAATTCATTTCTCTAATAGTTAAAGAGAGACACTTCTCCAGCTGCAAATGTCTAATGAGACAGGAGCTGAGAAAAAAACAATTGTTTCACAACAGAATGCAACCAAGTGGTAACAATGCTAAATGATTTTTCTGGTGGGAATGTTTTCCACAAAATGTTCAAGGACATTAATGAACTACTTTCAGAAAATAAAGAAAAATGAATTACTCTTTGTACTGTGCATAAACAGAAATCTTAGTAGAAATGTAAGTTGAAAGTGGGGTTTTTTTAAGCACCATGAGAATCAATTCCATTTAAAGGTGCATGAAGCCTCCTTAAACTTATGTTTACCCCTAGAAAGACAAGTCAAAAACATTGAAGTTTTTTCAACAACAAAAAATGTTATTACATGTAACAAAAACATAAATATCAAAACATCGACATAATTATAGTAGGAAAGGTATGCCTGAGCAGTTCACTTCTCGAAGTGGAGCCGTGCGGGATCGAACACGCCACCCTCTGATTCCCAGTCAGGAGCTGATACCATTACGCCACCGCAATGATACCATTGCCCCTCCTCGAACCGCCACCTTACCGTGGTGGAGGGGTTCGTGTGTCCCAATGATCCTAGGAGCTCTGTTGTCTGGGGCTTTATGCCCCTGGTAGGGCCACCCAAGGCAAACTGGTCCTAGGTGAGGGATGAGACAAAGAGCGGTTATACAAACCTCCTATGACGAATAAAACATTTGGACGGCGTTTTCCCTCGCCCGGACGCGGGTCACTGGGGCCCCCCTCTGGTGCCAGGCCTGGAGGTGGGGCTCGATGGCGAGCGCCTGGTGGCCGGGCTTGCACCCATGGAGCTCGGCCGGGCACAGCCCGAAGAGGCAACGTGGGTCCCCCTTCCCATGGGCTCACCACTTATGGGAGGGCCCAAGGAGGTCGGGTGCAGTGTGAGTTGGGTGGTGGCCGAAGGCGGGGACCTTGGCGGTCCGATCCTCGGCTACAGAAGCTGGCTCTTGGGACGTGGAATGTCACCTCTCTGAAGGGGAAGGAGCCTGAGCTTGTGCGTGAGGTTGAGAGGTTCCGGCTAGATATAGTTGGGCTCACCTCGACGCACAGCTTGGACTCTGGAACCAATCTCCTTGAGAGGGGCTGGACTCTCTACCACTCTGGAGTTACCCCCGGTGAGAAGTGCCGAGCGGGTGTGGGTATGCTTATTGCCCCCCGACTTGAAGCCTGTACATTGGGGTTTACCCCAGTAGACGAGAGGGTAGCCTCCCTCTGCCTTCGGGTGGGGGGACGGGTCCTAACTGTTGTTTGTGCGTATGCACCGAACAGCAGTTCGGAGTACCCACCCTTTTTGGAGTCCCTGGAGGGTGTGTTAGAGGGCATACCATCTGGGGACTCCCTCGTACTGCTGGGAGACTTCAATGCTCACGTGGGCAATGACAGTGAGACCTGGAAGGGCATGAGTGGGAGGAATGGCCCCCCCGATCTGAACCCGAGTGGTGTTTTGTTATTGGACTTCTGTGCTCGTCACGGATTGTCCATAACGAACACCATGTTCAAGCATAGGGGTGTTCATATGTGCACTTGGCACCAGGACACCCTAGGCCTCAGTTCGATGATCGACTTTGTGGTCGTGTCATCAGACTTGCGGCCACATGTCTTGGACACTCGGGTGAAGAGAGGGGCGGAGCTATCAACTGATCACCACCTGGTGGTGAGTTGGCTTCGATGGTGGGGGAGGATGCCGGTCAGGCCTGGTAGGCCCAAACGTGTTGTGAGGGTCTGCTGGGAACGTCTGGCAGAGCCCCCTGTCAGAAGTAGCTTCAACTCCCACCTCCGGCAGAACTTTGACCATGTCCCGAGGGAGGTGGGGGACATTGAGTCCGAATGGGCCATGTTCCGTGCCTCTATTGTTGAGGCGGCTGACCGGAGCTGTGGCCGTAAGGTGGTCGGTGCCTGTCGTGGCGGCAATCCCCGAACCCGTTGGTGGACACCGGCGGAGAGGGATGCCGTCAAGCTGAAGAAGGAGTCCTACCGGTCCCTTTTGTCCTGTGGGACTCTGGAGGCAGCTAATAGGTACCGGCAGGCCAAGCGGAATGCAGCTTCGGTGGTTGCTGAGGCAAAAACTCGGGCATGGGAGGAGTTTGGGGAGGCCATGGAGAACGACTTTCGGACGGCTTCGAGGAGATTCTGGTCCACCGTCCGGCGTCTCAGGAAGGGGAAGCAGTGCAGTGTCAACACTGTATATGGTGGGGATGGTGCGCTGCTGACCTCGACTCGGGACGTTGTGGGTCGGTGGGGGGAGTACTTCGAAGACCTCCTCAATCCCAATAACATGCCTTCCAATGAGGAAGCAGAGCCTGGGGACTCGGAGGTGGGCTCCCCCATCTCTGGGACTGAGGTCACCGAGGTGGTCAAAAAACTCCTTGGTGGCAGGGCCCCGGGGGTGGATAAGATACGCCCGGAGTTCCTAAAGGCTGTGGATGTTGTAGGGCTGTCTTGGTTGACACGTCTCTACAACATCGCATGGACATCAGGGACAGTGCCTCTGGATTGGCAGACCGGGGTGGTGGTCCCCCTCTTTAAGAAGGGGGACCGGAGGGTGTGTTCCAACTACAGAGGGATCACACTCCTCAGCCTCCCTGGAAAAGTCTGTTCGGGGGTTCTGGAGAGGAGGGTCCGTCGGATAGTCGAACCTTGGATTCAGGAGGAACAGTGTGGTTTTCGTCCTGGTCGTGGAACAGTGGACCAGCTCTACACCCTTAGCAGGGTCCTGGAGGGTGCATGGGAGTTCGCCCAACCAGTCTACATGTGTTTTGTGGACTTGGAAAAGGCGTTCGACCGTGTCCCTCGGGGAATCCTGTGGGGGGTGCTCCGAGAGTATGGAGTACCGGACCCCCTGATAAGGGCGGTTCGGTCCCTGTACAACCGATGTCAGAGCTTGGTCCGCATTGCCGGCAGTAAGTTGAACCCGTTTCCAGTGAGAGTTGGACTCCGCCAGGGATGCCCATTGTCACCGATTCTGTTCATAACTTTTATGGACAGAATTTCTAGGCGCAGCCAGGGTGTTGAGGGGGTCCGGTTTGGTGGACTCAGGATTGGGTCACTGCTTTTTGCAGATGATGTTGTCCTGTTTGCTTCATCAGGCCGTGATCTCTGGATCGGTTCGCAGCTGAGTGTGAAGCGGCTGGGATGGGAATCAGCACCTCCAAATCCGAGACCATGGTCCTCACCTGGAAAAGGGTGGAGTGCCCTCTCAGGGTTGGGAGCGAGATCCTGCCTCAAGTGGAGGAGTTCAAGTATCTTGGGGTCTTGTTCACAAGTGAGGGAAGAATGGAGCGTGAGATCAACAGGCGGATCGGTGCGGCGTCCGCAGTGATGCGGGCTCTGCATCGGTCTGTCGTGGTGAAAAAGGAGCTGAGCCATAAGGCAAAGCTCTCAATTTACCAGTCGATCTATGTTCTACCCTCACCTATGGTCATGAGCTATGGATAGTGACCGAAAGAACGAGATCGCGAATACAAGCGGCTGAAATGAGTTTCCTCCGCAGGGTGTCTGGGCTCTCCCTTAAAGATAGGGTGAGAAGCTCAGTCATCCGGGAGGGGCTCAGAGTAGAGCCGCTGCTCCTCCGCATCGAGAGGAGTCAGATGAGTTGGCTCGGGCATCTGATCATGATGCCTCTTGGACACCTCCCTGGTGAGGTGTTCCGGGCACGTCCAACCGGGAGGAGGCCCCGGGGAAGACCCAGGACACGCTGGAGGGACTATGTCTCCCGGCTGGCCTGGGAACGTCTCGGGATTCTCCCGGAAGAGCTAGAAGAAGTGGCCGGGGAGAGGGAAGTCTGGGCATCTCTGCTCAAGCTGCTGCCCCCGCGACCCGACCTCGGATAAGCGGGAGAGGATGGATGGATGGATGGAGGTATGCCTGATGTTCACTTCTGTGCTGCTGCAGATTTAGCACACATACTTAGTTTAGGCTGCCACAGCGCAACAGTGTTTAGGGGGCTAATATCTCCATGCCCTTCCACTTGATTGAAATCATTCTGCCTTTTTGCCATGCACCAACCTGCACCACAGTGAACCTTTTGATGACCAAAATCACCAGGTATTTCACCGCATTTCAGTCAAACAGCGTTTTATGTATCATTTTCACTATCAAAGTCTGATTCATATTTCCATCGCTATTATTTAATTCAGCTAATGGTTCAGTTCTCATTTGCTCTAAAACTGTCTACACAGCATCTCGTTTACACGTCATTGTGTTTGTTTTGTAGGCTCCACCCTACTTATGAATATTTTGATTTACCTTAGAGTGGCAAAACACATAGAAGTACAGTATTCATGTTTTTTGCAGCATTATGTGATTTTATCCACTAGATGTCAGCAGAATACTCCCAAGAATTATTTTGGCTTAAGCTGTAAAGCAGGTCATTACATTTCACCACTTAATCATAATTACATAGAATTCCAAGCCCGAGTCACACTTGGGGTTAATGCCAAGAAAGTTAATGTGGCAAGCCCTGCAAATTACAATATTCTTATTGATAAAACAAAAGTTCAAGATCAAAATAATCTTCTAATGTTTAATATTAAATGGGACACTCCACTAATATTTAGGCTTCATGATGTATTGACTGCGGTGGGTTGGCACCCTGCCCCGGATTGGTTCCTGCCTTGTGCCCTGTGTTGGCTGGGATTGGCTCCAGCAGACCCCCGTGACTCTGTGTTCAGATTCAGTGGGTTGGAAAATGGATGGATGGATGGATGATGTATTGATTTAAAGAGAAATGTGCCATCTACAGATTTTCTGTGGCAAACAGCTTAAATAAGCTTCTGCACACCATTACACTGTAATTGACAATGGCAAGACTTTTCAGACTTTTCATTTTTTATTATCTAAGTCTGTTCAATAAACATAAAATGTGTTCTCTAAAGCCGATGTCACGTTACGGCACTCCTAGTCATTGCTTATGTCAGGCTTGCCAACTGCAGTTGCTGATCTCATCACTGGACCATGTCAGTTTACATGACTGAAATTCGCTGGACATGCCACATTTACTAACTGTTTGCCAACCTTATAGCACAGTTGTGTTTTCCCTTTTTTGTGACAGCCAATAGTGTGCTGCTTGGCAGAGCCAATTCTGCACAAAGGGTTAACAGATACAACAAGTTCAGCCGCAGTCTTGGCCTTTTTTTCTTTTTTCTTTGTGTCATGGTACATAAAACATGAGGAGAACTTCTGTTCTGTCTGTGAGGTCCAAAACACCTGCGTTCCTTATTCCTCTTTGCTGCATTCTATGAATTGTACTTCCAGATGAGTGTTCATTGGTTGTCAGCACTTATGTACAGAGGGCCCGCATGTATGATGAAAGGCAAAATCAAACCTGTTTAAGTTTATCATAAGAAGTTGCGGACTGGCTGGACTGAGTCACTGTGTATGTCACCTTAGGCAGCTGGCCTCATGGGAGCACTCCACAGACTGCCTCCGACTCACTAAGATTATGTAAATGAAGGCTACACCTGAAAATCGATAAAAAAAAGTCATCTTATGTGACATGGCCTTAATTGTAATTTGTAGAGATCTCAGTGAATTCATTACATTTCAGTGAACTTATGCACTCACCATTAAACAGGGGGTTTTACAGCTTTAAATCAGAAAAATAAAATTTTAATCTACCCTTAAAACTCAGTAAAAGTAATCAAAGTCATCCTGATTCTATTTTTGGAGAGGGTGTTGAATCGAGAAATGGGTGTGTTGAGTTCTGTTTGAACACAACTTCATTTTTTCATGGTATTCCATGAAAGTTGTTCTATCTTGAATATCCTCCTTTAGACAGTGCAAGTTAGCCTCTTGACGATTTAGCTGCACAGTCTCTTTGATTAAACTGTAATGACAAAATATTACAATTGTGCTCACTTATTGACTGTTGTCTTTCATTCTCGTTTCAGCTGTCTACTGTACAAGTACTTATCCTTGGACAGCTTCGCTGCTGCCTCTGGTACTGATGGAACCTGCAGATTTGATAATCACTTACCTAGGCCATGCCAACAGGGTATAGTTACTGATCGCCATCCTCCAATGGCCATCTGCAGTGGAAATGACGTGAGTAGATGAGAAGACGGAAAAATCAATTCTGAAAAAAAAGTTAATATAGGACAGCAGTAAAGGGTACATTTCATTAAGATGGAAGGGATACTTTTCTGTATTTCGTGGTTCAACGAATGATTGTTTGATCCTGACATGATATCCAGAACATTTCAGAATTCTTTAGAATATGAATTATTTTATCACTGGCCAGTAGCTCTGACAAGGTGTTTGCAATGTCCTTGGTCATTAGTTTTCAACATTTTTATGAGTCACAAGATTCAATAAATTTAGAGCATTGTAATACCCCATGTAGTGGAAATTGGGGGGCACCAGCCTACACTCTAGGTGTCTAGTATGTGGGACCGAGCATGACCAGGATGATGTAAGACAGGGAGACATGGACACAAAAGGGTTGGGTTTTTGCACAAATAAACTGAGGTCTTATTTACAGGTGCACATAAAGAAAAACAAACATAATGTCCTGCGGAAAATATATATCTATACACAGTCCAATAATGCAAAGGACACACAAAACAGTAATGCAACAGAACCCAAAATGATAACTATATAAAGTATTTACAGTGCTGACTGAAAGTCCCAAAGGAAAAAGAAAAATACACACAAATTAATGAAACCTATATATACACAAAAACCAAAAATAAAGCTGTCTCACTCCTTGTCCACACCTGATCAGAGCCCACTTCTGCCACCAAAATGTGACACCCCGTGTAGTGGGAATTGGGGACACCAGACTACACTCTAGGTGTCTAGTATTCGGGACCGAGCATGACCAGGATGATGGTGTAAAACAAGGAGACACAAATACAAAAGGGTTGGGTTTTTGCAAAAATAAAATGAAATTTTATTTACAGGTGCAACTGAGAGAAAATATATATCAATACACAGTCCAATACCGCAAAGGACACACAAAACAGTTATAAAACGGAGCCCAAAAATGATGACTATTTACAGTATTTACAGTGCTGACTGAAAGTCCCAAATGAATAAGAAAAATGCACATAAATTAATGAAAACCCATATATACACAAAAATCAAAATAAAGCTGTCTTCCTCCACAGTAATCCTAGTTAGGAAGCTTCTCCTCCAGAGCAGTGTATAATACAGGGCAGGGTTTACTAAGAAGAATACTTAAAATACAGAAAAAGAAAAAGTGTATATACAAAAATAAACACTGCATTATTAACCACAACCCAATAAATACCTCCACTAAAGCTATCCATCCATTAGATAGATAGATAGATAGATAGATAGATAGATAGATAGATAGATAGATAGATAGATAGATAGATAGATAGATAGATAGATAGATAGATAGATACTTTATTAATCCCAAGGGGAAATTCACATACTCCAGCAGCAGCATACTGATACAAAAAAAACCAATATTAAATTAAAGATTGATAATAATGCAGGTAAAAACAGACAATAACTTTGAATAATGTTAACGTTTACCCCCCCGGGAGGAATTGAAGAGTTGCATAGTTTGGGGGAGGAACGATCTTCTCAGTCTGTCAGTGGAGCAGGACAGTGACAGCAGTCTGTTGCTGAAGCTGCTCCTCTGTCTGGAGATGACACTGTTTAGTGGATGCAGTGGATTCTCCATAATTGATAGGAACCTGCTTAGCGCCCGTCGCTCTGCCACAGATGTCAAACTGTCCAGCACCATGCCAACAATAGAGTCTGCCTTCTTCACCAGTTCGTCCAGGCGTGAGGCATCTTTCTTCTTTCCAACCCGCTATAGCCTAACTACAAGGTCACGTGGGTCTGCCGGAGCCAATCCCAACCAACACAGGGCACAAGGCAGGAAACAAACCCCAGGCAGGGTGCCAGCCCACCCCACCAAAGCTAATATAGAGATATTTACATAAGAAGAAAAAATATTTACAAAAATCAATGTACAAGCATTAGTGCTTGGCAAATTCAAGACAATGTTCTATCAAGTACCTCTCTCTCAGCAAGATCTAGCCAGAAGACCCCCTCTAGAGGCGGGAAATTCCCTTTTGTATTTGTGTCTCCCTGTCTTACACCATCATCCTGGTCACACTCGGTCCAGCATACTAGACACCTAGAATGTAGTCTGGTGTCCCCAATTTTCATTACCCGGGGTATCACAGGCATCTTTAAAAGTCTACACTGGAACAGGCATCATTGAGCATCACATCCCAGGCCAATGTCAGGCTCTTTGGTTACAGATTAGCTTGAAGTTTTAAATCCCAGCTGTTGGACTCACCGCTGCCTATTCATTATCCATTTCAAGTAACAACATAAAAGTTTACCATTATATACTAGTTTCTGACCATTAATGGCTGTTAAATTGAGTGTGAAGATGACATAAGTAAATAGAAGCCTTCATACAAATTCAAACTCTTATTTTTGATTCTTATCTTGTAGTAGAGGTTGTTATTGGACACAATTTTTTCTAATGTCATTTGGTTCTTCATTGCCATTTATATATAAATCCAGTGTTTTGTCTTTTAAGCATTGCAACAAATGGATTGAAGAAACTAATTTATGCTGATAACCCTGACTATCTTTATTTTTCAGATTAATGTCCAGTTAAGAATTCCTGTCTCTAGGCCAGGAGGCTATGTCCTTGTCTTGGAGTACACAAGTGAGGAGGAAAACTCTCAGACTCTTATGGTTTCAGTAAACACACCGGGAACCCACATACAACAGGAATCCATTATTGTGGCCCCTTGCAGATACAGGTACAAATTTGAGCTTTCTAAATCTTGCCAGACAGTTTTATGTCATTTAGCAGTATAGCAAAAACCACAGAGCACACTTGTTGCAAATCAAAAGAGAAAATAACTTATTTAAAACATCGTCAGAAAATAGAGGCATTTAGTGTCCAAAAGAGGGCAACTCTTATTAAAACATCAGGGTGCCTACATCATCTGCTCTGTTTTATCACCGTAAAACTATCGGCATGAATGGTTTTAAATTGCAGCCCTCACATTCATTTTTCACAGATATTCTTTGTCCTGAAGACTTCAAACTTTGCATACAGTTGGAAAAAATATCAGACAACACAACAATAATTCATGTTAATAACCCAACAGTCTATTAAGATAATTAGTGGAAGTGCCTTTATCTGCAGAATTTGATGTCTGTTCTGGCAAGCCCCCATTTTCATTTTCAACAGACTGGAATTTGTTAATGATACTAGATGGGTGTTTCTGTGTGGGTGTCTAGCACAATTTATCAAAGTTAACCCAAGAGAGAATGATCATGGTGTTTATGGATTGATTCTGCCTGTTCAAATGCTTGCTGGGTCTTTTTGTCTCCAGTATCATCACATTATAAGTATTTTTTTCTGTTCCCTAGAGACCCTCAGAATTTCTTTCAACTATACCCTGGCTGCCCCTGTCATTCTTTATTCTTCCAGTTATGTTACTCCAGGATGCATATCAGGAATGGTTGTGCTCACAACCTTTCTAAACGTTTCCAGGTGACCACTGAACTGCCTTTCATGGAGTCTCTTTTGTGACAGATTAAGGCACCTGGTTTAAAATGCTTGACTCCTGACTAAATAAAATAAATATACAGCTGCTATTAATGTAAAATCCTACAGCAAACTGATGTCCGGTGTAATAGCTGGACCTGCTATCCAGGATAGGTTTAAAGTGGTGGGATAAGATGGGAGTATATACAGACATTAGAGCGTCAATCCCCCTCCATCCTAATGCAGGAAAAATTATCTTCAGTTTGTCGTGTGGTTTTATATCATGGTACTTTATGTTCATCTCTAGGGTGGTCATCCTGTAACATTTTGACAAGTATGCTTGTCTTTGTTATAAAATATGAAAACACAAAGGAACCTGGATCTGAAATAAGCTAGGAAGTACCAAAACATTTTCAAATACAAATATATTATTTTCACCATCGTAGTTGCAACTCTTTGAATTAAAGCTCTTTGTTTAAACTCACACCTCCATGTAACAAGGAGCCTGCAAAGATGTCAGTTCAATTCTGATTTACACATTTGTTATCAGATGAAGTAGAGGGCTGACCAAGAATGCTAGAGCTGCAATTAAGCCGTTTTTCCTCATGAATGCTGATTGGGGGTGAAGATTTGTGCTTCCCTGTTAAAGCTACAGTCTTATTGGGCATTGTGTGCCTCTAAAAGCCTAACAGAATGGGCAGTGCCCGCTTTGTCCTACAGCACCAAACTAGAAAACACTGAGAGATAAAGGAAATGAACTTCATAGACAAAACCTGCTATCAACAACTCTGTTTAAATGTATTAATAACTGCTTAAAACTTTCCAGTCATTGTGAAGTAATTGCTGTTGTCTGGTAATGACATCTATGATTTGAAGGATACTTTATATGTTGACAAGAAAAGCATAGTCATGCAGTACTGTAGTGGTTTTTCTTCAGGTGTTCACATTTTCTCCTACACTTCAAAGAAAAGCAACTCCAGATTGTCCTGGGCTTATAAGTTAGGGTGTGCATGCAAGTGTGACTTTGAACTGCCTAGTGTCCTATGCAGGATTGCTCCTGATGGTGTTGCGATATGCCTCACCTCCCAATTACCTTGTACTGGATAACTGGTTTCAGAATTGGTTGCATACTTTGAGATGATGGGATACGATTGACTGTAATATTGTACTTTTTCTAAATTAATTCTTTTATTTTTGAATTTCCTTCCAGTTTTCTTTGCCGGTCTGTGGCCATTGATACCAAGCATCGTGTGAGTGTGTTTGAACTGGCTACTGAAGCTGACATCCAGCTTACTGCAGACAAAGCTAATTTCTTCCTGGTGAGAATTCCTACCTCTTTTCATTTATGGAGTATTATGATGTTAAGAGGAGTGAAGTGCATGAAGAAATTGAAGTGTATCTGATACTAAGACAGCCTTACAATGATAAACTGTGATCCTCAATTCAGTACTTTTGTCAAGCTTGTCCAAAACTAAATTGGAAGAGAATCTACAGTATAATCAGAAAATCTTAATTAGATATGAGGACAAGAAAGTAAATAGTGCTGCTGCCTCTTGGTTCCCATCTCTTGGGTTGAAATCCCTTTTCCATGTGCAGTTTGCAAGGTCTTTGCATATCTTCTTGGGATTTTCTCTGAGTTTTGTTAGTTTTCCTCCTGGTTTCCTACATTTTTGCAGGTATGACATGTGGCTGTTCCAAATTGTCCTTAATGTGTGGACTTGTGCATGTGTGTGCCCTGCAGTGGTCCAGTGCTGTTTGGTGCTTTGTGCCAAGTGCTGTCAGAATAGACACTGGCCGACCACTCTTCTGAAGTGTGTTTGAGAATGTTCAGTATGTAAAAATACAACTTCTGCAAACATCTTAGTTTGTGTGATTTGTGTTTTATTGTCACTGCTTTACTTTTGTAAATCTCTGCAGCACTCTGTCTTGTGAAAATATTTTGAATTTAGTCTTTGCCCAGTTCCACTTTTGTAGCTGCTGTTTTGGTCAGGTTTATAGCAAATACTGAAGTATTATGCAAAATAAGTTAACATTTAGCGGCATGATCTTTACGAAGCAGGATGTCTTACAAGTTGTTATTTTTACTAAAGATAAGTAAAACTAGGTTCAGTCGAGGAAAAGAACATCTAATCTTCAATTCTTATGTACAAATAAAGCTCATTTAACTTCCACAATCCAGTATTCACAAAACTGTCAGTATTGTGTTTTTATTCTACCCCTGGTTTGTGCATTTAATATACGTCATATGCTGAATTTCACAATTCATGGATGAAGTAACAGCTAACTTTGAATAAGCCCAAGACTGATATCTCACCTTGTCTGTCAACTCTCATTAAAATATTAATAAAAATAATTAAATCATTTTTCTTATTAAGTTTATTTGCATCCTACGAAGAATTACACTCACATATTTAACTTTCCAGCAACACATTTCTTTCACTACCTTCAAATTAGAAACTTTACTAAACAAAAACCTTCCCAATTTTCCTCACCTCCCACCTACCTCTATCAGTCTTGAGGACTCAGACAGCATTTCTGTAGTATATAAAACCATTTTACATTCCCTCCCTTTCAAAGATCCAAGAGGACAATGGGAAAAGGATCTCTTACTTAATATTTCAGAAAAGGAGTGGAAAGTAGCAATGCACAGAATTCACTTGAGCTCCATATGAACAAAGCATAGAATTATTTAACTCAAAATTATATATCGAGCGCATCTCTCTCGTTTAAAATTGTCCAAAATGTTTCCAGGGCAAGATCCAACCTGCGAACGCTGCTTTTGAGTTCCATCCTCACTGGATCACATGTTTTGGGCCTGCACCAAATTAACATCATTCTGGACCAAAATCTTTAAATGCCTATCAGACAGCCTTGGAGTCACAATCTCTCCTAATCCACTAACAGCTGTGTTTGGTGTACTTCCAGATGGGCTTAAAGTGGAGAAGGACAAACAAACTGTAATTGCCTTTACCTCACTATTGGCATTTAGACTTATCTTGCTCAACTAGAAGAATTCTAACTCTCCTATTCTAAATCAGTGGGTAACTGATGTTATATACTATTTGAAACTGGAAAAAATCAAATCTGCACTTAGAGGATCTGTACAAAATTTTTTCAAAACCTTGCAGGACTCCATGTATCTTTATTCATTTATTAATGTACCTATTTACTTATTTTTACTAGCTTAAAGTTTTACTCTGCTGGCCTAGCTCTCTTTCTCAGGGGTGGGGGTTGATTTGTTTCGAACCTATTTATGAAAAAACTGATTTATTTATATGGAATGTTATTTGATTTTAATAAAATCAATAAAATAAAAAAAAGTTTATTTGCAAGCATTGCGTGACAAAATCTGAATCTCTGGATTTAGATTTTTCCTGGGATGTTTCTATTTGTGTTGTAATCCACAGTGGCCACCATATATTTCTGGATTCTTCATGCCCCAATCGTCACTATGCACCTCTTTATCTTCTAAATGACAAGATAATCAGCAGCTCGAACTATGGCGAAATTCTTCAATCTCTTTAGTTACAAAACTGCTCAGTTCACTAGTAACCCAGGTACAGTAATCCTTCGCTATATCGTGCTTCGCCTTTCGCGGCTTCACTCTATCGTGGATTTTATATGTAAGCATACTTAAATATATATCGCGGATTTTTTGCTGGTTCGCGGATTTCTGAGGACAATGGGTCTTTTAATTTCTGGTACATGCTTCCTCAGTTGGTTTGCCCAGTTGATTTCATACAAGGGACGCTATTGGCAGATAGCTGGGAAGCTACCCAACTTACTTTTCTCTCTCTCTCTTGTGCTGACTTTCTCTGATCCTGATGTAGGGGGATTGAGCAGGGGGGCTGTTCGCACACCTAGACGATAGGGACGCTAGTCTAAAAATGCTAAAAGATTATCTTCACGTTGCTACTTTCTGTGCAGCTGCTTCCTGAAGCGACATGCTGCACGGTGCTTCGCATACTTAAAAGCTCGAAGGGCACGTATTGATTTTTGATGTTTGTTTTTCTCTGTCTCTCTCTCTCTCTCTCTCTCTCTCTCTCTCTCTCTCTTTTTCTGCTCCTGACGGAGGGGGTGTGAGCTGCCGCCTTCAACAGCTTTGTGCTGCGGTGCTTCGCATACTTAAAAGCCAAACAGCCCTATTGATTTGTTTGCTTTCCTCTCTATCTTTCTGACAGTCTCTGCTCCTGACGCGCACTCCTTTGAAGAGGAAGATATGTTTGCATTCTTTTAATTGTGAGACGGAAATGTCATCTCTGTCTTGTCATGGAGTACAGTTTAAACTTTTGAAAAAGAGACAAATGTTTGTTTGCAGTGTTTGAATAACGTTCCTGTCTCTCTACAACCTCCTGTGTTTCTGCGCAAATCTGTGACCCAAGCATGACAATATAAAAATAACCATATAAACATATGATTTCTACTTCGCGGATTTTCTTATTTCGCGGGTGGCTCTGGAACGCAACCTCCGCGATGGAGGAGGGATTACTGTATATATATGTTGATATGTGTGTATATATATATATATATAATATATATATATGTGTGGATGTGTATATGTATATATATATGTATATGTAGATATGTGTATATGTAGATATGTATATATATGTATATATGTATATGTATATATATGTTTACATAACCTCTTTAACACACTACTTCTCCGCTGCGAAGCGCGGGTATTTTGCTAGTTGGTCTGTATAATGCACATTGTAACAAGTCCTTATTTTGTTTAGGAAAGACGGTGGTTAATGCTTGACGAAAAGTTTGAGGTAGAATTTGATTGTCTCTAGCTTCTGTAAATGTTGCCAATAAGAGGGGAGCTAGCTGAGTGGAGAATTTCTTATAAAATTCTATGGGGTAACCATCAGGGCTTGCTGATTTTCCGCTTTGAAGTGACTTTATAGCATCTAGTAATTCTGATAGGGTCAGAGGTTTATCCAGTTCCTCAGCACTTGAAGCATCTATTTGTGGCATCTGTAATGTATCCAGAAATGCATTAGATTGTGTGTTGTCTTCTTTGAATGAAATGTGTGCATCCTATTTTTATGGTCAATGATTTCTTCTCCTTTCGTGTTGGTGATTACTGGGATTGCATTGCGAACTTCTTGTTTGTGAATTTGTGAATATAAAAATAACCATATAAACATATGGTTTCTACTTCGCGGATTTTCTTATTTCGCGGATGGCTCTGGAACGCAACCCCCGCGATGGAGGAGGGATTACTGTACATATACTGTACATGCACTAAATGTTTTTTGTGACCTTTCATTAGAGAGACACAAACTAGTCATCATCTTAAAGAAACAAACATCATTTTTAACATGTAATAAAATAACAACCCAACCCCGGAGCCCACCCCATTCACATTCATATATTTGACGTAACTAACATATAGTACATCCCAATCCAAGTCAATTAACTCAAACCTGGATATTGGGAGTAACCTTACCTGACATTAGGATGCATCTTCTCAACACTCTAAGGCCTTCTGTCTTCTGTTATCTTCTGTTGCTGTTCATCTATGAGAATATATATTCATTTTAAAAATGAATAAATTAATATTTACTTTAAATGGCAAGGTGTAAATAGTCGGCTTGTACCTGTAGCCACCCTGAGCTGGGCAAAGTGTATCTGAAAACGGATGAAAGGATTTATGGTATGAGTATTGAAAGATAACAACATAGAGAATATGTACAGCACAAGGTGTTGGGTCAGCATTGATGAGACATTTTTATCTCTTGCTGTTACTCCCCAGCAGTCATTTGGGTGTTTTCTAAGATCTCTCTTCGTTTTTAGCATAAGGTGTTCCTGATTCCTCACAATCACTTTACGATGGAATATGTGAAACCCAGAATGCACTGTATTAGTACACATGGAACATTTTCTCCTGACAGGTAAGTGGAGAGAAAAACTAATTTTATGAGAAAACAAGTTGACACCTGCTGTAACAGTTAATTATCTCAAAAATATTATTGTAGTTACAGTATGGACCGATTAAAAATGGGGGGAAATAGCTTATTGCAGTCAACTTTTATATACAGTATATCATAACATTCGCAGACTTGCTTAATTCAGTAGAGTCATGAATTGTTGCAGCCTATCCTGATCTTCTTGTGCAAACAGCTACATCCAGTTTGGAATCACCAGTTAATCTAACCTGCACATCTTTGAGAATGTGGATATAAAACCATTGGACCTCAAGAAAACAATCCAAGTAGTAAGGGTGGAACATTGAACAACACATTGATAATGACAGGGCATGTCATTCAATCCCAGGGCATTGGATCTGTGAGGCAGTGGTACCAAAACTGCCCTCAGTCATAATGACTGCTCTAATTAAGAAAGCATCTTCCTGGATAGCATATGAAGTCACAAACTTGATATTTCCTAATGGTTTTCACCCTTGAGAGTAGCGATTGGTTTGTCAAATAAACCCTCATTCACTAAAGCTCAAGTGTTGAAAGTCATTTTAAAAGTAATGGCTCAAGGATCGGCCATTATTGTTGGTGGGGTGGTGCAGTGTCACAGGAGACTGGGTTCAGATGCCAGTCTGGTCAATGTTTCTGTAAAGTTTGCAAGTTTATCCTGTGCCTTGTAAGTTTTTTGTCAGTTTGTTTTAGGTACACCAGTTTAGTTTCATATTCATAAGATGTCCTTCCTATAGAGTGATTGACCCAGCATTAATGAGTGGGAATATGTAAGTGAGTGTGCCCAGTCATGGAATAGCACCCTGTCCCAGACTGGGTCCTACCTTGTGCTTAATGCTGCTTGGTTATGTTCTAGCCCCCAAGACCCGTTATTTTGCAATAAGCAGATTAAGAGAATGGATAATAGTCTTTATTATTGCAGCATGAGTTGTCCAAAGATGAAAAGTTACCATCAAAACTGTCCAGTGTTTACTATCAAATGAAGTATCACTTGAGAGGTATTACATATTGCTGATAATAATGATACTTTTGTTTCTGGGTTATTCATCTTCATAAGGCTGTGTTTGTCTAAGGTCCTGAAGCTTGTGCTCATTCATTTTCTAATCTTTATGTTTCTATTACAATTACAGCATTAGTGGAGAAATTTGACTGTTTGACAGCACAGTCTGCATTGGTCATTATAACCTTTAATTGCATAGATACATCATCTAACCTGCTACTTTCAGCACAAGGACTGTCCTGGTTGAATTTATAGGACACTCACACAGGACCAGTTTAGAGTACTCTTTTTAAAATATGGAAGTAAAATGTGGCACCCAGAGAATGTCCAAACAAACAATGGGGCCAACAGACAAAGTCCACACAGAAATCCAAAGCAGGCTTCTGACGGTGTGAGACAGCAGCACTGAAGTCTGAGTCATCATGGCAGTCAGTGAGAAAGAACTCAGATGCATCCCAGAGGCAATAGCAATAGCAAAAGTAGTTGCGGTTAGAATATAGTAGTAGGAGTAAAAATAAGAGTACTGAGAAATTTTTATTTGCATGTCTGACCACAATGCAACACATCACCACTCTCTGGCACCATAATAAATAAAAATGTACTTTTCTTCTCTACTGTTTCAAATTACAAATCAAGCAATTCAGACATGTTTAAAGTGTGCACTGCCGACTTTCATTTAAGTGTTTTTGCATACATTTCAGTCACACCATGTAGAAATGACAAAACTTTTTCTACATGGCTCCACCATTTCCAGGCATAATAATCTTTGGGACAGCTGGGGTCACAGGTGTTTGTGATTGTGTTTCATTGTTATATCAGTTCAGGCTTAAGATACCTTGGCTTGTTTCAACCCTTTGGAGTCTGTATTTGCCATCGTTCACCATGAGGACAAGAGCTGTGCCAATAAAAGTCAAAGAAGCCATTATAAGGCTGAAAAACATGAAGACAACCACAAAAGACATTGGTAAAACCTTAGAAATCAACTGTCTGGAATATCATTAGGAAGAAAGAACACACTGGTGAGCTCAGTAATCCCAAAGAGATTGGAAGGCCAAGGAAGACCTCCACTTCTGATGACAGATGAATCCTCACTTTGGCAAAGAAAAAGCCACAACCACCTCTCAGACATATCAGGAGGAAGATGTGTTATGTGTCAGAGACGAATAGAAATACAGAGGCCACACACTGCAAGATGCAAACCACTAGTTAGCCACAAAAACAGGATGGCCAAATTACAGATTGTGAAAAAGGACGTAAAAGAGCTTACAGAATTCTGGAAAGAGGTCTTGTGGACAGACAAGACAAAGATGAACCTGTATCAGTGTGATGTCAAGAGCAAAGTGTGATGACATAAAGAAACTGCCCAAGATCCAAAGTAAACAGCCTCATCTGTTAAACATACAGTACTGAAGGGGGATGTTGTGACTTGGGTATGTATGGCTGCCACTGGTACTGGCACACTTATCTCTATTAATGATGTAACTGCCCAATGAATTCTGAGGTGTAGATCTTATCTGTTCAAGTTCCAGTAAATGCCTCCAGTCTCATCGGGTGGTATACATCATCCTACAACAAGATGATGATCCCAAACATACTGCTAAGGCAACACAGGGGCTTTCCAAAGGTAAAAAAAATGGAAGATTCTTGAATGACCCAGCCACTCATAAGATTTAAATCCAATTGAGCGGGCCTTCCATAGTTTGAAGAGAAATATTAAGGGGACAAACTCCCGAAATAAGCAGCAGCTGAAGATGGCTGCATTAGGGGCTTGGCAAAGCATCACGTGAGAAGATCCTCAACACCTGGTGATGTCTATGAATCGTGGACCTCAAGCAGTCATTGCATGTAGGGATATGCATCAAAGAACTAAATATGACTGTTTTAATATACCTTCCATTGCTATGCCCCAAATATTTTGGTGTCCTGAAATGGGGGCACCATGTTGAAAAGGTGTTGTCCTTTCTACATGCTGGAACCAAAATACATGCAAATACCCTTAAATAAAAGTCTGCAATGAGCACTTTAATAATGTCTGAATTGTTTGATTTAGTAATTTTAAAATGTAGAGGAGAGGGGGAAATCAAGTTAAAATGTGTCTTTGTCCCAAACATTATGGAGAACACAGTAACTTTATTGTATTTAACAGGAAATGCAAATCTGCTTCTCTGATATTCTCCTTGTCCTCTGGGCCTGTGCTGACATTACCTGAAACCTTACGGCTACTAAAGCCACAATTATCAGTCACTCTTGTGAACAGTTACACTTTTAAACAGACCTTAGTCCATGATTCTTATCATATTGGTGTATCTGAATGTAAAATGGAGTGGCATTTGGATGATCAATCAGTACCATTCTTAATTTAAAAGGAAATACTGAATTAATTGGGTTCATAAGGTGTATGTCTGGATGAGTTGTTTTGCAGTTCTGTAGCTTGTTACTAGTACTGTGTGCATGTTTATTTGCTGTGTTTTTCTTCTTTGAAGCAGTGCCTGTATTCCATCACGATTCCAGAAGCCTTCCCAGTCAATCATCCTCAAGGAGGGACAGACCTCTTCCGTTCCCAATACTGTGCCTGTCGATCATGACAGTGTGCTCAACCCTGTACAAGTCCTGGAATGGCCACATCCTGCTAATAACCGCCCGTTTACGGCTGTGGATTCAACAGATCTCATTTGGCTCCATAGCTCACAGGTAAGTAGCACCTGAGGTATGGCAGTGTGCAGGTTTAGAATAGGATACCTTAGTACTTGTAGTTTTAAAATGCATCTTTGTGTGCCCAAAGAATTAGCAATGTAATTAGGAAGTCCTCCCTGTATCAAGAGAACTGTAGCTTTGTTATAATGAAGTGTAGTCTCAGTGCTTTTACAAGATGAACAAAGATTTACCAAGGTGTCTGTTAAATTGCAAGAGCATTATGAAAAACCAAGCACTGGATTAATACAACACCATCATTTAGTACATGCTGCATGTTTTTGAAGTTCTGCAGATCAGTGTTGCTACCACTGTGTTGGTGAGCTAATGTCTTGTTGATAGAAAGTAGTCTTTTCATCAGCAGTCCATTCCAGATAATAATTTTCATGCTTCATCCTGGTTCTCACTTTCTTCATTCCCTGCAGAACACTGTTGCCTTTACCTCACGTGTGCAGAACTTGGGACGCTATGCTGTCATTCTGCACTTTTTCCAGCCCTACCACCCTACTTTCCCAGTGGAGGTCTTTCTGAATGGAGGCCGCATTTGGCAAGGTAAGCTCATTCCTGGCATTTGTCCTCCTTTCTACATAAGTAACAGGTTTGTTCACTTGCACACATAAAAAATGTTAAGCCAGTAAAGACCATGAGAGATCTGACCCCAGACTTTCAACTTTGTGTGTTGCTTCTTAATGTCTTGTTGGTTCTATGGCAGTCTATGATCTTATGTTAGACGTTTGTAAAAGTTTGTAGCTTGAAGTCTGCCAATTTGGCTGCTGGATGCTGACCTTTACCCTGAAGGTAAACATCAGCAGTTTTCAGGTCACTAAAGTTTATTAGAGTTGTGAATGACCAGGGTATGAAAGGAAGCTGAAATGAAGTTCTCCTGAGTGAAGTTTTTTTTAGAGAAGTTTATTTTAAAATACACTCATATTACTGTATCTTCACTATCTTATGGAAGGCTGCCATTAAATCTTGAAACTTGAGAAGCTTTCTCTTGCTTATTTTATTTGCTGACCTGGTACACTGATTTGTTTCAGGTTATGCTAATGCCACCTTTTGTCCACACGGTTATGGGTGCCGCAGTCTTGTGATTGCTGAAAATCAAGTCATTCTGGACGTAACGGATCATGCTATCTACATTACTGTTCATGTACCTGAAGGAAAAACGCTTTGGCTGGTATGTGTTATTGTCCTGCCATATTTTATGTCAACATGTGTATTAAATGGCTGTCTGTTGATGGTGTGCATTCTACTTTATTATCATAGGATTACATTCTGGTGGTGCCAGAGGAGAGTTATAGCTCTAACTACTTGGACGAGGAACCTTTGGACAAATCCTATGACTTCATCAACCTCTGTGGAGTCAACAGCTTCTACATCAAGTTAGTAAATTTTTAATCATACAAAATGATCTCACATGGCAATTTCGTCATCCTGTGTGGTTTTCAGTGGGGTGGAGTTATTATGGGATGGATGAAAAGTGCAAGTCCATAGCATTTTTGCTGTTCCATGGAATTGGGGTGACGATTCATATGAAATGTGTCTCTGCTTCTTGACGGTAAGAAGGTACAATTGTACCATTCTGTTGAAGTATTCATCCTTCAAGAACACAGTTCTTGACTGACTTTGAGCAACAATTAGCCACATTGCGCAATGTGACATTGCGATTAGTGAAATTCTCTAGAAAGATCTAGTGGATGAGCACAATGATCTGCTCAGCGTTCTCTCCAGAAAATTGATTGGAGAACATTCCTTGTGATTCCTGTTTCAGGCTGGCTATTGGTATGTTTTTCCTAGATGTACAATCACAGAACAAATGAGTGGGAGTCTCTCATCATTCCCAATAGATTATACAACTTTCTACATGAATGGTTTAAAATAAACTCATTGTCTTAAAATGGAGTACAAAGGACTGTCTGAATTTTCAAGTGTGCTCAAAAATAACAGAAATGTACCACAATTGACCACATGAATGAATAAAATGTATCCCAATCTGTGGAAGATCTTGAACTACTGAATCAGTAGTTTCATGTCTCTCCATCATATAATCGATTCCTGAAACTACCAAACTAATGCAGGTTCATTGAGAGTCAGAGATTCTCCTGGTATCAAGCACTCTGTGGTAGGACAGTCCATCACAGGACACAGTTACTTACTCATACCAGAAACTCTGCAATTCAATGTTATCCTAATGTACATGTCTTTGGGATGTGTGAGGAAAAATTGGAAGAAGAAGAATTGCAAGTGCGTATAAACTCCCCACTGATGGTAAAGTGGCCAGGATGCAAACCCAGTGCTCTGGAGCTGTGAAATAGCAGCGTTATCCATTACACCCCTGTGCCACCCTTATTGTTTACCTTTCCTTTTAAACTACAATGAGTTCTCATTTTTGTAAGGGTACTTTAGAAGTTCCTCCTAGAGCAGGAATCAACACTTGGTTGAGCAAAGGTTTAATTTGAAAATTGGGGAAAGTTTTTTTTATTCTTTTAGCACATTTATGATTTCTGTTCAAATAAATTGAATAAAACAGTAAGAAAATTGTCATTGTGATGCAGGTGATTAGCTGATCCTGCCACCACCTAGAGAGACTTAGACTTACAGAGAATATGTAAAAACAGGGAGTAAGTTTGTGGACTTTCTCACAATATTCTTATTTTGCTGCCTTCTTCTGAAGCTGGTGGGATTGCCTCAATCCCCATAGTGGAAAAACAAAGCTCAAAAGTGGATAGGTAGACAAATATAAGTCCCAGGAGGACACAGAGTCCAGTATGTGTGGTGTGTACAATGAAGTGTCAGTATAACAATCCATTATCAAAGCAAACCGTCAGGAGAGTCAAAGGCCTGCTCACAAAGAAGACTGATTAGTAAAGGTTAATTGTGCATACACGGGGGTTCGAAGCTAAAGGAATTTTCTCCTTTCACTTATCCTGTGTTAAACCTGGAAACTGTTATTCTACCGTTTGGACAGTCTTTTGGTTCTACGCTTCTTTTTCACATTTTTCTGTTAAATGTATATGTCATACAGTATCCATGTTGTGCTCTTTTTGACTGCGTAACAAATTTAATTGTTTCCATTGTAGTCTACATGATGAATTCAACAGAATCCCAAAGAAAAGTTGGGGGTGCCCCATTTAATGCACAAAATAAAAATATTCCCCAGAGCCTAAAGAAATAGGAGCTCAAGGGCACAGTAACTGAAATAAGGCCTTGAAATGGCTTCTTTAAAGGTTGGGTCAGGTTTGGCGAGCTCCGCACTGCTCGTTGCTCTTTCGTGGACATCTGCTTTTCATACTGCCTGGTTGGAAAGGGCGGGGCTTGACTGTCTCAATTGCCTTCATTGGGCATCTTTATGACACTGTGAGGGAAACAAAAGGAGATGAGACCATTAACGACATTGACCCCTTTTGTTCCGGTGGGGTATCTCATATCTTAGACGAGACCAGAAGGTCATCTTCTGAAGCACATGTGTTACACCAGTTATGTATTTGTTGTGATTTCTACTTATATTTGTATATATATGTTTATTTACTTGCCGTGTTCATTTCCCGGGTCCTCCCTGCGTGGAGTTTGCATGTTCTCCCTGTGTCTGCGTGGGTTTCCTCCGGGTGCTCCGGTTTCCTCCCACAGTCCAAAGACATGCAAGTTAGGTGGATTGGCGATTATAAACTGTCCCTAGTGTGTGTTTGGTGTGTGGGTGGGTGTGTGTGTGTGTGTGCCCTGTGGTGGGCTGGCGCCCTGCCCAGGGTTTGTTTCCTGCCTTGCGCCCTGTGTTGGCTGGGATTGGCTCCAGCAGACCCCCGTGACCCTGTAGTTAGGATATAGTGGGTTGGATAATGGATGGATGGATGGATGTTTATTTACTTTTTTTTTGTCATTTTTTGCATCATTGTAATATTATTTCATTTTTTCATTCTTTCTTTTATTCTATTTGTGATTTTTCAACTATTTTCTATTGTTTTTTTCTATTGGTTTGATTTATTCACTATATTGAATTCTGCTTATGCCTGTCATTAGTAGTGCATGGTGAAGTGCCACAAGGTGATCACTTGATGTATCTTCTAACATATATGAATATAGTTTAAAAATAAATGTGCATTTAAAGAGTGGTGCTGCATACAAAAATGTCTGATGTCATTATCTGTCATACTTCATCCCCAAACATGCATCTGCTGAAGTATGAGCCCCCCAATTCATACTGCTGAGGTACAGAGGAGCTCTAAAATACATTCAGTCTCTGACATCGTTTTTTGTTTTTTCTTCTTTCCTAGCCCTGCTACTGTAACACCATTCTGCAAAAACTCAGCCATTTCATTGTCAGCGTTCTACAATAATGGAGCCCGGCCATGTGCTTGCCATGAAGCTGGTGCGGTGAGCCCTACCTGCGAACCCTTTGGAGGACAGTGCAGCTGCCGTCCCCATGTCATCGGGAGAGACTGCTCGCGCTGTGCTACAGGATACTGGGGCTTCCCTAACTGTCGACGTAAGTCATTTTTATTGGGAGGGTGAAATTTCACACATTGTGAATACTTTTAAGAACCATCAAAGCCCTTTCCCTGGGAACATTCGTATTGCTCCTTCATATTCAAAGTTAAGTTTCTGAGTGTGTGTTTGGTAGATCTGCACTTGTAATCTCCATCCTTGTCTGTATAATTGTAAAAAGCTTCGCTAATGCTGGTTTTGATGGTGGTGTCCTAGAACAAGATCTATTAGAGGCTCCATTTTGTGTGCCATCAGTTGCAATAGTGTAGCGCATCAATGATTTTGAAGGAAATAAAATAACTGCCATTTGTTTTGTATTTTTGGCATAGTTATTGGGCCTCATTGAAATGAATTTCACAATGAAAAAGAAAGAAGCAAATTCCACCAAAGAAACAGTAATCTTTGAATCAGACTATATTATTATTTTCTTCCAGCAAGATTAAATAATTGGATAAGTCTGCTAGTGTAGGGCCTATCAGGTGCTTCAAAGCTTGTTCCTCCTGAATGAATAAAATAAGTTTTATTTTTGCAATATTTTTTTTTAAATTGCAAAACCTACCAGGATGTTAAATCTATCCACCGCTCCATCTTTTGATCCCATTAATTCAGTGTACACTAGAGTGAGGCTTAAGTCTGTAGCAGCAGCAACAGTTTTCAGGATGGAATCAATCCTGGACTGGCCGCCAGCCCATCACAGGGCACGGTCAGTCATGCTGGGCCATTGTACAATTCTCAGTTTGCCTAGCAAGTACCTTCTCTGAATTACCTCTGTCTGGCATAAAGTCATGAACTATTTGAACAGCTTGAACAGCTTTGCAGAACAGCTTTGTACATTGACTATTCTGTAAAGATTTCCTGTAACTGATTCCTGGCTCCTAAGAATATAAGTGTTTGTGTCTGCCTTTGTTAGAGCCTTGCTTTCCAGGACTTCCTTTCTAAACATTGAAAATTGACTTCGTAATTCCCATGAAATGTCCAGCCGTGTATGTCTTATGTCACTGGTTTTGGAGACAAAGTCTGTTTGGCAGCCAGACACTTTGAGTTTTTGAAAGATACAGGCATTTCAATTTAGGGACACTGATTTTCTGGGTGATATCTGATTGCCTTGGGGCTGCTGTCTGTAGCAATCAGTAAAATTAAGCATGATATTTATACTCATGGTCTGACCAACTAATAGTCATGTTGGTGGGGGGTAGAGCCTATTCCAACCGCATTAAGTGCATGACAGGAAACAGCTAAGGACAGAGATTAGTTCATCCTGTGGCCCACCCACATGCACATACACACACAGAATGACCACGCACATTCACCTGCATATCTTAGGGAGTGGGGGAGAATGATTAGAATTTGCAAACTCCATATGGAAAGCAACATTGCAATGGACTGTTACCCAGCAAGATAGATCCCTCAGATTATAAATGTCATTTATGACACTATGGAGTCCATTTGACTAACACAAGATTATATAAGTGTCAGACATACAGTACTTTGTCACAATCAAGTAATAATAAGCATTTGGTTCCAAAAATCATTGTGTGCCACAGAGAAGCACTAAGCAAAAAATAATAAAGGAAATTACAAAGTGGAATGAGAAGACAACATTTTTGCTTTAAGAATTTCACTGTACTTTGCATATGTGTCAAAAACTCTAAACCTACTGTATATATTCTTTTCCAAAATGTTCACATTTATCTAGGGAGATAGTTCAGATCCAGTAATGTGGATGCCATTTTTGAAACTTTTCTTCACATCCCCACTCTTGTGTTTTCCATCATGAAAGAGATTTATGACTAGATAGGCTGACATGGTGGCCTCAAAGATCAAGCACCCTACCTGCAGAGTTGGCACATTTTCACCACGTGTGGGTGGGTTTTCCATCAGGTCATTCAGTTTTCCTCACAAATCCACAGAGATGTATAGGTTGAGTTCACTGATGACTCTGAATTAGCCTTTGTGTGTGTGAGTGGGCCCTGTGATGAACTAGTGTCATCTGATCACGTCTAGAGCTGATTTAAAGTTAGCAGCAGATGTTGCTAGGATAGATTATCCCACAGTCCTCATTGGATTAGGCGAGTTGTGTTACACATGTTATTTCTGTCTACAAAGAGTATATCACAAAAATTCAGAAAATCAAAAAGTTGCATATGTTTGATTATATAGCATGCCTTCCCTATGGCCGGTCTGTTTTTTCAGACAGCTTCAGTTTTGTAAAAGATATGGCTCAAGGACTAAATGGCAGTAGGGTAATGACTAATAATTTGGGAAAGTGAAGTAGCATGGAGCTCACTGAAACTACTGTATAATATGTCTAATTCTATAAGGTTAATACTTCAAATTCAAAAGAATGGAATTGTTCATTCCATACTCACACAATTTTAACGCTTTGTTTCGCCAATTTATTTTTGTATAGCATGTCAATGTGGAACTCGACTGTGTGATGAGGTGACAGGCCAATGCATTTGCCCACCGCGTACTCTTAAGCCTGATTGCACCATTTGTGAGCCTCAGACCTTTGGCTGTCACCCCCTGGTGGGGTGTGAGGAGTGTAACTGCTCAAGTTCTGGAATTACGGCCTTCACAGACAACAGTTGTGACATAGAAAGTGGACAGTGCAGGTAAGACCTGGGATGTGGGTGTTATTTTGGATTGATCAGTAATTGTCAGTTTTTATAATTATGGTTGTCATTTACTCATTTCTAGGAGTATTATTTTTTCCAGCCTGACAAATAAATAAACATCTGATATCCTGATCATTATATGGAATAAATAAATATTTGGCCATTCTATCACTGATGACTGTCATCATTTCTAGATTTCTTTTACTTGCAGTATATAATTAAAAATTAAGAGATAAATGAAACAAATAATCATATTTAACCCTGTTCAGTAAGAACTTTGAGTAGTATATAACTCACCACTCTTACTTGACGTCTATGGAGCATTCAGCAGAGACAGTCCTATCAAAACGCCTCCATCCATTATCATCACTCTCTCGCATCACTTTGGGCAGTATCGGGTTCTCCAGAATGAAGTTTTTATGTCAGCCGAGTCATACCCACCAAAAACACGTTCTGTACAAGCAGTTTACACAACTTCACCTTCTTCCAGCTCCACTCTCTGGTTGGCACTGTTACTGAGGAGCATTATTCCTCATCTGGAATTTAAGAGTTAGTCACCTTTAAAGTTCCATGTAAATTTTCTGCCTCATAATTTTTTCCTGAACATTACAGTAAAAGTAAAGAGATAACAAATACAAGAATGGCATGATTAATTAAACAACTCTAGGAGCAGTTTGGACACATGGTGGGCCAAATGCTGAATTCCATGACAATGCCATCTTAGCCCAGAAAGGGAGTTAATGGTACAGAACAAAGTTGAAGGACTAACTAGGTGAGGCATCACATTTGATCTTTGAGTCGGGAAGCATGTCACATTTTTAATAAGTGTCGTGGCTGCATTGAACATCTCAATGACAAATTACACAACTCATGACATTTCGGCACAGTTTTAAGTTTGCAATTGCACCACAATTATCTCAAACTCGTCTTATGTTGGCTAACAATTAAAGGGCTTCCTGAAAATGCCAGTGGCAGTACAAATCCTTTCCAGGTATATTTCATTCATCCAGCCTCAATCTTCGCCTGTCTTTATTCTTTTTGCATTCTGTTTTTGGTACAAAAACCCAAGACATCAGATGGACACGTCTTTCTTTTTTTGACTCAGTTGAAAACAATGGCTTGCTTCTTTCCTTGCAGGCACATTTTATGCATTATTACATCTGGATGAGTGAGAAATGGTTGTTAGTTTTTGCATACAGCCCAAACTCAAACAATTTTGTCTTGTTAAGTTGTACAGTGCTATGACTGAGTCCGTGAGGATGTCATCTCATGCTTCTGGATGGTTTCAGGTGTGCGCTGCCACAACTTACTAAAGTTATGTAAATGAAAGTTACAACCGCAAATTGCTTGAAAGGTTCTGTAGTGTGATAGGAGGATGCTCAAAACCATTTTAGTGTGAGGATGCAACATATTTGAGCTGGAGACAAATAGTAGGAAAAAGTAGGAACACGTTAAACTCTAATTAAAGATAACAACAGTTAATCAAGAATTACTATTGGTGTCAGATAGTAAAGAGTCAAAAACTGGTTAGAGCAGGAATAATGACAAAACAGGATCAAAATGAAAAGTGTAAGACAATAGAGCTTGAACTAAACAAGGATCTGGACATGAAGGACATAATCACTTGAATATAGAGAAGGGGGAGTCAGGAACTTGTATCAGTGGTTAAGCTTATGTAGCTTCAGGTGATTGCCAAGTAAATGGTGCCATTCAGCAGCAAGAAACAGTGGGACTGGCCAAGGAGAAAAGCAGAAGTGAGCCAATGCAAGATCTCAGGCATTTTAATTACATAATGGCAGTGATCAAAGGAAAAGCAATATGATGATAGTGATGTTTTATTTTTAGAAAGTAGAGTAGAAGTTACTGAATTAGACTAGATTTTTATGTTACAAGTGATTCTAAGACCCTTAAACCGTGTTGTATAAATACCTTTAGTATATAATGAGACCAGAACACAGTTACTTTTTTTTTTTTTAAGTTTGGCATCCAGTGTCATCTGGTCATTTCTGATTTACTACAGTGACCTGCTAGCTTATAGAGCACACCGTTTTTCACTCTGCCCGAACACAAGTCTTCTTAGGCTTCAGTTCCTTGTTTTATAATGTCCCATGTTTGATGCCTATCACATATTTCTTCCACACAAAAGGTTGTGTCTTTGATCAACAGGAAGTAGCAAGGTGATGACAGACATGATAACAAGAGATGGTCCTTTACAAGTCATTGCTCTCACCTGACAGAGAGGAATTTGGTGTTAAAATTCCTTCACCCTTATCTCAGTGAAGGGAATTTTGGAAATTCTTCAGGTCATTTCAAAAACTGATTTCTGTACTGTGTATCATCCATAGAGTTGTCTATGTTGCGCCTAAACTATCATATCGTTTTTTTTCTGCTTGTCGGCACCACCATGAGCACTGAGCAGAAGGGAACAGGACATGCCCCTGTGTCTTTGTTGAATGACAGAATGTTGAATCGCTGATTAGCTCTCACCCTCCATCATCTCACTTATTTTCGATAGCCTATACCTTAATTCTACTCATTTAAGGGGATTGTGCTAGCTTATTTTACCCTAGTTGTTTAGGACCCTCACATTAATCAGCTATGTTGTTTTGAGATTTGATTAACATTTTAAAAAATCATTATTCCCATTCAAATGCATATTTATGACGTAAGTTTATCTCTTAACATCTGTGTACACAATGGGACAGTAGAAGATTTCTCTATAAATTGTAGATTTTAAGTATCTTAGTAATTGGAATATTAAATATGAGTCTTATTTATCCACAATTCTTAATGTAATATAAGTATTAGTTCAGCCACATTTAACTAAAACATTGAATATGGTAACACAGAATTCACTGTTCTTAGTTTTTTTATGTGTACTTATGAATATGTAACGCTAAAAATTCACAAAAGAATGTATTGAATTTTTGTCATATTACACAGAAAAGTTTGGAAGCATTATATTTTTTTTCCTCCAAAAAAATTAAGTTAATGAAAATTAGACATTTCTTATTTAAAAGGCAGCAGCCCAAACCAAAAGGCCAATTTTGAATTATTTATGTGTTTTTGCCATATATAAGGTTTGTAATGTATCACTTCAGTACAGTGGTAAATATCATTTTTTCACTAAGTGTTAGCTTAGTGTAAGAATCCATCAAAAATGTATACTTTTTTTAATATGTTATTTACCACTTGTGGTTTGTATTGATGGCCGAGAAAAAAATGTAGTCTTATGTTTTAATGGAGAACAGAGATAACAAAGTCTCTGACAGAATGGGCCTCTATTGAAACTGGCACTAGATCACAGCAAACAATCTCAAAAACCATCATAAAAAAATCTCATGTTACTCCTGTACATCAAGTTGTATGCTCATAACTTGCAAAACATGTGTTTTTTTTTTTACTAAACTATTCTAAAATAAATTATTCCAGGAAAGGACAGCATGGTGGTGCAATGGAAGTGCTGCTGCCTTGCAGTAGGGGGACCAGAGTTTGCATCTCAAGTCCTCTCTGCTTAGAGTTTGCATGTTCTCCCTGTGTCTGTGTGGGTTTCCTCCAGATGCTCCGGTTTCCTCCCATAGTCCAAAGACGTGCAGGTTAAAATGATTGGTGGTACTAAATTGCCACAATTGTGTGGTTGTAGTATGAGTGTGTTCACCCTGTGATGGATAGGCACCCTGTCCAGGGTTTGTTCCTGCTTTATGTCCTATGCTAGCTGGGATTGGCTCCAGCACTCCAATACAACCCTGTTCAGGACAGAGTGGGTTAGAAAATGGCTGACTTCTACAAAATCAGAATAGTGCACAAACAGGAAACGCATTCAAATAGGATCAAGCTTTTGAAATGCAGGGCTGTTTCTTGACCAATGAATAGGGAGAGAGGCAGATCTTCAGTTTGAAAGTGCGATCCAGTTTGAATGTGTTTTCTGTTCAAGCACTGCTCTGATTTTGCAGAAGTATTTATCTGAAAATAGATTAGCCAAAAATGCATGCATTTTGCATGTTGGGAGCATACAACTGAATGACTTGACAAGTGGATTATGTGACACAAGTAACATGACATTTTTTTCAAGGCTCTTTTTCATGTTTGCTGTTGTCCAGCATTGACCATGACAGATGCCCATACTATCAGAAACTTTGCTATCTTCATTCTCCATGAAAAAAAAGGTTTTTGTTGGCTATCACTCCAAACCACATGGTGTAAATAGCATGGTGGAGTATTCCTTAAATCACTTAATTCAAGATCTTTATTGTCCTTGAGGCTGAAAACTTCTCTGTCTAGCACCTTAATTATGGCTTTTCTCATCCATCTATGTTTTAACTCAAGCTTCTTTCAATGGCCTAACCGTCTTTTCTTTTATCTGATTTAGGTGCAAGATCAATATCATCGGGAGACAGTGTGACCGTTGCTATTCTGGCTTCTATAGTTATCCAAACTGTAGGAGATGTCAGTGCAATGAGGCAGGCACTGAAGCAGATTCCTGTGACCCTGTCACTGGCCAGTGTCACTGCAAGGTAGGTGATGAGCACTCAGGTCATTACGGAGCCCCTCCGTAGGAAGAGGTCAGTCACTTATAGGGCGGCCATGGAACAGTCTCACTTTTGGGAAACTATTTTAGTATTTGTACATTGGGTTTATAGATTAAGTCTTTGGTTTTTTAAAATTTTATTTTGGAAAAATATGAAATGTTTATTGTTAATTGTAAATTGGGTTGCAATTCATTAATGAAAATAAAAAAAAAAAATAAACTCTTTAGTTAAATTCAGTTAATCCAAGGTTGATGAGTCATGTAGCGCAGTGTTTCTCAACTATTGGGTCACAACCGACTTTTGGACTGCAGGACTGCCACCAGTGGGTTGCAAGTCATTATCGTGTATAATGGTAGTGTGTTGTGAGAGGGTCTTACAGTGGGTTGCCGCATTCAACTAACCAAGGGGGATTTCGCTGACAATCACGCTCAAGTCACAAAAGGGGAAACCCGCTCTGATAATCATTTTGCTCTTGGTGGGTCATAAAGAAACTTACATGAAGAAAAATGGGTAGAAACACCAAAAAAGTTGAAAAACTTTGATCTAGAGGTGCTATGCAGTGCAGTTATGTACAGTATATATACAGTATAGAGGTGGCCTACTATAAACATTTGACTTTCATTTTAATGATTAATTTTTAAGTAAGTTCATCAATTCAGTATTGATTGTAATAGAATGACTTAAAAATCTCAGACATTTCCTCGGTTAAGTATCACGTGATGGTGCATACTGTAAACTATGCTATGTGTGATAAATATCGATTAACTGACTGGTTGATAGACTCCCTATGCAATGACAATGTTGCATTGCTGAAATCATTTAGCTAAAATTCACACTTCGAAAATATTAAACCACATTACGTTTAATGTCTTCGTTTACACTGAAAAAAGCATAACCAAGCCCCCTATTCATATATCTGAGAAGCTGCTCAACTGAAGAATGGGCAAGTAATCCATTTGGCAAAAATCTGTCCGCCAGGAAAGATCCAAATCACATACATGGAGGACAAAGTAATACGATTGCAAGTAATTGGTGTTTCAAAGTTAGCCAGTATGAGCGATGGCCCTGTGTTGGTAAATGAAGGTTGAAGGTGTTTCTTTAATGTATTAATGTTAATGCAATCCATTTAAGGTCCATGCACAACACACCCACGAAAGCATGTGCCGGTTTAATGAGAGGATCACTGGTCAGCAGCAGCGCTGCAATCAAGATGCACCGGCTGCAGGATGACTGACGTAAGGATAGTGGGTTAGTGTTAGAGGGAAGTTGGTTGCATTTGGTTAGTGAGTTTTTTTGGAATGGAAAAGAAAGCAGTCACTGGTTTAAAGAGGTAAAACAGAGGAAGACAAGTTGGGCAACATCCCTCTGGTTTATTAGTCTGTGGAGAGCAGGACGGAGGGCTGGATGATAGTTCCACAAGGTGGATATGTTCTTGTCATTGGAATAGCTTTAAATTGTAGCAGTTGAGAGAAAGAGAGACCACGGAAACTGGTGGACGGAGGGAATTTTGATGCAGTGGCATCCAGGTAAGGGCATTGAACCCTGGGAGCTGCGGTGACCAGTGGAGGTGACATCTCCATGTACTGAGAGTACATGTGGTGACTGTCTGAAGTGGTGGATCAGCAGGATATGACTGGCTGCGTCGAGCTGTGTCAGGAGGACTCCAGGTGTCCTGACATGGATGGAGACAGAGTAAGAAGGCACAACATTGATTTAATCTCACCACTGTAGGTTTTAACATATTTATGTGAAAATGTTATTGGCATCCAACACAGATTTTTCACCTTGATTTACTCTTTATTACTCTATGTTTTCAATAAATTCAGTTATTGTTTTAAACAAGTTAGTATCGCCTGTTGACCATCTTGCCCTGGTTCGTCCTCAGTCATGACTATAGATGCCCAGGGTACAAGAAGGTGACTCTGGCTGATGGTCCAGGGCATCAAATCCCAGATTGGTTCATGCTTTGCACCCAATACTTTTAAAATAGACTACATCCCCATAACCCTGAAATGGATTAAGTGGGTCCAGAAATGAATGAATGGATTAGTATCAGTAACAGATCCTTTTGTATAATCATGATGTTGGCCTTTTCTGCTGTGTGCTTGATGTAATTTTCATAGTAAAGAAATAAGTGTCCCTTGTTATCATATCAATCAGTTTTACTATTAGACACTGGGCTTTTGTAATTTTATTGTATTATATAAAAATTAAAACAGACTCTTCATATTCTAATAAATTAATTATCAATAATAATAGAATATGACTTTTTCCAAAAGCATCCTCCATTTGCTATAACACATGTATAATATGAATAGCCTCAGGTCTTTACTAATTAAATAGAGTATATCTGTGGATCAAGACGATTATCACAAGAATTCTCTTCCCAGCAGTGAATATTAAATGTGTTATTTAATTAAAATTAAATATGGAAACATTAAGTATATTATTTAAGCTTAAACATTGTGCCTTATTATACAGTTTTCAAAATATTTGACATGTTTCATACTAGAAAAAATAGTCAATTGGCACAGATAACCATTTAGTAAATGGCTAACTGATGAATGTTGTCTTTTTCTCCCTTTTTAAGGAAAACGTTGAAGGCCTGAGGTGTGATCAGTGCAAAGCTGGAACTTTCCACTTAGACGCCACAAACCCAAAGGGCTGCACCAGCTGCTTCTGTTTTGGGGCCACTGATCGGTGCCGCAGCTCAGACAAGTTCCGAACACAGGTAAATAAATAAAAAAATGGTGGAAAACAAGTCCATCGACATCCTTCCACAATCAGATTTACCTTGTAGTGGGACATTATTTATTTAGTTTTATAAGATTATTAGAAAATAATTACATTTTTTTTGTAGAAATAAACTTAACACCATAAGGTAGGTTCCACTAACTTAATACTGGAAATAAGAGTTAAAGAGCTGGGCTTCATGTGTACTATTGTGGTACTTGTACTTATTAATTTGAAAACACTTTGTAAGTTTAGCTGAAATTCAGATATTAATTCTATGTATTAAATAATGACTATAAATATATTTCTAATATTTTTGTTAGAACATTATAATATTGTAAAAAAAAGTCTTGCAAAGAACAGGCCTACTATAGTATAGCATTTAACTCAATGCTTACAAAATATTATCAAGACAAGATTTGACAGCATTAGGTCTTGTGCATGCAATGTGTAAAATATGACATCTAAAAATTTTTCTGGAAATATATTTTTCTTTCCCTCTTACGTGTTGCATTTATTTTATGAACATTCATGATTTAGGGCAGCATTTCTCAACCTTTAAGTATTTATGACCCGAGTTTTCATAACAGTTTTAATCGTGCCCCCCTAACGTTTTTTTGAAACCCTAATAAAATTTGTTCCTATATTTTTTGCTGCCGATACACTGCTACAAGTTTAAAATTTCCCTACAAATAGCGAAATTACGCCACATATGGCAACATTCGCACCCCCTTTTTCGTTACTTCCCTAGGGGGGCACGCCCCACAGTTTGAGAACCGCTGATTTAGGGCTTCTTAAACCTCGCAGCCCCATTTATACTTGTTTGCCACTTTTTAGTTAATTTCATTTTCCGGCACCTTCACTTGTGTCTTAGAGCTGTATTACTTGAGCAATATGTTTTGATTTTTCTGTTTAGCTAATGGACATGAATAGCTGGGTTCTCTTGAATGGCGAAAGGCAGGAGATACCAGTTTCTGTAAATTTCGATCAGAACCTAGTTGAGGCAGATCTTCGAGATGTGCCTGACGTCAGTCAAGAGCTGCACTGGAGTGCCCCACAAAGCTACCTCGGTGACAAGGTAAGGAACATGAGCATGTTCAGAATTTAGAATTTGTTTTTTTCCTCCCAAGAAAGCCACATTTCACTTTTGGCAACTGCAATTCACTCTGAGCACTAACTTTCCATATCTACTCTGTGCCAGGTTTCATCTTATGGAGGATTTTTAAGCTATCGACTGCTTTCCCAATCTATGTCTGCTAGGGGTGACTCTGCAGCCCCACTACCAGAAGCATCTCGTCCTGATGTCATTCTTAAGGTATTGGGTCTTTTTTGCATAATAAATTTAAATTCAAAACCATACTAAATTGAAGTCTGTGTTATGTTTCTAGTCTACCATACTAGAGCATTTCTCAAATTTACCTCATTATATATAATAAACAGAGCTCAAACAGCATACTGTTGGATTCCACACGTCAGTTACACAAAATGTACAATTGAAATTCCTTAAAAATGTGCTAGTCCCCAGGCTAATACAAGCATTCATTTAAAGGTGGGTTGTATCTGGAACCCGATTCACAAAAAAGTGTTCCAAATATGCTCCATGTGCCTTTGAAAGATGTGATCAATTAGACTGAAAGAGCAGCTGCTCTAGTTTTAATTCACCCAGCTACTGTCCAAACCTGCTTTTTCCATTACAGCGCCAGTCCAACCACTGGCTTTGTTGCAGCATCCAGCCTCAGATTGTATGCATAGGAATTGCAGGATAAACTTATGTCCACACACACACCAAGTTACTCATTTTAGAGTCCTTAATTAGCCTAGCATGCATGTATATGGAATATGAAATGAAACCTCAGGACCTCAAGAAAACCTTTAAGGGTCAAGAGATGCTGGGCAGTGTCTAGATCAAGAACTGGAGTTATGAGGTAGTAGTGCTACTAGTGCCAGCCTTTCTTCATACTGATATATAAAAATTAGAGACAGGGATCTGAAGAAGCAGGCTTCAGTATCTTGAGGTCTTCATTTAATTTTTATATCTCTCCAGTTGCTTAGTCACCTTTGAACATGCAAATTGACTCCATCATGGCATGGATTCCGATCCATTGTCTAACATCTCTTTTTCCTTAAATATTTTATTTTGTACTTTGTAAGGCAGCCTAGCACAGGAGCATAACTTTAATTACAAATGTTAGAATGGGCATATCTTAATTAAAAGAGGCGACTTTATGTTGACTACATGCCATAACTATTATTCCTACAAAACTGGAAAAAAGGTGCAAAAAAATGAGCAATGAGTACCAGAAATATACATCTGGCTTTTACACGTTTTAGAAAATCTGTGATGTAAATCATACCAAATCCTTTACATTGGTACTAATATATAGAAATGCAGTTGAAATGTATAAATTGTATATTTGTTTTCATCACTCTGCAGGGCAACCAGATGACGCTGGTGTATCTGGATAAAAACTATGCTGCCTCCGGGGATCCTCATGAGGGTCGTGTCTTACTGGTGGAGGTAAGCAAAGTTTTTTATGTTTGAGGAGAGGCCACAAATTAGATACCAGTAATATGACAGGAGAACTTGTGTGAAAAAGACTAATCAAGTCAGTCTTCTTCCTCTTCTTCTTCCTCTTCATCTTTTCTAAATTCTATATGGGGTTGATGTTCTTGATCCAACATTCTCCATGCAGCTTGGTCCTGCATCTCCTCGCCAGTCAAGCCCTTTTCCTTCAGATTTTCTTTTACTTCATCCGTTCACCTCTGCTTTGGCCTCCTTCTCTTTCTCTTCCCCTGTACTTCCATTTCATTCACTCTTTTGCCCACATATTCATTGTCTGTCCTCATCACATGTCCATACCACTTCAGCTTACTTCCCTATGTTTTCTTAGATGTCTCACCAAATTTTATTATACCTCTGATTGTCCATCCATCCATTTTCCAACCTGCTGAATCTGAACACAGGGTCACGGGGGTCTGCTGGAGCCAATCCCAGCCAACACAGGACACAAGGCAGGAACCAGTCCCGGGCAGGGTGCCAACCCACCGCAGATACCTCTGATTGTTTAATTTCTTATTCTGTCCTTTTTTGTAACTCCACACATCCATCTCATTATTCTCATTTCTGGTACATGTAACTTCTGGGTCAGCTCCACGTTCCCTGGTTACTTGCTGGAGTCTGTTAAACTTTGAAAAGTTGATAATGTACCCAAGGATGAGCAGGGCAAATGAGGACACATGCAGTCATCTAGAGGTTGGTGCAAAGTGTTAGAGTGCATCTGTTAAAACCAAACAGTGTCCGAAGTGCAGTGCAAAAAAGATCATCAATAAATAAATAGACCATAGAATCAAAGAACATGGAAGATGAAATATTAAATATTAAATAATCCACCAAAAATGAAGCAAAAAATATCAGACAGGTTTCTTCTTTTAAAAACAGAAAGAAGCCCTAATGCCTGTTTCTGCCGACAGGTGCAGTCATCCAAGTAATCCCATGTTAACGTTCTTCGATAAACTCTACTCACCTCTACCTCAGCCAGTCTGTCTGTGTCAAAATGGAGACACCGTACAACAGGGCCGCTCCTTCTCCTGTGCATTTTTCAAAGGAGCACCCCTTCTCCACCCACACACTTGAGCACTCCCCACCACCTGCCTCCATTCCTCATAACAGTGGCTCTCCTAGACCTGCCTTTTTCTTCTCCCGTAACCTCCGTTCTCTCTTTCTCATTACTTTCTGTCATTTTTTTATCTCCTTTTTGATCTGAGCTCCCCCTCTCTGTCATGAAAGCTCCCTATATAGCCCTTATTGTGTGCAGGTGCTATCCTCCACCTACTCTGAGGTATGAATAAAGCACCTGACTGACCTGCTCTCATTTGCACATGAATGTGCGATCAGCACCACAATCAACCTTGGAGTGTGCACCCACAAACCTCTCTCATCCTCTCTATTCCTATATATATTTCAACATATTTACTCTTTACAATAACTCCCCATGTAGGCTAAATTCTGAATCCTGATCATCATTAAACCTCATATATTTTGTCTTCTTCCTGTATGTTTTCAATCCCCTATCTTCCAAAGCTCTTCTCCATTCTTCCAACTTCCTTTCAGTTTCCTCTTTTCTAGTGCTACACAACACAATTTCATCAGCAAAAAGCATGAATTGGGGGATTGGTCTTCTATCCCATGACTCAATACATCCATAACCAGATCAAAGAGGAAAGACTTAAAGAAGATCCCTGGGGCAGACCTAATCTAACTGGGTTCTTGTCTGTTACCCTAACACTGCTTTTAACCCGAGTCCTCATTCCCTCATACATATCCTGGGGAATCCTCACATACTACTGTGGTACTTGTTTCTCTGATGTGCACCAGACATCTTCATGTGGCACTCTATCATAAGTCTTCTCCAAATCAATAAACACCATATACAAACCTTTCTGGTTTTCTCCAGACAGTGTTCAGAAGCCATTAAGAAGGCAAACAGAATGTTAGGTTATATAGCACGATGTGCAGAGTACAAGTCCAAGGAGGTTGTGCTCAAGCTTTATAATGCACTGGTGAGGCCTCATCTGGAGTACTGTGTGCAGTTTGGTCTCAAGGCTACAAAAAGGACATAGCAGTGCTAGGAAAGGTCCAGAGAAGAGCGACTAGGCTGATTCCAGGGCTACAAGGGATGAATTATGAGGAAAGATTAAAAGAGCTGAGCCTATACAGTTTAAGCAAAAAATAATTAATAGGAGACCTGACTGAAGTGTTTAAAATTATGAAGGGAATTAGTCTAGTGATCAAGATCAAGACTGTTATTTTAAAATGAGTTCATCAAGAACTTTACACAGAGAACCACAGACACATGGAATAAGCAATCAAATAGCATGGTAGAGAGTAGGAGTTTAAAGACTTTCAAAACTCGACTTGATGTTTTTTTTAGAAGAATTAAGTGGGTAGGACTGGTGAGCTTTGTTGGGCTGAATGGCCGGTTCTTGTCTAGATTGTTCTAATGTTCTCAAAAAAGGCTACACACCCTTATTGAAACTGAAGTATTATTCTAATCCTAAAGTGATTAATTTGTTTTTCACTTAATTAATATTAGTTACGGGATATATTTGATTTAAGATGAAAAGGGTTTGCTGTTTTGGTTTCATCCTTTACATCAGGAAAAAGTGAAATTTCAATAAGGGTATGTAAACTGTCCCTGGAGACAAAGCAGAGTAAACATCTTGCCAGATTTATATAAATGACTTTGATTTCATGTCATAATGAGGATCTTTTTTAAAGAGTGTCATGTACACCATTGAACAAGGTACTTAAGAAGTTACTGCACTGACATTTGGCTTCACACTGAGTTCATTCTGAGAAGTGATAGTATTGCACCTACTATGTTTTAGCTGTTTTTGAGAATAAAAAAAAATCTTAGTTAATGTTCTGTGAGTAACACCCACCTGAATATAAATAATATCTGACCACTTTGCACGTCTGCCTTTTTAACAGGGTAATTTCCGGCATGCTCAGACCAGAAATCCTGTGTCAAGGGAGGAACTGATGATGGTCCTTGTTAGTCTGGAGATGCTCCAGATTCGTGCACTTCATTCCCAATCTTCGCTGGCTGTGTCACTGGTGGAAGTGGTGTTGGAGGGGGCTACGGAGACATTTGGAGGAAAAGCTGCCAGTAATGTGGAGATTTGTATGTGCCCTGCTAATTATCGTGGGGATTCCTGCCAGGTATGTGGAAATAAATGCATTTATCAATTAGATAAAGGAGGGAAAACTTCAAACACAGTCAAGGAGGTGACGTATGGCAAAGTGGATGTTGGAAATGGCTTGTAATGTTTTATGACTTCTTACAGGAATGTGCGCCAGGATATTACCGGGACACCAAGGGGCTTTTTCTTGGAAAATGTGTTCCATGTCACTGCAATAGTCACTCAGATCAATGCCTGCATGGGTCAGGCATATGTATTGTAAGTGAGATTTTAAAGCATTATTTTCATCATCATTTGCAAAAATAAAGAATTAGTGTCCTAAGTTACCTTTAGTGCATGGCTGTAAATTTAGTAGGGCACAAGTATAGCTCTGAATAAACTTTATAAGTTCCCCAAACTTGTCTCACCCCATCTTGATTATTAGCCTGAAGTCAGATTACTTCTGCCTCATTTTATTTGGTTGTGAGCAAGAAATGTCATGTAAGACACTCCACGTACTCCGATGTCTCTTCTAGATCTTTAACTTTTTCCCTGTTGCATCCTACAGATCTAACACATCCAGATTTCTCGTTATCTTCTATTCAGCACCATAAAATTTAAATTGTTCCATTCTTCCTATGACTCTTTTATTTATTATACTTTAAAACCTGGAGGCGAGTGGAGAAACATCTAAGGTCATGTCCTAGATAGTATTCCTACATGCTAGTGTTTTATAATGAATCTTTTCATATTGTTGCTCGTCCTTTCATAAGTGGGTAGGCCTGGATAATATAATGTTTGGAGATTGGTTTGATGATTCGCAGTTCCAGATACTCCAACCCCTGAAATCTACCCCCTTTATTTCTTTTATTTTCCTTCTTTTTCTAACTTCAATTAAAGTCAGCCCTCAGAGCATGTAGAATTTATCTGTCTTCCCTTCTTCCTTATTTCACCCTCTGTAGATCTACGTTAGGTGCTGTTTTATGCAAGCCTTCCTACAAACAGATTTCTGTATGCTCAGAAATCAACCTCCCATACATTTCCTCCCTGATCTTCAGAAACATCAACTCATGTTCAAAAATTCCTAATCACCAACATGCTGTATTTCAAATTGTACAAAGACTTCACAGTGCCACCCAAAGCCATTTCACAATGGGTCATTCCTCAAGCTCTTTCTGTCAGTTCTGCTTTTTCGCCTTTTTTTACATATTGTAGGACTATTTTCTGAGTCCTGCAAAAACACTTACAGAATTACAGATTTAATCATAAAAAAATGTTTGTTTCAGCCTGCATCTAATAAAAGTTGCCAGAGCATACAAAATGGTGACACTGCTATTCAAAATAATAAGAAATACTACTTTGTTTTTATTGTATCAGTACAATGATTCTTCTGCTATCATGTCTTGTGTTATAATAATAATAATAATAATAATTATCTGCGGTGGGCTGGCACCCTGCCCTGGGTTTGTTTTCTGTCTTGCGCCCTGTGTTGGCTGGGATTGGCTCCAGTAGACCCCCTGTGACCCTGTAGTTAGGATACAGCGGGTTGGATAATGGATGGATAATAATAATAATAATGTGGGAATGACTGTGAAGATATAGTATATGCAAAAAAAGTTTAAGATTTCAGTCTTTTGGCTGGTACCTCATCCTGGGTTGGTTTCAGTATTTTGTCCAGTGATGCTGAAATAGGCTTTCTGCTTACCTCAGCAATGAACTAGAGAAACTGTGTCCATTAAAAACAAAGATTATGAAGAAACAAGGAGGTCAGAAAGCTAATAATACTGCTTTCTTTCTTTCTTTCTTTCTTTCTTTCTTTCTTTCTTTCTTTCTTTCTTTCTTTCTTTCTTTCTTTCTTTCTTTCTTTCTTTCTTTCTTTCTTTCTTTCAGAACTGCCAACACAATACTGAGGGGGATCATTGTGAGAGATGTAAATCTGGCTTCCTAGGAAACTCCACTGGAGGCCACACTCCATCCTGTCTGGGGTGCCCATGCCCACTTCAGGTTTCCTCTAACAAGTATGTTTGCCTTACTTTGATGTACTTACAATACTGATCATTAATTAAGGTGCAAATAAGTCAGTTGTCACAAAATGACATTAATTTAAATGTTACAGCGGGTCAAAGTTAAATCCCCTGGAGTCACTCAGCATTAGTGAATCTGAGTATAGGTTATGAAAATGTCCAGCATCAAGTCTCTTGACTGCATTGCTGCATTTATTCTTATTATATGGTGTTTGGTATGATGGCTGGTCCTCACCTTGAGCTAGTGCTGGTGGGATAGGCTGTGACCTCCTCCAACCCTATATTGGTTTAAGCGGGTATGAGAATGTTATGTTGTTTGCTAATTCCAAAAATGACCTGTCTTAGTATGCATAATCAATCTCTTTTCTTTCTTTCTTTCTTTCTTTCTTTCTTTCTTTCTTTCTTTCTTTCTTTCTTTCTTTCTTTCTTTCTTTCTTTCTTTCTTTCTTTCTTTCTTTCTTTCTTTCTTTCTTTCTTCCACAGTTTTGCAATCCGCTGTATTGAGCGAGTGTCCAGCATGCAATGCCTATGCATGCCAGGTTATGCCGGCCCTAAATGTGAGAGGTAAGCACAACAGAAGGCAGAAATATGCATCCTTGTTCAGTGCTACTTTTAATGAAAAACAGTACTATGTATTTTATAGAGTAAGCTAATGAGTGAATGGTACGCATTACATATTCTTAAATGAACTTTATCTGTGAATTACAATACCAACCACTCCACCAATGTCTGTACCTTGTTTTTATTCTAATATAATCTGATTTTGGTACATATTGAGTATGTTTCAGACTTCAGCCTGATTGTTTGGATTGAGCTGGCTATCACTTTTGCATGCTGACATTTGTTTTTCATACATCTCTTGTTAGTTGGAATGGTAATTCTAATTCTTCTTTTTCATTTGAAGTTGGTGAGCATTAACGTTTTGAAAAACACTAAGCCATTATAGCCATAGTAACAGGAAAGGATGGTCAGTTAGTAGCCATCCAAACCCGGAATACGACAAAGATGGCCAAAGCCTACAGATGTATAGCAGTATTTCTGAAAAATATATGATTGAAAGATTAAAAGAAGGAGAACATGGAAATCTTGCTGCCATATTGGGCCTGGCGATTGTGCCTGTTTTGTTATATGACTTGTTTTTTGTAAACTTTGCAATTTCCTCCCACTCCCTTTGATGTTTTCTGTTAACGGTTTTGGTATTTTTGGTCATTCTTTCCCTGCTACTAATCTGATAGGGTTGTCAAGTGTGATTGAAAGGGCCCTATTTAGAAAATATGTTGGCCTTGGCTCAGTACTGAGACATTTGGTTCTTGTTGTTTGACTACCTTGCTTGAATACTTTGTAAGCTTTTTTTAGTTTTTATACTTTTGATTTTTTGTCCTCTTTTTTGCCTTTTTATTTTTTCCTTGTGAATTATTGCTTTTGGAACTTTTCTGTTTAATAAACCTTCCAAAAAAGATTATTGTTTCTGATCTTTTGACCCAGTGGTTTTCTCTCCCTTTTTGAGGTATGAGAAAGAGTAGTGGAAGCTAGGTTAAGAAGTGAGGTAAGGATTAGTGAGCTGCAGTATGGTTTCATGCCAAGAAAGAGCATCACAGATGCTATGTTTGCTCTGAGGGTGTTGATGGGGAAGTATAGAGAAGGCCAGAAGGAGTTGCATTGCGTCTTTGTGGACCTAGAGAAAGCATATGACAGGGTGCCTCGAGAGGAGTTGTGGTATTGTATGAGGAAGTTGGGATTGGCAGAGAAGTATGTAAGAGTTGTACAGGATATTTATGAGGGAAGTGTGACTGTGGCGAGGTTTGCGGTAGGAGTGATGGATGCATTCAAGTTGGAGGTGGGATTACATCAGGGATCGGCTCTGAGCCCTTTCTTATTTCCAATGGTGATGGACAGGTTGACAGACGAGATTAGACAGGAGTCCCTGTGGACTATGATGTTTGCTGATGACATTGTGATCTGTAGCAATAGTAGGGAGCAGGTTAAGGAGACCCTGGAGAGGCAGAGATATGCTCTAGAGAAGAGAGGAATGAAGGTCAGTAGGAACAAGACAGAATACATGTGTATAAATGAGAGGGAGGTCAGTGGAATGGTGAGGATGCAAGGAGTAGAGTTAGCGAAGGTGGATAAGTTTAAATACTTGGGATCAACAGTACAGAGTAATGGGGATTGTGGAAGAGAGGTGAAAAAGAGAGTTCAGGCAGGATGCAGTGGGTGGAGAAGAGTGTCAGGAGTGATTTGTGACAGACGGATATCAACAAGAGTGAAAGGGAAGGTCTACAGGACAGTAGTGAGACCAGCTATGTTATATGGGTTAGAGATGGTGGCACTGACCAGAAAGCAGGAGGCAGAGTTGGAGGTGGCAGAGTTAAAGATGCTAAGATTTGCATTGGGTGTGATGAGGATGGACAGGATTAGAAATGAGTACATTAGAGGGTCAGCTCAAGTTGGACGGTTGGGAGACAAAGTCAGAGAGGCGAGATTGTGTTGGTTTGGACATGTGCAGAGGAGATATGCTGGATATTTTGGGAGAAGAATGCCAAGGATAGAGGAGCCAGGCAAGAGAAAAAGAGGAAGGCCTAAGAGAAGGTTTATGGATGTGATGAGAGAGGACATACAGGTGATGGGTGTGACAGAGCAAGATGCAGAGGACAGAAAGATATGGAAGAAGATGATCCGCTGTGGCAGCCCCTAACGGGAGCAGCCGAAAGAAGAAGAAGAAGGTCTGACCCTTTTTGATATGTGCAGGTCTGTCCTGCATATAACAGAAAGTGTCTGGATCAAGTCCATTTTGAATTTTGAGGCCAACTTTAATTTAATTTGTCTTTGAGCACAGGTTCATACTCAGGAAAACCCGAGCAGTTCTGATAGCTAACTGGAAAACTACTTTCTTACAGCGTGTAACAAACATGCAGAGTGGATGTATTAAACATACAAGCTAAAGCGTGAACTAAACCTTAAGTGTTTTTTGTGTTAAAAGAATGTGTTAAATTAAATAAAAATCTTTTAGCAGAAAACATACTGTCTCCAAAATTTAATCAAATCTCTATGTATGCCTTTAATTTGTTATTACGCAAGTAAAGGGTGATGTTTAATAAGTAGCTGATTCACATATCACAGTTCAGGATTAACAAATAATAAAACTGTTACTAGGAAGAATTTGCTTGGGGGCTGCTACTCGGTTGTGTGTCCTCACCCAGAGTCGCTGGATGCAATTGAAGAGCTCAGTTCCAAAATCAGCTAAGTACAAAAGATAAATTTTGGAGATAAATAGGAAAATCTGGGTCCGTAAGCAGATTTTGAAACTAAATCCCTAAAACTATAGCGCTACACTGTTGCAATTAGCAGGTTTTGAAGCTCAAACATATTTTTGGCACATCACAATCACGTGTTCACTAAATTTTACCAAAAGGTGTAATTAGCAGATTTTGGAACTTACATCTTCAATTAGAACTGCTGGATTCAAAATGAATTTCAATATATATTTTTTACACACAGTCTGAAAACACTGTAATCCTGCTGGTCAAGGCAAAAGAAATATTGCCTTATTGTTCTGGAAGTTCATGGATCTGCTTACCTTCATCTGCTGCTCAGCTCCCCAGAATGTCTGTATGATTTGCTGCCTCTTGAACTTCACAGGTGTGCTCCTGGATTCTATGGTAACCCCATGGTCATTGGTAGTTCTTGCCAGCCATGCCACTGCAATGGTAACACGGACTCCAACATGCTGTTTAGTGAGTGTGATTCACTGACGGGGGTTTGCACTGGATGTATGCATAACTCGGCTGGACCGCACTGTGAGATCTGTGCGCCCGGATACTTTGGAGATGCCATAGTCACCAAAAACTGTACCAGTAAGTCTAACTGCTACTCTAGCATTACAAGACTATAGAGATTGAATGATTTAACAAGTGACTCCCCAAATTTCTTTAATGTATCTGTCCTTTCTGTAATTCTTCATGCCACATTCCATTCTCGCAAGGTCCTCAGCTTCTATGAAAACTTTGATTTCTCTTTATTACCAGAAAATTTATTTGAATTGTTGTTTTGCCTGTTTTCTGTCACAAGGGTCCTCAATCACAGTCCTGGAGGGCCACAGTGACTTTCATTCCAGCCAGTTTCCTAATTAGAACTCAGTCATTGCTGATAATGAAACTTGGTATTTAACTTATGCCTTTTTAGTGCCTTCATTCTTTAAAGACAAATTTTAATTGCATTGTAGATCAGAGGTCCTCAATTACAGTCCTAGATGTCTGCAGTGGCTGTAGGTTTTTACTTCAACCAGTTTCTTAATTAGAACCCATTTATTTACTACTAAAGTAATATTTTTTTCAGGCTTACTTTTAGTTATCTTACCTGTTACAATTCAGAACCCTTAATTGCCTATTTTAGTTTTTAGCAGATGCATTTAAGTTTTAATCGTTGCCTGTTTTCTTAAGCAGACATTAGTGAATAACGAAATACAGAAAACCAATGAACCAGCAACTCTCCAGCTAATGTGCTTCCTTTAAAACCTGTGCATATACACCTTGAAGTATCTGTGTTAAAAAATGTTTAGAAATAAATGAGAGGGGAATTGAAAGGACCGTTAAGTTTAAATTTATTCTGGTCTACAAAACCCATGGATAATGTTCTCAGTGAAGGAACCTCTACAGTGCAATCAAAACTTCTCTTGGATAAATAAAAGCACTAAGAAGCCAAACAGTTAAATATCAAGTTTCATTATCAGCAAGGACTGTCCTCTAATTAGGAAACTGGCTGGAAGGAAAACCTGAAGCCACTGCAGCCCTCTAGGACCGTGATTGAGGACTCCTGTTCTATCAAATACTTTCCTATACTGTTTTTTAGTGCCTTCCACTAATCTGATATTAGCAATGGTTTCTCTTGCAATCAATGCCTTCTAAAACTCACAACCTTGTGTCACTGCTGTGTTTGCAGACCATCTACTGTACATGTCAAATATAACTGTATAGCAGGTATGTTTATAGTGTAAAGCTTTGATCACTCACATATGTTGTTATATGATGTTAAAAAAGGGTATGCATACTCCAGCAGTAAAACAAAACATGTCAAGATTTAGGCAAAAAACGAACATCAGATTTTACCGGTAACTCCATAAACCGACAACCGAAACATTTTAGATATTAAAGCAGGTGCATGGTGACCAAGTGGTTAGCCACACTTCTCTTGAAATCTCTTGAAGATGATGCCCTAAGTGGTTGTCCAGGAGCAATACAGAATGGAGACAACATCTGGGAGGTGCAATGAATTGGATATGAAAACCATTCACTGACTGTCAATGTCATTGCTAACTAACTCAGCTTTTCTCACCACACTGGACACACGGACTCTGCAAAATTTTGTTCCCAGGAGTCCCACAGAGGAGTAGCTCATCAAATACCAGAAGATTTGTGGTGACTTGATGATGGGACTGATGGGAATGGTGGCAGCACATTATCACTGTGGATGAAACATGGTGCTTTATGTACAACTCACAAAATAAGCATAAACCAGCTGAATGAAAATCTCCTATGTCACCACAGAAAGAGAAATTTTAAGACTGTAAGGGTAATGTGTATGTGGAGTTTGTTCCAGAAGAAACAATGGGGAATAATGTGTGATTTGTGCAAATCATATGGCATATAAATGAATCCATTCATCACAAAAATTGGATGCTCTGACATGACAAAGCTCCTGAGCATTTCTCTGTGCTTGTCCTGCAGAAGTTAGTAAAAGCAAAGGTAAAGCCACATCCACCATACTGGTCAGACATCTCTCCTGTTAACTTGTTTGTTTCCTCCCTTTAAAGACGTTCTTTACGGCGACACTAAAGCCATCTTTGTGGCAAATGGAGGCTGTCTGTGCATTTCTGCAGAAAGCTTTAGCCGATTTTGGATTTTGTGTTCATCCATTTTTGCTCTGTTCTTTTCCTTTTGATAGAGTGCAACTGCTCACCTTGTGGAACTGCAGCATGTGACCCCCACACCGGCATATGCCGTTGCAAGCCTGGCGTGACTGGTCTACGCTGTGATCGCTGCCAGGTAGATTGACTTTGAGTGTATTTTAAACTAATGTTTAGAGCAGCAACTTGTATTTCAGTTAACTTGGAGATGCCAAGGGCTAAGCAGTATTAGCTGTGAAAGAGAATTGTAAAAGTCGAGAACAAAAAGTGAAACCAAGATCATTCAGAGGGATAGATGACAATGCAGACTAAGTAAAAGTAATCCAGGACTATAATCGCTTATAATTTAGTCAATTGGAGTTTTTATTAAATAATTTAGTTATTTTCTGGAATTCGCTGAAATATTAATGCAGAAATTGTATGGATAACAGTGTCGTGTAAGAAAACTTGTTAGTTAGCTTCATTAGGGTGAGGAGAGATGCAAAAAGAGAAAGTTACTTAATGTGCTCTGTAAAGTATTCATCTGTAAAGCTCCAGTTATGCCCTGTGAATGGCACTATATGCTGTATACCAGGGATGTGCAAAGTCATTCCTGGAGGGCCGCAGTGGCTGCAGGCTTTTGTTCCAACCCAATTGCTTAATAAGAAGCACTAATTGCTCTAGAAACACTTCTGCTTCATTTTAGTTATCTCCCTCGTTAAGATTTTGAACCCTTATTGCTTATTTAAGTCTTAAACAGCTGCATTCTTGGTTTTTAATTGCTCCTTATTAGCAATAAGATGCAAATGACAAAAGAAACCAGCAGTTATCCATTTTGCTTGTTACCCTTTACACCTGTGTGTATTTATCAGGCACTATTTGGTTTAATTAAATACTTGGAAGGAAAGAGAAGAGAAAAAAGTGAAGGATTGAGAATTACCCATCCGTTTTACACTTCAAAATATTTGGATATCTTTAGAATGGAAAAAAAATCTAGGATTTGAGAATGACTTGACATAGCAGAGTTAAAGCACTAAAAAGCCATGAAATGTAATTATTGGCAAGGATTGTTTTCTAATTAAACAACTGGGTTGGAGTAAAAACCCGCGGCCACTGCGGCCCTCCAGGAATGGCTTTGCACACCCCTGCTGTATACTATAGGTAGATTAACGTATGTTTCCAATTACAAAAGGTCATGTTGATTTTAGCACATTTTACTAATTAGCACAAAGAAAAAATGGCTTTTATCTAACCATTTCATGTTGACTTTAAAAATCAGTTTAATTACTAGCTCATCATTTATTGTTTGTTCTATTAGGATGGTTTTTACGGGTATGACTCTTGCACAGGCTGTAACCATTGCGACTGCAGTGCTGCAGCTGCCATTACTCAGCAGTGCCACCCTGTAGATGGGCACTGCACCTGCCAACCAGGAGTAAATGGACCACAGTGTCTACAGTGTGCACCGGACTTCTGGGGCTACAGTCCCAATGGCTGTAATAGTAAGTGACTCAATCACCATCTTAGGCTACATGAAGATGACCCTGAATTCTGGACTCCTCTCTTCTGTCATTTTATAACTGTATTAGTAGGATGATCTGTTTATTAAAAAAATGAAATGAATTAAAATTAAGCATTTCTTTTGTAAAAAAAAACTGTACCTTGGCAGTACAAACTGCAAGGCCTGTTTTTAATTCTTCGTTAATTATTTCAAATGTCATGTTTGTTGCTGTTTCACTTCAGCACGGTGCTAAATGTTAATTTATATTTTTACTAAGAGTTAGGTTAGGAATACTCTTCACAAAAATTGTATTTTTTTATTAGTTTCTTTCTCCATATTGTCTCTAGTGATGACTAAGAAAAATTTTTAATGTCATGTTTTCACTGAGAACAGAGATAACCCACATAAATTAATGGTGTCAAACACTGAACAGCAGCAAACAGTGCTAAAGAATCTCAAGTTACTTGTCTTAGTAAAAGAATCTCAAGTTATTCGTGCTGAATAATCCACTTGTCATCTATCCAATTGTGTTTGCACAACATCCAAAAATACATGTATTTTTTTGCTAAGTTATTGTAAATAATTACTTCCAGGTAATGAGAGTAATGCACAAAAGTCAAATACATTCAAACAAATTTGAGCTTTTGAATTAAAGAGCCCTTGACCAACAAATGAGCTGGGAGACGTCAGAAAAATTGTAACAAGATCAAATGAATTAAGCCCAACATGCTCATTCATCCTTTTCACCTTGATCGTCCAAAATAACATCAAGTCCAAATGTCCCACTCTCTACCACTCTACTTGGTAATTTATTCCATGTGTCTCTGGTTCTCTGTGTGAAGAAATACCTCCTAACATTTGTGTGCAATTTACTATTAACATGTTTCAAACCATGTCCCTGTGTTCTTGTTGCAGAATTTATTTTAAAGTAACAACTGGGAACCACTGTACTAATTCTTTTAATAGGCTTGATCACTTCAATCATGTCCACTGTTAATCTCCGTTGACTTAAGTGGAATATGTTCAGCTTCTTCAGTCTCTCCTCATAACGAATCCCCTACAGTCCCAGAATCAGCCTAGTCGCTCTTCTCTGGACCTCCTCCACCACTGCAATACTATACTGCTTTTTTGTAATATGGAGACGAAAACTGTACACAGAACTCCAGATGAGGCCTCATCAGTACATTATAAAACTTGAACATAACCTCCTTGACTTGTATGCCACACATCATGATATACAACATCACATATCCTATTACCTTCCTTCATTGCTTCTGTACACTGTCTGCTTGTAGACAATGCTAGACCACTATCCTTCTCATAAGGGATACCTTCAAGTTTTATACCTCCCAATTTAAGTAACTTAAAAAATATACAATTTTTGTGTCGAGTATTCCTTTAAGTTCTAAAGATTGATTTTCAGGATGCCATGTGAGAGTTTAGAAGTGTATTTATTTAATGGAAAGCTTTAATTCTAAGAACAGTTTTAGGGAGTGTGAAGTATTGAATTTCCTACACACAGTAGTGGCTTTAAATGTTTAACTTTAAACAAGTGCCTTTGTATTCTGTTCAACTAGATAAGTGAACTTTAAATGTAACCCAGACACCAGTCTCCTTGGTCACAGTTATAAAGCATAAAGTCCTTCTTCAATTTTTTAGTGTGCCAATCATTTTCAGGGCCAAAGTGAACCAAAGTTTAACCTAAGAGCAGTTTGCCATGGGGTGGCATGGCAGTAACACATGAAAAAATGTACTGATGCCCCCTGACTAACCGCAGGTCTTTGGTCTGGAACCTGTGAAAGTGTAAAACAAAAGGGACCCCAGAACATTTTCTGTTCATTTTTCTACTACAGGTTCACAAAGAAACAAAGCCTAGCCATGTGCAAGGCAGGAACACATATTGGATGGGATGACAGTTCATTCCATGGTGCACACACACACTCTCAGCCAAACTGGGAGAGAGCTGTTAATGGACCTATTGGGTGCTTGTTTGATATTTGAGAAGAAACCTACATATCTGGGGAAAATATTACTCCATACTCCCTGGGGCAAAAATCAAACCCAGATCCCAGGAATTCACCAGTGTGCCACTTTAGAGAAACACACTTTAACATACATTAGCAATGTTATAACGAAAAAGTAATTTTATCATTTCAGTTAAGTTGACTATGGACAACTTCACTCCTTGCTTGGCCACTGTCAGTGTAGAGTTTGCATGTTCCCCCCATGTCCACTTGGGTATCTCCCAACTACTCCATATTCTTCCTTCCAACAACTTCAGGGAGAACTGAAGCACAGTTATGTGGTGTGCATTGGTGGGGGACCACCATCAATTTGCTGGGATGTGATTTCCCATTTAACCTTTCATGTGGATGTGGTTTGAACACCTAAATCCACTCCCAGCCACACATCTGCCTTCCTTATGCCTAACGTGTATATTAGCCTCTTTGGCAATACACGGGTCTGCTGCAAGTAAGGATGCCTTGCATGTAAATTGTGACTCAAAAATACACCCAGAGTGGTATGTGTGAGTGATTGTGCCCTGCATTGAGCTTTCGTGATTGCCATTGATCAGTCCTACTATGAACCTGAATTTGTTGACTTTAGCTCTGTAATGGAAAAAAAGTGGATTCACAAAATTGACAGATAAATGAGTTATATTATATCATCCTCTTCCTACACTGTTACAATATACAAGAGCAATTTATAAATAGTGTAGCACCCACCTATCCTAGCATTATCCATCCATTTAATATGATATCAAAAATATCTGTTCATAGTTTTAATTTTACGCAAGCTTTACCTACTGTTAAAAGAAAATGTGGTGCAAACAAACTGTATTGCAATTTCATTTCTTATTTTCCTCTGCTTCCCAGAATGCCACTGCAACGGTGGGTCCTGCAATCCTCGTTCTGGTGAGTGTACCTGCCAAGATGGGTTGACAGGAAGGCAGTGTGACACCTGCATTCAGGATTATCACATCCCAGTGCTGAATGGCATATTCTCTCTGGCATGTCAACGTGAGTACAATGGTTTAATGCCAGAAATGTAACATTTAAAAAATAAAGGAGAATGCGTTATGAGTGAGAGGGGTCAAAACGTTTAGGAAGTGATGTGCTGTTTTATATTCAGAATTAAATATTCAAGAGTTTTATTTTTAAATGTGATGTGTAATTTACATTTGCCGTACTTATCTTTGCCCTCCTGGTATGTCATTTGACAGCCTGTGACAACTGCGTTGTGGTCCTGCTAGAAGATCTCAACAGGCTGAGTGCTCTCTTTCCTGATGTTCAAGAGCAGCTCTCCAATCTGAACGCCAGCTCTGCTGCCTGGGGCCGCCTACGCAACCTTAGCAAGACTATAAAGAATGTGAGCGTAAGTAGGCAAAGACTATTTGAGAGAATGATGTTATAGCAGTGACCTCGGAAAAGGAACAAATGCTATCATGCCATCACTGCCTAGAAATCATGCAAGTCCACCTTTCAGTGAAATTTAGAAAAAGCTGTTTTGTTGATAGAACACAAGATATTGTTGTTTCAGAGCTTCTAATAAGAAAACACTCGACTTTATGTATCCTCACAAATTAAGTACTGTTGATTTAGGCAGATACGGTACGTCAGTGGAGTAGCACCAGTTTTTTACTATGGCGGAAGTAGTAGTTCTGGTATGTGTACAGAGCACAGTGAAAGTATCACTTGCTTGTCCCACCAACATGGTAAGTGAAGTGTCTTGCTAAGGGTCATGCATTAAATCAATGGCTGAATTTCCACTGTGTCGAGGCTACTCTGCCTGCTTGTTAAGTAGTTACTGGAAAAAGAGTTTTGTTGATTTTTTGTGATGAATTTTTTATAAAATTCAAAACTAGAACAGAAACAGTAAGAAATCGGTATTTGTCAAAATTGTTGTTAATAACGATAAATAAAACCTCACCCAAGATGCCATTCCCTGCCCACTACAAATCACCCTACCCTTGCCCTATAGAAAAAGAGTCCTAAACAAATCAATAATCATTGAAGTCTTTGCAGACTGGGGAGTGGAGTGATATAGGTGGCAGACCCAAGAGAAGAGGAAGAACAAGAAAAAGAAGAAGTAACACAAAAATGAAGACTGAGATCTCAAAACTATCAGCCTGCTTAATCTCTTCCAGATGAAGTGGGGTTTTGTGATACATTAAACATTTTTAAAGCAATTTTTAGACTCCATAACATTGTGTAATGGATGCATAACATTTTTGGACTTCTTAGAAGGTTCAGAAGAACGTAATGTATGTTTCACCAAATTGCCAAACTCACTCCTTGGGGAAACAGCTATGTTCTGATCAGCAAAATGGCACACATATTAGACAAGGGGCCTCTAGTAGGTTCTCTGGTGTTGGAGCAATCAACAGACAAAGAGGTGTCTAATTATACAATATTTTACTCAGAGCGGCATAGTACTTAGCACATCTGTGTCGTAGCTCCAGGCAGGGGCAGATTGGCCATCCGGAGAGTTGGGATTTTTTTCTGGCCCTTGGCTGCCTGCAGTTGTATCATATAAAAATTAATTCGAAATAGAAACTCAAAAAACAAAGTACTAAGTGTGAAGTATGAGGATTCTAAAAGTAATTCAGAGCAAGGTAACTAAAAGAAAAACACGGCCTTTCATTTTCTTACATTTCACAGCCATGTCCAGATGAGTTAGGATTTTTCCCCTTCACCATCCATGTCAAACATCTTCAAGTGTAGATATATCCAAGACTATTGCCTTAAAAGAATGGGATAAGCAGAAAATATTTTCTTATTGTGATGACTGGAAACACATCTCCTCTCTGCTTTATGTCTTTAGAATTTTAAAGTGTGACAGTCTTATTTAACAACAGAATTGAGCACAAACACAAAATTTTTCAGTCTCTTCATTTTTGGATGCTTTGGAGCAACTTTGAAGTTGCTTGATATTAAATTGTGCTTTTTTTCTTTTTCTCTGCAGAATGAGGTTTATGATTATAAAGATCTGGTAGATGCCCAGAGAAAGAAAACTGATGATCTGGAAAATGAGGGTATGAATCTAGACCAGGATCTGGACGCTTTAATGGAAAAGGTAACTCCTGCACCTTCAAGAATTTGCGTGAATCACTGTGTATGTGTTGGCCTGAGAGATGACTCCTATGCTGAGAAGTACATAGCGTATACAGTATAGTCACGTGGCCAAGGTTTGAGTCCCATCCCAGTCACTGTCTCTGCTCTACTGAGGTTGCAAGGCCTCACTGTGTCTTTATTGTTTTTCCTCCTCCATTCCCAATGGTTTGAGTGTTATGTGAAATGGTGATTTGAAACCCAGTATGAGTGTGTGAGTGTGTCCTGTGACAAACTGGCACCCAGTTCAGGCTTAACCTATGGCTCACATGGTTCCTGAACTGGAGTAAGTGAGTTGAACTTAATTTATGATGTTTAAGGTCCTTGCTCCAGACAACTGCAAAATATAAAATGAAACCATTAAATATAGACACACATTATACAAAAGAATTTTTTGTGTGCATTCCCTTGTATTGTAATAGACAACACAACAATCCAAATCAGACATGCCATTACTTATTACTTACATTTTACAAAAGGCATGAGCATTTGGTGAATAGCAGTATATAAACTGTTCTCATGACATTCCTGGCATCCAATTGTGTCTGTTAGAGACATGTAATGATAAATAATACAAAGGTATGCTGGCTGCTCACATCAGGCTGACCTCCCAGTGGTCATCTGTCATGAATAATGGTGCTACAGAGGTGCATATCGCACCTTTTTTCCTTACAGAGCTCTGATTATTCTTATCAGTCATTATGCATTCATACCCATTATTTGTTAGCCACCCTTATCCACAAAGTTGATTATGGCAGTCCAGCATGAGCCTGCATGTAGCTTGGGTCGTACTCGTTAACCCTTTTGTCCATGCAATATTCCATCTTCATTTATATCTTAAAATTTGTATTGAACTTTGCTGTTAACGTGTCTACGATTTTTCCATTTTATTCGAATGCAAACAACCAACTCATGAAACACCCTCACTGGAAACACAGCATTATCTGAACAAAACAATAGTTTACAACCACTTTGTCATCCACAAAACTATAACAGGTTAGCTATGGTGCAGTATATTCACAGCCATGCCTTCTAATTAGCAAAACTAAATCTACTGTATTTTTCACATTTCTTAAACAGTTTTCATTATTCTAGGCAACAATGACGAAAAGAAAAGCCAGCACCCTGGAGGGAAATGTTGCAGCAACCCATAAACAAGCAGAAGACCTGATCAGGCATATTGGAAACATCCTGAAGAATGTGGAAGGTAATTCATGCCTGGTAATGTGACATGGAGGTGTGCTGGTTATACTGATGCTGATGGAGGCTATCTATTTGAAAGTGAATGGCTTTATCTAAAATACATTTTAATTACGATATCCTTGTCAAGTTTTCCAGTTCGAATGATCTGTGCCATTTTCTGTTGTGTATTATGCATTTTATACATAAACTGAGAACAGCACAGCGGTTAGCACTGCAGCCTCACAGCTTCAGAATTCATGTAAGGACTTTCTGTGTTCTTGCCATGTCTTTCTATGAGTTCTGTAGTTTTTCTCCTGTAACTCTTAAATGGCCCACATTTTGTGCCCCGTGATAGATTAGCAACCCACTCAGAGCTAATTGCAGGCTTGTGCCAGACTCCACTGATCCTAATTTGGAGTAATCAGTTTCAGTAAATGAATATCAATGACAATTAATTTAATATATGAATAACTTTCTTCTTTTCCTTCTTACTTCTCTCTTTTTTTTCTGTAGGAATAATAGCTCAGCTCAACAAATCATCATCCAATGAAAGCAGCAGTGACACGACAGAGGAGATGAGGCAGAAACTCACTAAGGCAGAGCAAATGCTGCGAGAGATGAGGGAGAGAACGTGTTTCATTCAAAAGAGGACAGCAAATGTTGAGCTAGAAATGGCAAAGGAGTGTGAGTATCTGGAAAGCAGGCACTGCCTGACTCTGTGTGTGTGTGTGTGTGTGTGTGTGTGTGTATGCGTGTGTGAGTGGACCTGACGATGGACAGGCACCCTTTGAAGGTTGTCTCTTGCCTGACACATGATAATTCCAGGACAGACTTCAAATGAATTTAGCATGGATGGATATACAGTACATAGATTATATTTCTTCATCTCCAGTTCCCTGCATTCTGTGATATTTTACAGTAATAAAAAAGGTGAGGAATGAAATGGCAAACCGTTGGGAAGAAAGTAACAAGCAGATTGATGACATTATGGATGAACTGACCAACTACAATGCCAAGCTGATGGATTTGCGTGATGCAATTAATGAAGCCATCAACAAAACTGCACAGGCCGAGGAACTCAATAACCTTAATGAGAACATGCTTGATGAGAGCCAGGTAGGACACTCTTCCTTTTTGATTTATCTTTGGTAAAATAGCAAAGACAAAGTAAACAAGAACATGTATTTGTCATATTATGGGCTGTGGAGGGCTACGATTTTGACAGTTATAACTAGCCATGCACCCCCTAGAGGTATTCAATGAGAATGCTGTTGACTTGAGTTTTTGTTTTCTTCTCCTTTTCTGCCATCTGGCCACATCTCAGTCATCGAATTAGTCAGGGTATTGTATTGATGTGATCTGTTTTAATTGATCATTGATAAACTTGAATTGTGTGTTTATGTACCGTATGTACCTATTACATTATTTATTACTCACTTAAATGTGCTATACAAACTAATGTACTGAATTATGAAAGTAAAAATGGTTCTTAAACTTTATTTGGAAGACATTCTGAATTGTCTGGCAAAAAGACTAGCCATTTAGCTATCTATTAAAAGACATGAATAGAATGCAAACAACATCAAATTAAACAAGATGCTACTGCTGCAATAATGGCATTGCCTAAAAGTGCAACGATTTTGTGCAACGATTTTATGTGATGTTTATATGTCACGTTTTTTGTAACATTTTAAATCGGGCTTATTTTAAAACCTACATATATATGTTTGGTATCGTTCTTTTTAGAATCTATCAAACTTTAATGTGATGTTGTTAGATTTTCAAATTCTTATTCCGTTTTTAAATTATAAACTAAAATATCAAGAAAGTCATGGTTTTTAATATCAAGAAAGTTGTGGTTTTTATTTTTGATTGAGTAAGCTTTCTTTCACAGGAACAAACTATTAAAAAAATTATCTATTCATAACAGCAATGTTTGTATTTAGGTGATTTAATTAGCTGAAGGTTGAGTTACAATGACCCATTGCATACCACTTTAGTTTTCACTTGATTTTTCCTGTTATTTAAATGAGTCACTTTTTTAAAAAAAAGTTTTTTTTTTATCTATAAGAATGTCAGTTAAATGAATGGATCATTTATTTAGTCTCTTATAAATACTCATCGAGCATAGTGGAACTCAGTTTAATGGGAATACTCTAATCGGAGAGTAAATATTTTATTCTCATTTCATGATTTTTACCACGTTAAATAATAATAATTTTTTTTATATTTATAGAATTTTGTGATTTTGACTCCAATAAATAATAATTTTTCTTTTGTACATTTTCAGATTTTACTAATATTATGGCCGCAACTGGGGGATGGGCACCAAAGGGGCCAGAGGGCTTGGCCCCCCTAGTGTATATATATATATATATATATATATATATATATGGAACCTCGGTTCACGAATGTCTCGGAACACGTACAAATTGGTTTACGACCAAAAAGTTCGCCAAACTTTTGCATCTGTTCACGACCACACACTCGGTATACGAACAAGCCAGTTTCGGGTTGTGCACGCTGATGATTTCAGCACATGTTCAGTCTCTCCCTGTGCAACGAGTGAGAGAGACATACACAGACAGACAGACAGACACGCGCACGCACAAGAGAGAGAGAGACACACACACACACCCGCACACGCGAGAGGGAGAGCAAGTGAGAGAGGGGGCTGGCCGCATAAGGGCTTGTTTTTAAAGAGACTGATTCGAGCATTGTTTTAACCTTGTTGTATTTAATGAAGACTTTTTTCTATTGGATTTTACCCTCCACTTCACTTCTGTTTACAGCGATCAGTTCATAGCGTGCATTGTTGCAATGTTACTTTTCTTGGTGGTTTATTAAATTACAGATTATTCAAATGTTCATTTTTTTCCCTGTGCTTAAAACTCATTAAAAAAAGTGTTTTTAGCGAGTGGTTCGTAGCGCTATAGCGCAAACTCTTGCAATGTTAGTTTTCTCTGTTGTTCAAGGTTTTCTCAGGGTTATTCAATGTTTTTACATTTAGTTTACTATTACGCTGTACATTCTATGGTATGATTAACTATATTTGTGCTTAAAAATCTGTAAAAAAAATATATTTACATACAGTTCGTACGGTCTGGAACGGATTAATTGTATTTACATACAATCCTATGGGGGAAATTACTTCGGTTCACGACCAAATTGGGTTACGACCAGAGTTTTGGAACGAATTATGGTCGTGATCCGAGGTTCCACTATGCATGTCTCCATATTTTACAGTTGGGTACCGGCAGTCATTGATGCATGCCAGCATTGTTTTGTAGCGTACTGACATACATGGTGGTTACGGATATCTTGGTGCAAAAAAAATACTCTCTGTTGAAATGTAAATGTTGTCAAAGATGAGACAAGAGCCACAAAAAAGATTTGGGGCAGCCACCCATATCATTTTTCCTGGCTGCAAATGGAAGTATTTTTAGTAGAGATGTGTACAGGTTCATGTCCAAAACAGAACTAGCTGGTAAGGTTGAGATGTTGGGTTTTTAAAGTGCAGCAGAGGAAGTGAGGTAATTATGGCCGGAATCAGAAGTGACATCAGGCTTGTGACTGGAAGGGGTGTCTTCTGGACCGGAAGTGATGTCATGGGGCTCCTAAATAAAAGTGACGTCATGGAGGCCAGGCAGAACCCGTAATGGGTCTTCAGTGGAAAAAGAGGAAGGATCAGTAGACCTCACCACAGCCTGGTCTGGTATGGAATTACCTTCCTTTGAGCCCTTTAGCTGCCTCCCATGCACACGTGTGTCACAATGTATGTATCTGTTCTCCAAGGGGAACTACTCACCCATTCTCTAATCTAACTAAAATATATTGTGGCGCTCGAGCTCCAAGGGGGAAATGCCTACCCCATTCAATCTAGTAATAGTGGATTTTGGCACTTGGATCTCCAAAGGGGGACACCCACTCCCCAGGTTTTATGTAAAATTCTTACTTAAATGATGAGTGCCGGCACTGTATGAATATACATTATGTATATATATATATAAGCCACAATAACTGTTACCTCCTGTCCAGTTTTATACTTTCCATTTTCATACATCTCACACTCTCACTTCCTCTTTCATCATGTCGTCAAAGCCAAACAGAGCAATGGCAGCAAAGCCAAACTGACCAATCAGATTGTTCTGAGGGACTGGACACACAGACCAGCTTTAGCTTAAGCCTCCATTTTTACAGAATACAGTGGCTGCAAGGAAAACTTGGAACCAAGAGTAGCTTTTAGTGTTGATTCAATATTTTATCCATCATTTGAATTGAATAAGTGGACTTGATACTGTTTGAGAGGCTTCCCTAGAGGCTTATACCAAGGTTTATTCAGCAGCACTATTGTCATAGATTACCAATGATATGCTTACTTCTGAAAATATTGTAAATGGGTACAAGTGACAACAAAGTTATAACAAGCATTTTTGCCTTTAGAAAAAAATGAAAGATCTGCAACAGAAAACAGCAGAAGTCAAGGACCTCCTCAGAATGGCAGAAGATGCTTTGTCTCAGGTTGCTGACCTTTTGCAGATGCTTATGGACTTACAAGAGGTACTAATGCATGGAATATTTAAGTTACTTATTGCAGAAAAATTATACGATATAAGTTCTTACACCCGGGTAGTTCAGGCCAAGCACTCAAAGAATAAACTTGTTTATTCCCACAGTTATTACTTTAGGCCTATGAGAGGCAATATGACAATCCATCAATTTTCTGAACCCAGGTTTTCTATTATATGGTTGTGGAGCCCATGCATCCTCAATCAAACTCAGAGCAGAACCTCAAACATGACTGACACACCCAAAGTCACTCACAGAAGTAGTTAGCTTGCTGACTGACTGACGTTTTATTTTCTATTTGAAGACCCTGTTGGGGTTAGATGTTAGAAATATATGATGAATGCCTTGATGAATCTCATTGTTGTTGACAAATGTTCAAAATATGCCTTTCTTATTTTTATTATTTGGCATTGGCCTTCACCTAACGTATCTTACAAGTTTAGTGCTGATTACCCTTGGGCACAGCTAGAGCATTGGTGGGTTCACTTATATGCTTAGGGTCAAAACATGTGTTGTAAGAACACTAAACCAGCAGCTTTGTGCCAATAAAACTGAAGTTATATGCCTGCCATTTACTTGTCTTCATTTACTTTACATGATGTTACAGTCCAAAGTGACTTTCAAATTGGGGTAAAGCATAAATGAAAAGCACATTTTTTAAATCACACTTAGTCCACTCAACTCATTTTTCAAATAAGGCCTTTCTTTAGATTGTGTTGTGAGCATTTTCAAAATTCAAAATTTAGATATTGTGTTAATATACTATATGAAGGAATTTTGGTCTTGTTTTTAAATATTCAGCATTTATGTATGCATTTCTATATTTTGTGTTTTTAAACATTTCTCCACATGGAGCAACACCAGATTCAGTAACTCACAGATAGTTGTACAGCAGGTTTGAACCTGCATCATTGTGCCTGAAAGTTCAATTCTCTAAGCATCTTGCAGTCATTAAGTGTGGGAATCATTGAAAGAAGTTGTTAATGTGCATCTCTCAGTGAAACCAGCAATTGTCTCTGTTGGTAATGGCAGGAGTTTGAAAGAATGAGTGCCACCCTGGATGGTGCTAAACAACCTCTTGAGGAGAAGAAGCAGAAGTTTGCTCCAGCAAGCAGTAAAATTCCACTTGTTGAAGAAGCAGAAAGACATGCCGAGATGCTTTACCAGTTGTCCAAAAACCTCACAAAGTAAGGAATGATTCATTTATGGAAGCTTCGTTGTCACAATATGTACTATAACTGATTATTTTTTGTGTCTGTTTTCACAAGATGCTCTGCTGGAAGATACAGGATATGCAGAGTTATATATTATTGAAAATCTGTGTGGTAATGTTCTAAAGGCATTTGATACTTGGTCTTCATGCTATACCCTAAAAATGTGTTCACGATTCTAAAGTGTGCCTTTTCGTGCACTGACAACCCCTCCAGGATTTATAGGGTCATTCTTATAATTTGTTCATAGAACATCCATGTGCTAATCATCATGTAACAATTCGCCATGGTCAGTAAGTAAAACAACCTGACCTTGAAACGTAGGGACTAACTGAGCATGCCAACATATACATCTCTATTTTCATTTTTTCAAAATTAAAATCAAACAGGCTTTGACTGCTTCACACAGAATCATTTAGTTGCAAAACCTTTGATTGTTTGCCCTGTTTCTGAAGGCATTCTGCTCCTGGTGCATTTGATTCCAGCTCAATGCTGTTAGGATGAGCTTCTCATGATTCTGTTTGAGAAACAGAGGCTCGTAAAATGTAAAGATGGACCGTGCAGTGTAAACAGAGAGCTTTACACTGCAGGTATTCCAGTATATTTGGAACATTTTTCTACCATTTTAATGTTTGTTTTAATTTTTGGACATATTTATTTTCATAATATATCTTTTTACATAGACTTGAGAGTATTTTGTGTAGTTTGTATGCCGAGGCTGGTACAATATTTCAGTTTTCCCTTAAGATCAATAAAGTATCTATCTATCTATCTTATACCGTTCCTTTCATATCTATTGTGGACCATGACCCGGACACAGACAGGCAGGCACGTTCAAATCACCCCACACACATTTATTTACATTGTCCATATTTACAGCAGTGCTCCTCAGTCTCCAAGTCCCCAAAAGTCCTGGCCAACACCCCACAATGCCTTCTCTTCTTCAGGCCGCCTCTTTGCCTCCTCCCAGACCTCGTCCGTCTTCCACCCAACTCAAGTCCTGAATGAAGGAAGGCGGCCCCTTTTATAATCACCCGTTTGTGCTCCAGGTGCTTCCTGGCAGTCTTCCACCGGCACTCCCCAGTGTGGCGGAAGTGCCAGCTGCGTACCAGGAAGCACTCCAGGTGTCCCCGATCCTCTTCCCCCCAGCACTCCCGGGTGTGGCGGAAGTGCTGAGGTCCAGGGCTCCAAAGGCATTGGGGCGCCCTCTGGAGGTGACCACAGGCCCTACAGGGTTGAGCTTCAAAGCTCTGTGCCCGTGGTCCCCATAGCTGCCAGGGCAGTTGCCCCCACGTGGTCAGGGGAAGACGTAAGCCCTCTTCCTGTCCTCCGGGGCATCCCGGCCGGGTCGCCCCGCCAGCCACCTGCGACACTATCCATCTATCTGTCTGTCTGTCTTACTACTACAGTCAAAGCTGCAATGTTGCCTTCCTTAGAAAGACAACTTCTTAATCATGGTCAGTGAGTGAGAATTAATATTCAGTATTTAGCACACTATAATATCTTTCATTAAGATAGTGTTGAACAAGTTGTGAGTTCATGTAACTTAAAATAGTTAAAATGTCATCAAATCATAATTTTTATTACATTTATAATGCTTCATAATTGCTTTCATTACTTTAAAAATATAATGTTTATTTACATCTTTACAAATCATTTCTTCATTGGTTATTGATCTTTTTGCAATATCTAAACTAGGCCTCTAAATGTTGACTAATGATAGTTATTGCAATATGAAGTATTACCTAGTTCCTTCCAGTCTTATTTATAATAAGAGTTCTGTCAGGTTTAGTGTCCTGTTTGGGTTTACACAGTGACTTGGCAACAGGGATTAAACCCACAGCCTTGACTCAGTAAGTCCTCTGTCGTGGCCAATGCCTCAGTTATTTTCTGCCTTTTCTGATCGGTCGCCATCTCACCTTCAGAGGTTCACTACAATCCTTTACTTGTACTTTCTTACATACAGATCCCAGGCAGGTGAAATGCTCCCTTCAAAATCACACAGTAACTCTAAGGAGATGTCTGAACCAATGTCCTTATGGTTTACAGTCCCAGTGCCATGGCTACTAGGCCACACTGATTGTATTTCCAGTGCCATCAATCTCTTCTCAGATTCCCCATTCCTAGCACAAAGGAATGATAGATTTGCAGGTGACTTCCTATTTGCTGTCTGACTTCAGAAAATGCAAATGCTACCCCTCCTCTACCCTTTACTTCTTAGGCTCCACCATAAAATGAAGTCTATCTTTATTATTAGTAGCATAACTTTTTTTACAGTGATGCCCACACGTTTAATTTTTGGAGGGCTGTTCCTTTGATTTTTTGTCACTTTAAATTAGATAAGAAATGTAGTGCCTTGTCCTGCGGTGGGTTGGCACCCTGCCCGGGATTGGTTCCTGCCTTGTGCCCTGTGTTGGCTGGGATTGGCTCCAGCAGACCCCCGTGACCCTGTGTTCGGATTCAGCGGGTTGGAAAATGGATGGATGGATGTAGTGCCTTGTCATTCAGCTAAGTGACTGCCACTTTGGTCTCCTGGTCAGCCACCTCTGCTGCATTCCAGACTGGATATTCCATATAACGCATATAATTACTGGTTAAACTCTAGACGGCCTTACCTGCTGCCATTGCCTTTTTGAAGATGCCTTTCAGTTGGTTCAGTTGGTCTTCTTACACAGAATATTTCCAGTGGATTACTTTGAGTAAGATCCCGATCCTTTAAGTTAATGTTAATGGTGAATTTACTCAAGTGTTTGCTTAATTTAAATAGAATGGAAGTCTCAGATAGCTTCATGGATTATCTGTTATACTGTAAGCTAACATGTTAATGGAATGCTCTTAATGTTCAACTACATTTCTGATGTGACAACGGAATGATCTCAAATTGTAGGTAGCCAGCTAGATAGAAACATGAACTGCTAGACAGAAAGCAGTTTTCTGACTGTGTGTGCTGCATGCGAGTATTATGTTCCTAGGTCTTAATGTATGTGATGATATATAGGAACTTTAAGAAATGTAATCAGGACCAAGCCTTAAACAAAACATCATAGACAAGAGTTTATTTTTGTGTTTATTATCAACTTTCTTCTTTAATTTTTGTGTGAACTGTTCACTTTGAATTTCACAAAACTTTTTAAATGATGACTTTTGGACTGTGGAGTTTTCTTTGGGCACAAGTCAAGCTAAGTGCCGGAAACTTTCTGGTAACTGCATTTTGAACAATTTGGAAACTTTAGACTAATGCAGCTGCTCTTTGTAGTGTCCTTTCATTGTAATGTCATTAATTACTTGGTTTTAAAGAAATACCTCACTATGATAAGTCCTACAAATAATCAGGCTTGACTCACCTTAGAATGCCCATAATATTACCATTGATGCAGTGGACTAGTTATGGGTAAATGAAGGATTTAAAATTAGTTGAATCGCCTCTTTTGTGTGATATAATGATTGATGCCACTGATGTGCCCCAACAGCATTCACCCTGGCAAGGTCCTGTCTGACCCCATTTCACTTCCTTTTGCAGCGTAATTCAAGACACCAACCAGGATGGTTTTATTCAGCGAGCCATTAATGCATCCAACGCTTATTCCAGCATCATTGAAGCTGTCCGAAATGCGGAGAAGGCAGCAAAAAAGGCAGATGAAGCAGCTTCCGATGCCCTGCAGGTTAGTCCCTGACTCTTCCATATCATGCCATGATTTCTGTTTCAAAAAGCTGATTGAGGTTTTACACGTGTTGTGGAAACTAACAGACTAAACGCTGTCATTCAATCCCCTGTAATTTCCTTTTGTTTCAAAAACAGCATAGATCTTTGCAATGTAAGCCATTTTCTAGAATGCTGTTAGGAGCTGAGTTAAATCAGATCTAATCATCATGCTAGCAACGGACCTGAGGAGGAACTGTATTTTTCTGGTTGAGTAAGCCACATGCGAACACTTCAACCTCAAGGCTGTAACCCACCATGTCAGCTGATTGAGCGTACTGTGCATTAACAATCGAAGATAAGTTCTTTGCTGACTTTCAAATGGATGTGCCAGACACCACAACTTGAGCAAAAGTGTCTTGTGCCGAACATGCTCCACAGACAAATAAGAGAGCAATGGAAGTATTCTATGGAGGAAGCTACTCTGAAAGAGAACAGGGGGAACAAAAAAAGCTTGAAATTATGAGAAGCTAGCAGCATTTGAATGAGCCTCTTAAACCATCTAGCAGAAAATCTGGGGTAACAAACCTGTAAAATATCCCTCCTTGCTGCTTCTCTGGGCATTGGTATGATTCCATTCATGAAGACTTTGGATCACAGCCTACCTTAATAAAATTTGATATTCAGCCATTTTCATAGTTATTCATTACTTTAATGAATAATGCACGTTGCCAGGTGATCGGGGTGATTGTGCATTACCGATATTTTATATCCTGCCTCCTTTTTATTGCTTTAAGCTGCTTGCAAAGCCACTGCCTTTGTTCATTTGATCTCTTTTATCACCCACTTTGGCAAAGCTAGAGACATCACTGCTGCTTTTTGTTGGTTTCATTTACAGAATGTGAAGAAAGATAATCTGAGAGATCAAGCAGACCTTCTGAAAAACAAAAGCTATGCACTGGCAGAAGAAGCCAAGAATGTACAAAAGGATTTCGAAAGCGGTGAGAAAGTCGTGCTCGAAACGGGAAACCCTTTTTTTAGGCTGATGAAGGTTTTTGCTTACTTAATAACATCACAGTTCCAGATTTGTTTCTTGACACAGTTTTGAAACTGCATTTGTGTAGTGAGGGTTCCAGCCATTAATAAGTAACCTTAAGCCAGACATGACTAAATTCATTGTGCCACAAGGTGGGCTGCTAGTCTATTTAGAGTTGACTTCTGCCTGCAATCCAGTGCTACTGGGATTGGCTCCATTCCCTACATGAAAACATTGTGCTAAGAAAAAATACATGAATGGAGGCTAAGTAATGATTGTGTAGTTCTCGAGGAAATGTTCTTATCTAAAGTATAAACTGCCTTCCCCTTTTGAGCATGAATTGAGCATCACATCACACTTTGCAGTGTACTTGGCAGTAACAGCTCACACACCAGTTCATCACTAAGTGATAAAATATTCAATGTAAGGATATTCATTTTTTGATGCATAATTTGATATTTTAATTCATTACTTATTACTGTCAAAAACAAACCTCAGTCACAATAACCACACAATATCTTTTTGATGTGTATTTTGTCAAACGCAGCAGCTACATCTCTGAAGTGATCTTATTGCTGGCATTGGGTTAAAAGATTTAGACATTTAAGACATTTTTAATCAATATGTGTTTCTTTTCTTAAAGCATGGCTCTTTTTCTATAATAATTGTCTCCCACATTTGGCCTAGACTGTCCCCCTAGGATTGGGTCTGATTGCTACAACATCTTACTGAATAACGTCTCTTTGTATAATTTTTGGTATAGTTTCCAAATTTTAAATATCATTATTATCATTATTATGATGTTTTATTTCCTAATAGTTTTGAAAAGCCTAAGGTTACATCAACCAGTTTGAGATAATGTTGAAAAGCTTAAATGTCACATTTTAGGAATGTTTTTCCTAAAGACACTCATGGTGTATTCAACTTGGTTTATATTTACATATGGCCCTGTTAAAAGAAAAGTGGACATAAAGAGTCATAAGAACTTAAACTAAGCAAACAAAAAAGATTTAGCTAATGTAAAACCAAATTAGCTGTGAAAGTATACAGAAAAATGGAGAAGAAATACAAATAATACATATAAAGGGGTGAATATCACTTAAGTTATATTAATACTGAGATGCACTGAGTGGTCATCTTGTTATGTAGACCAGCCTAATATCGAGTTTCCACAAGGGTAACGGCCCATGTTGACTAACAGGTGTGGCGGACTATCTGGCGGTGGCTGGCTTCACTTTCAAAGGCATCCTCCATCTTATCTCCCAGGTGGTTGGTTAGACTGGTGAAGCCTAAAGGTGAATTTCCTGTCATATATCTGAAGCTCTTTCAAACTCTTCAAAATCTGTGTCATGGAGGATTATCCTGTTTGAAAAGCATTTGGCAGATATGTCGACTATTTCCATGAAGGAGTGCAGTTGATCAGCAGGAGGGTTCTGACGTCTTGTGACATTCATGCATTATTCTATACATGCCTATGGGCCCAGTGGGCATCACAAAACTACATTTGATGCCATTACACAGCCAACTCCAGTTGCATAGTTGACACCTAACAAAATGGCTCCATGAATTCTTAGGATTTTTACCATATCCTAGTCTTCCCATCAGTGAATCAGCAGCTGATTGTTTCCAATCTTCCAGTGTCCATGTACCTTACCCACAGCAACTTCTTGTTTTTACCCAATAGGACTCTAGTTTGTTACAGTCTTGGATTTCACATAATGTTTGTGACAAATTTCCATACTAAATCAGTGGTCTATTTCCAAACACATGGTAGGATTTTTGGTACATTTGTTACAGTGTTATTGGGTTTGACATCCCTTATATTCTTGTGCCTAGTGCACACTATTATGCTATGCTCATAATTACTTATATATATGGCCTGGTTCTTTTTCCCTTTAGTTCACAAGTTCACAATTGCTGGTGTTCAAATACTCCTATTATTTAGCATTTTCTACATGTGTATAAAATGAAATTTCTGACATGTTAAAGAAATAACGAGTACCAAGTTATTTTAGGCAGCAAATCTGACTATACTTATAGCCTGTATTTTCAATATTTTCACCCACTGACTACAGAGATCATCCCACGATTACAAGATCTAGAGAACAAATTACAGAATGCCAAGAATAAGACGGAGGTACTTTCTAAAGATCTGAAAGATGCCCAGGAAAAGCTCAACATAGACACAGGTGGGTAAGGTATATTTGAGAATACACTCAACTCTTATTCATTTTCATCTGCACATGTAGTGAGTGTCAAAATTAAATTGGGCTTATCACAGATTTATGGCTTACAGTCTTTATTTTATATCCTTCAGTTCTCAACCTTTGCCAAGCTTTTCTGTGTAGCTTCCACATATTAACACAGGGTTAATGAGGATCCTCTAGCTGGTATAGAGGTGTCGCTCTCACCAAGGAGCATTATTGAATATGCTTTTAACACAATGTTTTGTCTGATCTGAATTATCTTCATTTCTGTTCTAAAGAAGATGATGGAGAAAGTCTGTAATGGCTGGAACAGTCCTTCAAAATTCCACTTGGTAACTGTAATAAAACAAAATTTACATCCCTATTTTCAGATGGATGTAGCTCAGATCACAAGTTCATCATTTATTTGCTTGACAGTTTCCTTGTTCTGTTGATACCAATTCAATGCAAATGTGTAGTTTTAATTGAAATTTGATGTTGATCATTTCACAGGGGATACTACTAAGAAGATTCAAAATGCTAAGACAGCAGCAGAAGATGCTACCAGTAAAGTCATTAACATTGAGAATAAGCTAAACAAGATGAAAGAAAGTCTAGATGAGTGGAAGAAGCAATATGGCAACTCCAGCACTATAAATGAAGAGTTCAAAAAAGCCTTCCAAGAAGCTAATGAGTCAGGTACAGCATTTATTTTTAGAATGTTTGTGATTCTGTCCACATTAATGGTGTGCAGTTTTTGGATCATCATCAGTGTTCATTATAACTAGTTTGAACACACAGAACACCTGAATACCATGGTTAACAACTGAGGAAAGGTAGCAGACTGTCTTTATAATGAATTTTAATGTTTATGAAGAAGCCATTTCCATTCTATAAACACTTGTATTTCCAGTGAGCTCTCTTGAAGATGCAGTCCCCTTGCTGATCAAAAAGCTAGAACAGCTGCAAAGTCGATCAACACAGATGCCAAATATCTCTGAAAACATCCTTCGTATCCGCCAGCTAATCTCTCAGGCTCGAAATGCTGCCAGTAAGGTACAAGTTGTCAAGAATTTCATTTTGTCCAGTCTACTAATTGTCTGTTATGGGGCAGCATAGAAAGATTTTGTAGTTTTTTTTTATAAAAGTTTGATTTTTTTTCTACACTGCAGTTAACATATTTTTAGTAAATATTACAGATTTATTCGCTCTTGGTTGGCTTTTCTATTTTATGTGTACTTCATTTTGTCACATACTTCAAAGGATTCATGCTCACATTTGTATAGGTGAAGGTGCCAATGAAATTCAATGGTACCGCCGGGGTACAGGTGCGAAATCCCAGCAACCTACAGGATCTTGTGGCATACACCTCCCTGAGGTTCTTCATCACACTACCAGAGGCCAAGCGCAAACGACAAGCTGAGCCAGACAAGCAGTTTATCTTCTATCTTGGAAATAAAGATGTAAGTCCTTGTGGTGTCTCTTTCTGGAAAGCCCAAACACTACCAGCAGACTTGATTTTTCATGTGTTTTTTTCCTTTAAAATAATTGATTTGACTTGAAATATTTGCTGCTGTTACCACTCACAATGAAATGTGTAATTAGGCTTGTCAGTCTCCTAATTCATGCAAAATAAAAAGACCACTTCTTGTCAGACAGCATTCTAAATTTTAATTCTAATCTTTTATCTGAATACTCTGAGATGCTTACTTTATTGTTGTCACAAATCAGCAGAACAACATTAAAAAAAGAAGGCATTTATTGTATACAGTATAGTGAGTTGCGCTCAGTGCTCAGCAGGACAATGTAAAAACAGACAGAAAAAACAAAAAGTGTGCTGAACAAAAGAAAACGCCCCAATCTTAACTTTTTATGAAGCTCCTACTTAGTCCAACGTTCCAGGTCCCTGACACTAAAACTAAGGCTGTTAATACATTATTCTCTTGTCAAAAATAATTTTAGTTCTCATAATGAATTAATGTCTGGCCCATGACATTATACACAACCTCATACTGTTATATTTCATACATATATGTATTAACTCTTGGGAGGTCTTCAAGTAAACCACCGAAGCAGGCTAAGATCTCCACTGGCCTGTCCAAAATAGCCTCACCCCAAATTAGCCAGCGCCTAACAGTTCTACCTGTAGGCTGCAACCTAACCTGGCCCAAAATTGGGGAACTGGCTGTTGAAGTTCAAAATGCCTTTAAAGTTCCAATATATCTTAGATGCCTTTTGAGGGAAAATAAACTGTAAAAAAAAAATGCAGTCAACAGAGACAAACTTGTTAAAATCAACCCCAATCAGGATCCATAAACCAGAACGAAAATCAAAAATGAGAAAGCAATGCTCACAATGTCTCCTTCCAAATCCAATGCACCACTGTTGAAATCTCTTCCGTAGCTCAATATATAGATAGATATATAGATCTCAGCAGTAGTGACATCAGGGTGGCCCCACCTTTTGAGGTACCACCCACACTCCTGAAGATGTGAAAGTGGTTCTTCAGAGTAATCCATCCATCCATTATCCATTCTCCAACTCGCTATATCCTAACTACAGGGTCACGGGGGTCTGCTGGAGCCAATTCCAGCCAACACAGGGCGCAAGGCAGGAAACAAACCCCGGGCAGAGCACCAGCCCACCGCAGGGTGCACACACACACACACATACACACACATACACACACGCACACACACACACACACACACCAAGCACACACTAGGGACAATTTAGGATCGCCAATGCACCTAACCTGCATGTCTTTGGACTGTGGGAGGAAACCCAGGCAGACACGGGGAGAACATGCAAACTCCACGCAGGGAAGACCCTGGGTCTCCTAACTGCGAGGCAGCAGCGCTACCCACTGCGCCACCATGCCGCCCTTCTTCAGAGTAATGCCATAGGGAAACCATTTATGATGCCCAAAAGAACTATAAACATGAAGGTTCCAAAAAGAACTCTTATTTATTTAAATTTGTAACAGGCTAAATGAATAACCATGAATAGATGCTAAATGATTTGTGGCACCATACCAATGATTTTAAAAGGATTTTTGCTACATAAAAATAACACAGGCTAAGATCTGGTTTTCCTGATCTGTTGTATCCTGTTTCATAGCCAGAGGACAAACTTCATATGCAAAGAACCCTTTCCAGAATGAAATGGTTCTTTGTCAAGCAGTGGTTCTATGAGTAGCCGTACAACCCAGAAAAGTGCCATTTTAGAACCAGTATTTTTAGGAGTACATTAAATGCAGGTGAAATAAGAGAATAACATGGTACACATAGAAAGTAAATAAATGTAATAAAACTAACAGAAAATATACAATTGAATACACATATAAAAAATGCTAAATAAATCAAAAGACATAAAAGAGGAACATAAACAAAATCCATGGAACACAACCTGGCTGAAACATAACATGTACAGCATATCCTGATGAATGTAATGTTGGTTTTAACTTTGTTAGGCAACTAAGGAGTTTCTTGGCATGACCATTGAGGGAGGTCATCTGAAGTGGCTTTACAACGTTGGAGGAAAAACAGCAAGTCTTCAGATGGACGATACAATTAGCACTGGTACATTTGACACTGTTAAAATTGAAAGGCAAGTACACACAATTCATTGTCAGTCTACCATCAGAACCAAAATGTTATGATTAATTAAAGATGTATTTAAACTTTCATAATGCTCCTTTAATAGATTTGATGCAAAAAAATTATTAAATCTACTTCTAATGATTGATAGGACAGAATGGTGACTCTGAGGCTAGGGATCTGTGCCAGCCATTGGAAGGTTGCCGGTTCAAATCTCATAAATGCCAGAAGTGACTCTACTTTGTTGGGCCCATTGAGCATGGCCATTACCCTTCAATTGCTCAGTCATGGATATGACGTTAACCTACATTCAGCCATGCAAGCAGGTCCTCCAATTATCTGGGAAAACTCGGGGGTTGGTGACAGGATTGGCGCTGCAGCTGCTGTAAAAGAAACCTCACACTGTTCCAGTGTGATGCTGAGGTGTCACTTGTTGCATGGCTGTGCTCAAGTCCCAATCCGGGTGGTTCATCATGTGGTGGGTGCAGCAATGCTCTGTAATCAGCGCATGTTCTCAACCTCTCTCTTCTAATGAAGAGGAAGTTTATCCTTGTGATACTTGAGAAAGAACTTGTACAAAAGGTAATTTTTGTGTTCTTCTTTTGTCCAGAATTTTGCAGTATGGAAAAATGTCAATTACTGTTGACAAAGGCACTGCTATGGTAACAAAAGGAGATGTCATAGCCCAGGGTGATGAAGGACTCCTCAACCTTACTGCAAGTGAAGCTGTCTTCTATGTTGGTGGCTACCCAGAAACATTCACGGTAAATCTTCCTGCTTAGGACATCTCTTCACGTAACACAATGGTTACTGAAATTTGGGTTGTGAAATCTAGAATGTATAACTCTATGCATAATATTGCAATCTTAGTCTTTGGGATTGTGGATAGGCATATATTAATTAAAAATAGCAACAATCTGGGTTTGTAATTGAATCTATAAGAAACCGGATGACGCAGCATTACATTTTCAAAACTTTGACTCCTTTCCATTTTGTAGGATAGATTTTGAGAGAGGAAACCCCTTATCTCCTTCCTCTTTTTCTTAATATCATTTGCACCACACTTTCCTTTCGAATTTAAATTTTGCTAATGAAGTCAGTCAGTCAATCAGTCATTTCCTGATCCACTTTATCCTAAACAGGGTCATGGGGGTCTGCTGGAGCCTATCCCAGCTAGCATAGGACACAAGGTGGGGAACAAACACTGGACAGGGTGCCATTCCATCGTAGGGTACACACACACACTCACACCAAACACACACTAGAATTAAAAATGCCAGTTCACCTAACATGTGTGTCTTTGGACTGTGGGAGGAAACCATAGTACTCGGAGGAAACCAATGCAGATCCGGGAAGAACATGCAAACTCCACGCATCGAGAACCCACAAGGCAAACCCTGGTCTCTTTACTGCAACACAGCAGCACTACCACTGCATCCCCATGCTAAAGAAGTATTGTGCTTTATTAAAATTATATTTGCATGTATATGTGAAGTAAATATCACTTCTCTTCATAACATTTTGTTTTAATCCTATGTAGAAGAAGAATTAAAAAATGTCAGCTTATACACCATATTCGGCAGGCAGATTTTCTTCCCTATTTTGTACATAACCCAATGCCGAGTATTTATTATGATTTATAGCATACAATGTGTCTCAGGCCGAGGGTTAGAGCACACGTTAATATGTCTGAAAAATGTATCAGGCTTCTAAAAATTTTGCTCTGAATGCTCCAACCTAGAAATTTATAAATCCAAACACCTGAGCACATGCAGACAATAGGCGCAGAACTGAGAGATACAAAATATCACTGACATTATTTAAAGATAATGGTGAAAGTATTAAAAGGTAATGTAACAGTGGGTCTCTGAAACCTATTAACAGCTCTACTGTTTTACTTCCAGCCCCCTCCTGAACTTCAGTACCACAACTTTAAAGGCTGCATTGAACTGGACACTCTGAACGAAGAGGTCATCAGCCTTTACAACTTTGAGAAGACCTTCCAGCTTGATACATCTAAAGATCGGCCCTGTGGAAGGTTTGAGAACATTCCTTTCATATTGTATCATTATTTAAATGGGTTATTTACTAAGCAAACCTCTAAAAATTATGAACCTCAAGTGGCAGACAGCCACAATGTCTGTGCAATCTGTGAGTTTTTCCTGAAATTTCACAATTCACTTTACTTCACTTTATAAAACACATCCCTCTTTCTTATCTAGAGGTTTCTATCATGCGAGAGGGGACCTAAAATTTCCCAGAAGTTGTCAGTAGCACAGGAGTGGGGATCAGTTATCAAATTTGCTGCTAGGTATCGCATTATACAGTTTGGTTAATCAGTCCACTGCGTGGCATCATGCAGAGCTGATTGGACACATATCTCTGGAGTTTACACTACAATTGTGCATGTGACTTGAATGATTTCTTTTTCTCCAAGCCACAAAAGCAGGTTCTCAAGAGATACTGATGACCATGTTGTTGGACATTGACTTTGAGCTACATCATTTGTATGAAAATGTCCTATATAAATAAATATTATTGTTGTTGTCAACAGGCTCGTTCATAAAGAGTTTGATCCCTGTGGACAGACATCAGTGATATTACTTTAAATATAAACCGGTGGTACAATCTGAGCAAGTCTGACCTCATGTTACTGCCACCTACAAGCCTGTTATTGACAGCAGCACCTCTCTGTTATCCAAGCCAGAAGATTTTTTCTGTTATATTGGAAGCAAGGGGGTGTGTTTATTTATTTTTTGGAGCTTCTGTAAAATTGTAATTTCTCCTTGAGGACAAATAGTATGAAGTATAATAACATTGAAGTGCTGAAGCATCTACAGAAAAGCATTAGGAAAGAAACGTCTTGAGCAGTGGCACACGTAAAACTTTACGTTGCACCATGACAGTGCACCTGCACACACTGTGTTGTCAGACTGACAAAAGCAATGCGTTTGTTGCTTTGCACCTTCCCGTCTTGTGATCTTGTGCCTTATGACTTCTTTTTGTTCTTGAAATTAAAATTGAATGGAAGAAGATTTGCTGCTGTGGAAGAAATCCAGGAAATAATGCAGGAGACTGTACACCAGGGGTGCCCAATACATCGATCGCGATCGACTGGTAGATCGGAAAGGTAGTACAGGTAGATCGCGTTGCATTCAAAAAAAAAATTTTAAATGTTAGTCTATCATATATCCTCCCTATGGCATTTGCCACTTGATTGACATACAGGGTGGCCAGTCTGAGATCTCTTTTCTTCTAACACACTGGTCATCCCGCATACATGATCAAACACGTGAGCTACTGCATAACTACGGCTGTCTAAGTGATCTAGTTAGCCTTCCAATTTATATTGACTAAAGAAGGGATTTAAAAAAAAAATTTGTTTGGGGAGGGTATAGGCTGGATGTGGAATTGGAAGAGGATTTTTTTTTCTCACAATGTCACAATCGAAGTGCGTTTGTCTGATCTGTCAATCTATCATTGCTATTCCAAAGAAGGAAAATGTGGAAAGGCACTTTCGAACTGTTCATAAAAACTACGAAACTGACTTCCTTCCGAAAAGCGATCTGAGAAAGAGAAAGGAGAGGGAACTAAAATCTCAGTTAATCAGACAGCCGTCATTTTTCACTCGGCTGAATTCAAAAGCAAAGGCAGATACACCGAAGCATCGTTCCGGGTGAGTTACTCGATCATTAAGCATAAGAAGTCCTTCCAAGATGGAGAGATGATAAAAGAGGCCTTCGTTGAGACAGATGGCTAGGGAGAAATTCCTGCTGAGATTTCAAGACCCCTGCCGGAGAAAAAGGAGTTTCTCCTTGTCATTAAACATGCAGAATACAAGCAACTTAATAACAATCAATGGCTGCTAGACTTGGCATTTTTTTTCCAATCTGACCAACATGTTGAATGAGCTTAGTTTACAGCTGCAAGTAAAAGAGAACTCCACAGTCAATATGATTAGCTCAGTTAATGCTTTCAAACGAAAAATGCAACATCTGTCCTCAAAGCTGCAGTGCCTTGATTTGGGGAACATCCAAACCTTGCGTCAGAGCTGGAGACGCAATGGAAGGTCAAGTGCACAACTTGACAGCATGCGCTACACAGAGCAGATTGAAAATTTTCTGGGGCTCCTGGACAGTTTTGGAACTTACTCACAGAGGAAAAGTACCCAAACATAAGGAAATGTGCTACCTCCTTGACTGCATTATTCGGCTCTACTTATTTATGCGAGTCAGCCTTTTCCCACATGAAGATTAGTAAATCCAAATACTGTAGTGACCATAAAAGTATTGAATTGTTATTGTGCCATAAAGGTTATTCAGTTATGCAAGGTACAACAACATATATTTTATGTATAAAGTATACTCAGTAGATATATATATATATATATATATATATATATATATATATATATATATATATATATATATATATATATATATATATATATATATATATATATATATATATATATATATATATATATATATATATGGCATTCGTAGTCTGAATCACAATCTGATTGTATGGGTGGTTACCTGCCAGGTCGGCTAACATCCGCCACAGTGCCCTCTTTCAGTTGCGAGAAGCAGATCATAGAATGGTTGAAATAGTTTACTGTCAAATAATGCAAAGAGTATGCGACACGTATATAGCATTTTTAATGTAGGTAGATCATTTCGACCTGGTCATTTTAAAAGTAGCTCGCAAGCCAAAAAGTGTGGGCACCCCTGCTCTAGACACAGTAACAACAGTAAATGAAATGTTAACAGGAACAGGCGAACCACTGAGACAAGTGTATTGCATCTCACTGATGTAAGTTTTATAATAAAGGTCTTTTAAAACCATTCTAGGAATTTTTGGGTATGTGTTCATTTGGTTAATAGCTCATGTTATGGTTTATTTCCCTTTTTCTATGGGATTCCATTTTTTTGTGGGTCTGCGTGGTTATTTTACCTGCCTATAGTGAAAAAAATATTTCAACTGGGTGATTTGTAATGGCAGAAAACTGCAAATGAATGTATTGCTTCTTAAAAAAAAGCAGGTATTTATGTTTACATTTATGTTCTGGTATTTTGGGATTGATTAAATTATTCACAGTGGAAGTACCCAGGATTTCCTTAACTAGAAAGCTGCAAATCCAGCCAACTGATAGCCTGACGGAATGTTTTAAGCAATTCAGTAAAATTAATAGAAGTAAAGGGAACTTAAAAGAAAGCAAAACTTCTGCAATAACTTGCCAAGCATGCAGACATCGCAGAGCAGTGGAGACAATTTGGAAACTCCTTCTTAAATGTGTGGGACATCTGAAACTGAGAAAAGTGTCCCTTTAGCCCATAAATGAGTTTCATTCTTAGACAGCAACTATGTATGCTTAGTTACAGTTATTAATTATTGAATGTCTTCCCCAACAGAACAAAGTCCCAGAGTGAACCATGGATCAATGATGGTGCCTACTTCGATGGTTCTGGGTATGCTGAGGTGGAAATCCAGTCTGCCCTTATCATGACAAGTCGCTTTGAGCAGGAAGTAAAGATCCTCTCCTACAATGGCATTTTGTTTTTCTTTGAAGGCAAAGTAAGTCAGTCTTATTTTTAAAGTATTGATTATATTCACAGAAATAAAAATTTCATATGATATTTAACTGATGTTTTAATATAGCTACAACCAGGCCAAAACTGACACACAGGACAGAAATATTTTTATAGGGAAAAGCTGAAAATCATTTGAAGCTGAATTCAAAACTTAGCAAATATGTGGAAATACTCAGTAAAATGCTCTGTGTTAACTGGCTTAGTGAAATAATTCACTGATTTGTCAATCTGCCTGCTGTTTTCTCATTTCGTTTTCTTAAATATCTAGTCTAACTAATAACTGCCCAGTACCAGGAGTAATAAAAGAAACTACAGAGCATTGGACATAAACATTAAATAATTAATTATGAACAAAAACATTGTGACTTGTGCTATATGTTTAAAGAGCAGCACCATAAAGTAATACAAGTTTTTGCAGGATGTTCATTAACTAGTAACTTACATTGGGGTTTGAATTCATGCCACGCTAAATAGAAGGTATTTCAAGAAAGTCTACTATTTAAGAAGAGCAATTTGATTGAGATTTAAAATGTTTGTTGTACTTCCATTAGGCGGTTCTTTTGTAGTGGGGCGTCTTTACTCTGATTAACCACTGACCCACCATGCCATCCATTTTTGCACAATAGTAAGCATTCATTTTACAATTTATCCTAGAATTAAGGGCAGGATGGTGGCACAGGGGTTAGTACTGCTGTGCCACAGATCCAATGTTACAGCTTTGAATCCCACGCCCAGTCAGTGTGTTTGCTTGTTCTCTGTGTGTCTGCATAGGCTTTTCTCTGGTTGTTCCACCTCCCTTTCCATATCCCAAAAAAACCGCATGGCATTTTAATTGGTGGTTATAAATTGAATCAGTATGAGAGAGTGTGTGTGTGACTGGGCCATGGGATCGCCCGGCCTACTATGCAGGGCTTTTTCCTGCCTTGATGCTGCTGGGCTTTGTTGAGTCTTGTCTCTAATCGTAACCTAAATCCATAAACAAATTGAGAATGTTATGTCAATGAATTAATGATGACATTTAATAAAAGTGTTGATGATGTAACTGTCTGAGACATCCTTCCTGTTTGTCCCTGAACACTTTATTCTGGTTATGACTGGACACCTTTTATTAGTCTCAAATGGCAAAACAAAAAAGCAACAGTAACTCCAGCTGTGTCTCTGATAAGCCATGCACCTCTGTACTCTGTACACATAATGATGTTGACCCTGTAAACCTATGTGTTGTCTCTTTTAGGAATGTTTCATCTGCATTGCTGTGAAGGATGGGAATTTAAAATTTTATTATGACTTTGATAATGAATTTAAGGAGGCCCAGCCTGTGAAGACTGACATGCCGACTGACATTAGTGATGCAAAATCTCGAGGGGTAATGACTTATTCACTTTTTTCCTGATTACATCTGACATTCACTTGTGAATTCTTCAATAATAAAACATATTTAATAATTAACTTTATCAATTATTGCGTTAAGAAACAAAAATCTGAATATTTCCTCTATAAAACTGTATTAGTTTTACATTGGTCAGAGACTAAGCTCCATATTTGACTAGTACAACATGGCCCCAGAGAATGAAGACATGTTGCATGTTGGCCAAACATGTAAGTTACTCAGTACATGTGACAATAAACTTGAACTGCAGCTTAGTAAGTAATGCTGAGGATAATGAAGAGCCATCAATAGATACCTGCTTTCTTTAATGTTCATGTTATAACCGGTCTCCTCGTGTTTGCCCATAAAACATGGCAATGTTAATACATGAAAACTATTATAGTGGTAAAACAAAACTGCATTTTTTCATTGCCTGACCCCTTATTTAATTTAAGGGTGTAAGACACTTTTCGCTGTCTGCTGCTTTAACAACAAACATACTGTACAGTAAATATAAATGTTAATAATATTAAGATGATTATTAATACTATGCCTATTCTTAAATGGTGGAGAAAGAAAGAAACCTTGTACAGAAATGTAAAGTACTATTTTTCCGTAGATTCAAGTTATAATCCGCATCCAAAGTTCTAAAACGAAAATCTATGTTCGAATGGAGAGGATGGTGCTTTTCAACGTGGACTATGATGGCCCTGCTCTAGAGTTCAGTCAGATGTACTACTTAGGAGGTGTGCCAAAGGAAAAACTCCCACAAAGGTAAGTAGAATCTCGGGTACAAATCGTGAAGGCTCATGGTCTATCCTGTCAGCTTCTATAGTAGACACCCCTTGGTGTGCAGGTGTGAATGAGAGTGTGCTCCTAATATATCTAATTCATGATCTAAACTGAAACGCAATGTTTGAAGAGCTTCATCAAAGGAGATGTATGAACACTACAATATGGAGGAGTACTCTGGACAAAATGAAATACATAAATATGCAAATAAATGTATTGAGAAATATGACAATCAAATAAAAATAACAAAATGATGTGTGAGTGTAACTAATTAAATGTGTCATGAAATATATGTATTTTGCTGTTTATTTCTTTATGTTTTTGAATACATGAATGCCGACTGAACGTCTTTTTGTTTGTACAGCAGTTGCCACTGTGCCTGTGATAGTCTCTTTAATAATAATGATTTTATTTGTTTTAATGGCAAGACTTAAGTGACAGTGAATCGAAATTGAAATGGATGAGAGTTTACCTGGTAACATTCGTTTTTATTTCCCAGCCTTAGTACACCTTGCCCAGCTTTTTACATACCGCGCGTACGAGTTGTGGAGTTTAAAGTTACAGCCCTGGCCAAGCGTTCACCAGCCGACAAATGGGTTCACATTGTTTACATGAGGTTAGCAACAGCTTCAGGAAGGTTCGCTTTTATTCAGTTTTTCTAATGTTTATTTAGTTTGATTTATTTAGTTTATTTCAGTTTCTCTAATGTTTATTTAGTTTATTTCAGTTTTTGAATTTTTGTTTATTTAGACAAGGATGGACAGGATTAGAAATGAGTACATTAGAGGGTCAGCTCAAGTTGCACGGTTTGAACAGAGGAGAGATGCTGAGTATATTGGGATAAAGATGTTAACGATAGAGCTGCCAGGTAAAATAAAAAGATGAAGGCCTAAGAGAAGGTTTATGGATGTGGTGAGAGAGGACATGCAGGTGATGGGTGTAACAGAACAAGATGCAGAGGACAGAAAGATATGGAAGAAGATGATCTGCTGTGGCAACCCTTAACGGGAGCAGCTGAAAGAAGAAGAAGAAGAAGTTAAAGGGCCTCCTTACTATGTGTACAAATAAAAACAAATTTAAGAACTGCGGTCAGATTTCCCCTTATTAGGTGGCTGAGCATGGGTCTCGAGTTCGGACAGGCAGGGGGAACAATTAAAGCCTCTATAAAAACTTTGTGGGTGCATAAGGTACGGTTATATGGTTGAGTGAGAGCAAAGCCAGCTAGTGGAATAGCTGTGCTGTGGCTCAGTGTATGGCTGCTAAATAGGAGCTGCATAGATACTCCTATGAGCCTGGTTAGACTTCTGGTTGATAGATAGATAGATAGATAGATAGATAGATAGATAGATAGATAGATAGATAGATAGATAGATAGATAGATAGATAGATAGATAGATAGATACTTTATTAATCCCAAGGGGAAATTCACATACTCCAGCAGCAGCATACTGATACAAAAAAACAATATTAAATTAAAGAGTAATAATAATGCAGGTAAAAACAGACAATAACTTTGAATAATGTTAACGTTTACCCCCCCCGGGTGGAACTGAAGAGTCGCATAGTTTGGGGGAGGAACGATCTCCTCAGTCTGTCAGTGGAGCAGGACAGTGACAGCAGTCTGTCGCTGAAGCTGCTCCTCTGCCTGGAGATGACACTGTTTAGTGGATGCAGTGAATTCTCCATGATTGACAGGAGCCTGCTCAGTGGCCGTCACTCTGCCACAGATGTCAAACTGTCCAGCTCCGTGCCTACAATAGAGCCTGCTTTCCTCACCAGTTTGTCCAGGCGTGAGGCGTCCTTCTTCTTAATGCTGCCTCACCAGCACACCACCGCATGGAAGAGGGCGCTCGCCACAATCGTCTGATAGAACATCTGCAACATCTTATTGCAGATGTTGAAGGACGCCAGTCTTCTAAGGAAGTATAGCTGGAGTTATGTAGGAGTTCTTGTTTTTTTTTGTTTTTTATTAATGTTGCGCTAATGTCAGCCATTTGTTTTTCCTTTTAATTGAAGGGTTGCTATATTACCTTACTTTTTTATTGCATAACTGGGTAACTTATGCCGAGGAAATATTATTTTTTTGTTGTTTTTTTCCCCTTGGAGAGTGGCACAGTGTGGTTTAATTTACTGTGTGGCTTTGATTTTGAGATACCCACCTGTGTGTATTCATGGGGCTCAAGTGCATTTTTGAATACAATCATTTGTCTATTCGCTGTAGATGTTCTTCAGTATTATAACTATCCTTGTGAACTGAACTTGTGGTGGAATAACCAACCTTTTTTACCACCAGGTACCTTTCTTATACCATTGTTAGATTTCTTTTTCTGCCTCTCACAATACCTTTGGTCCTGGTCAGTTCCATGCTACCTGTAAGCCGACTGTCCCCACAGTAGGTTTATGAGACTCACAACACAAAATGTGCAATGAACTGAAAACTATCATTTTCATCCGTCAAATTTGAGAGTGTGGGCTCTAGTGAGTACAATGTTTTGACTGGATGCACATCTTTGGCCACCAAGGGCCACAATTACAGTGAACACTTCAGATGCAAACTCCTGATGATTAACTTAATGTTTCTGGAACTAAAGTAGCTGTCTCACTAAGCAATTCTGGGAAACTTTTCTTTACACTCCTGTCCACAAGGTATGTGTGAGAACAGTAATGGAATTAAGTCCTATCAAACAGGCAATGGCACTTTGGAAACTCAGAACATTATAGTGAAGGTCCAGAAAAAGGACAGCCTACTCATTACTTCAAACAAAACCATTGATTTTACAGAAAATCTGTACAAGCATTATAGAGTGATGTATCCTCTTCTACATCCTCATTTAAGCTGTGCCCAAAAGCAAGAGGTTAAAACAGCTTGTGGCCTTTCAAAGCCACTGTATCTCTGTTTATTGTTCTGTAAGTTTTATTAAATATTGGGTTTCATATTTTTTAATATAATTATACTTGATTTTTTTTTTTACTCTTTTTAAAGTCTGAAGATCCTGTTCCCAGAAGGAGGATCCGTTAAAGGCTGTTTCAGAAGCATTAAAGCTCTGGATATATATAAGGACTTGAAGCGAATGAATACAACTGGCGTCAGTTTTGGATGTTCCTCTGACCTCCTGGTAAACCTCAATAGCCGTTTAATGTGTGATACCAAGGTCACACTATCCATTGCAAACTTTGTAGCAAACTAAACTTCTAATTTTTTTAACTTTTTAAAATACCACTAGTTGGCATTTTTTGAAATGTGCTTAATTTTATTTTTTTTAACCTTGTAGTTGGCTCGAACAGCCAAATTCAACGGAGATGGATATCTTGACCTGTCCTTGGACAATGTCCCCAGTCTAATGAATGATTTCTATGCTGGGTTTGGCTTCAGAACAAGCCAAAGTAACGGCCTCATGTTCTCCTATAACACTGCGGTAGGTTTAGCATCAGCTCTCTTTTTGGCTCCTTTCAGTGTATGTATATCTTTACGCTGCTGGCTGGATTAGTGCCTCTTAATTTCCGTGGTGTCAGTGACTGTGTGCTCCCATTGGGAGTTGGTGAGTTATTAAATAACAAAAAAGAGAATAATTAAATTAGATGTAACTGATTCCTAAATGAGATGTCACTTATTGCTTAGATTACACCAATGTGAGGTCCATAGATCGATAATGATGTCTTCCTAAAATAATCTGCTCATGCATAGGAAAGCTTAAAATACACACCATTGACTGTTAAAGCTATTAACTGTGTCAATGTCTAAAAATCCTAGTATTCTGACTACTGTTATGTCCATTGTTGTTTGCCAGAATCTTGTTTGCGAGCATCCTGATTTGTTCTGCTCCATATTTGGAGATATAGTGTCATTGTTGTTTTTATTGTCTTTAACATTATTTTTATAATGTCATCTCCACAGTTTTTTTGGTTAAGGTGTTCTTGAAAGATGCCACTATTTCATGGGCACCACCTCAACAGCGGCCACTGTTAACCACATATGCCAACAACCTGTCATGTGATGTCGCTGTTCTGCTGCTGGAAAATATGGCGACACACCCAAAATTGTGTTCAAACTGTATAATATCCAGGAGCCACTGGATAATCCAACAAAGACCCACATTAGTTAGTGCATTAGTGCTAAACCAAGTCAATAAGAAAGCAACTTAGATTTGACTTCTGGAAAACATTTTGGTTTTGTCCAAAAGGCTCAGTTGATTGTCATGTATCTGATATCAGTCAATTTGAAAATCCCAAAAAACAACAACACTTTCTGTTTGCTGCTCAAGTTTTTCCTGAATCCATTTCAAACAAAAACATGATAATTGAGAATCTGGGGCTATTTGAACAACTGTTTGTAGGTGACGTCAGGTTTCTGACGTTTCCTTTCTGTTTTCACAATGCTTGCAGCATATCATTTTCTAGGCCTTGATCCTCACACTGCTATTTGAGTTGTTCCTGTACACGTCTATGACCTCCAGACTTATCAAAAGCTCTGAAGGTATCTGCTTTTAGGTTTTTTGTTTGAAGTCATAATCTATAGTTATAAATGTATACTACTGATATCTTAATCATGAAAAGCATGTTTGTCTTACTTCTCCTTGTAATACTGTACCTTTTAGACAATATATACAAGCACCTTACATTAAACCTAACCTGGACCTTTAGGCGTCCTCTGAAAAAGCTGGATCTGATATTAAAATGTAATTGTATCTGAGTATACACCTAAAATTAACATCGTGGAAAAATAAATAAATCAACAGTTTGCCAACATGACAATGACTACTAAATGAAAACATCAACAATCTCTGACTTTCACCTGAAACACTGGCATTAAGACTGATTTATATTTCACTATGGAGCCTATGCTGTAGGTATGCTATTGCCCATATAGCCTGATGTTCACCTCCTCAAAAATGTGAATCACATCAACGTGAACCCAATGCAGACTCCTGTGACTGATTGGCCAGTTTTATAACTACATATTTCCTGAAATTCATGTCTGTTCATTTTCTTGTTTGGAAGTCTGTTAATGTAAGAAAAAGTGAAAAAATGTGAGGGACAAATATATTCTCTTACAAAGAAAAATTTATAGCAAGAAGAGCGGGAATCCAGTAGGGCAAAAACTGACAGCATTTTTATGGATCATCTGCTTTTCTTGTGTGGTATAAACACCACCAACTCGTGTTCAGGCGTGTACAGAAGTATAAACTTAACAGCGTAGGCTCAACACAGAAGTATAAATCAGCCTTTACAATCCATTGCTATTTGTACTGGCCAAGGTGCTTTTCTTATATCATTGACAACATTCACAATAGTTGAATGTGTCCAACTGTGCCATTATATATTATAAAATTATAATAGAAACTTTTTTATTCTAAAGTATTTGGCAATTTTTCATTTTGTATTAATGACATACCCATTTGTTTTGTTTTGCAGGATGGAAACTGCCAAATTTACCTAGAAAATGGTAAGCTCGTACTGAAATCAGCCAATGGTGATCTCACCACAAGGACTCCTTATGCAGATGACAACAGTCACTATGTGACCCTGTACAGCAATATCAGCGGGTGAGGTTATTGATTGTTCAGATGTTTAAACAAATAGGAATTTAGAAATGTTAGAAAATGTTAATAAAATGTAATTATGGAAGTTTTCACTGTTATATTTATTTGATGGCATCCAGATTAAGAACATCCTGAATCTTTCACTACAAAAAAACATTTTTTTCAGGGTTCGTCTCTATGTGGATGGTAAACTGGAGAAGAATTCAAGAAAACTAACCAACAGGAAAAGACGGCAGCACCGTGAAGTTACCACTGGACATATTTACATTGGAGGGGTTCCGGAATCCTTCACAGTGGCCAACATGACAGGCTGCATCAGCAATTTCTTTGTCAAAAGGTACTGGCAGTCTCTTTGACTTTGGGCTCATCAAGTGAGACATCATTGTCAATAATGTTTTAAAGGTGCACTCACCTCAGAAAGAAAATAAGACAATGTTCAACCCGTTCACAGTGTTGACCGAAATCATTCAGTGAATGTGTCAAGTCAGCCATTGAATTATACAATAAAATGTCTAGTTTGAATGTAAAGTATTTTACTATGAGTTAACAGTTAAGCGTCAACAATATTAGAATGAGAATAAGCAGAATAACACAAGATACAACAACAATTCTGGGTTTCAGGATCTACTGTATGTGCTTCTCATGGTGGGGATTTCTTTGGCAGCTGTTTCAGCAGATCATACCTAACATTCCAGTCCAACCTGTCAAGTGTTTTAATGCCTCTAGGGTATCCTGCATCAGCCCGTTTTTTCTTCCCATGGTTTCTACCACCATTCATCTGTCATCTTCACAAGATGCCCTGACTGCTTCATTTGGCTATTTACAATTCAGGGGGTAGCATTACGTTGCCACAGACCTTCTGATGTCCACTAGTACTGGATTCGTGACTAATTCCACAGTTCTCCTGGCCCTTTATGGAGCTAGCAGGAAAAAGCTCACACCTAGTTGACAAGTCTGATACAAAAGGCTTGTGTGTAGAGAAGGGTCTGGCTATACAGTGTGTGCTCGTACTTTCCATCCCACTGCATGAACTTTAGTTCTTTCCCATTGGTAAAATGTTTTCCATGTCCAAAAGGTTATTTTTCAGTTGTCAAGGTATACTCAGTTAGGATCTTTCCTGTATATGCTTTTTACTGCACCTGGCCAACAACCCACATAGTGACATTACAGGAGCCCTGTTTCACAATTTCCCTGAAAAACGGCCTCCACATTGCATTCCTTTGACAATAACCTGTAAGCAAGTTTTTGGAATTTAACAAATAATCATTCAAAGGCAGTGCTTACTAAAATAAAATATGCTTTGAGAATTACTATGTGAAATCATGTCAAATGTTCATCTTTTTTTTAACATCTTTATTTAAAAGTAAACTAGGTACATGGGTTAACCCTTTGGTGACCCTATAAATGTTTTTCATTTCTATAATTGCCCTAGCTTTATAAAAATACATTTCAGTTTTTAACATATAATTCATTCATATAGAGAGCAACAGACACAATACATTCTTTCATGTCTCTGAATTGGAAGACATATTGAATTGCTGTGAAATGTTTCTGTACTGCTTTTCAGGTTATCAACTTCATATTTCCAACATGGCAAATTACTATTGCTTTTGTTAAGCAAATATGCTTGCATTACGTCCAGAAAAGGGAGCTTGAAGTCTATGTAACTTGCATGCTAGTGTTGGCCTTTATAACGATATATGCTTTTAGAGCTGTAACTTATTGGTGTTCCAGCCAGATATGTTGTATAAAATAAACACTTAAAATAAACACCTCACTCTCTTGTTCCAGAGAGAAGGATGAGCAGATGGTTGTGGATTTTCTGCAGTCCAAACTCATGAATGTGGCTTTGAGCTGCCCGGCTAGCCGACAACCCCAGCTGATGCAAGCTTTATCAAAAAGGAACCGGGGTGGTCAGGTAAGCCATCATTTTATGTTCACTTTATCTTATTTTTTATTTTCGTGATCTTCCTATTTAAAGGAGCAAAACAAAAAGCAGTGGAATAAGATTGCATGGAAATTCATGATAAAAGAGTCATTAAAATCGAAGCACATGATAACATCCTTTGGTTCTTAATTTACAAAATGTGCTTAGCTTTCAGTTCCTTAAAACCTATGTTTAGTGTCCTCACTTGTTTAACATGAAAAGGTGTTAATATCCGGCAAATGTCAGGTTACTACTGTATGAGTGAATGCAGCTGGCACCCTGTCAAGGGTTGGCTTATGCATTGAGCCTCATATTGCTGGAATGAGCTCTGGCCTCTTGCACTTCTCGATTGGGTATGGATAATGAATAAACTCCACAATATAAACATGCAATACATTATGGTCTCTTCATTTGATGTTCTGTCTTTACCTCCTGAACTGTTGGAAGTGTGTCTAATGGCCTCCTTCCATTGCACAGAAAAAAACACCAAAGTCCTTTTGCAGTGCCTTGCATCTCTGCCTCTTAGTCATCTCTGCACCCTCAGTGCCAAACAGACCTCTTGACTGGATGCTTCACTTTTCGTTTGAATCCCATTTCCCCTCACTGCTGCATTTGTTTTCTTAAGTTTCGGTAGCATCCTTTCTTTAAAGCAGCTTTCCCCCTGCATTTTATAGGATAGATGTTGTAACCTCCTGGCCTCATTAAACTTTAATCATGTTGTAGAAATGTGAAGTTCTAATCTCAAATCATTTGTTTTACAGCCAAATCTAAAGGGAGAGGTGACATCATTGTGGCAACCATCGGTGGAGCCAACTTGTAACTCCAGACTCCCAAAATCAATTAATGGAGCCTTCCAGTTCAGCAGCTCAGTAACAAGCCGCTTGGAGTTTGACGGCATTCCAGATTCTTTCCAAGACAGGTAAGATGATGCCAGGTTTCCATCCAAGCTAACTGTAAGACTCTTTTAGTTTTTGGAATCTGAGTTCAGTGTTTTTGAATCTTTATTTTTTGTAAAGAGTGCTTTTAATTATTAAAGTACCAAGAAAAGTAAGCAGAATTGGCACCTTGTATGCACAGTGGTGCTTGGCATAAATCTATTATTACTTGGTTGACACCTTCATCAAAGGCAACTTACAACGTTTCAGATAAAATTGGTTGAATTTCTTCTCCAATTAGAAAACAAGCAAGTGAAGTCACATGGTGTCAGTAGCAGAATTTGATCCCACAACTTCAGGTTTTGAAGTCCAAGGCTTTAATCACTAAGCCACACTGCCTTAATATGTCTTGGATACCAGCAGAAGCAGTGAGATTTTGCAGATATTTTCACAATTCCATTGTATAATGATGACATACAAATTACCACTCACAGAAGATACATGCCACAGTGTTCCATTCTGACCTTCTTGTACTGAGTGCCACTTTAAGTGCAAAAAAAGCAATGTATGGTTGTTCTTGAAGACCAGCAAGAACACGGGGAAACAGATGGAAGTTGGCCAAGGGTAAATTTCACACAAACATTACAAAGCTTTTCTTCACACAGAGAATGGAAGACAAATGGAAGAAGTTAGCAAGCAGTGCGGTAGTGTAGTTTTAACCATATGGATAGGTGTGTTTGGTGATTTTCTATGTGAGGAATCCATATCTGGTGTTATTTTTTTTTTTTACTTGGCGTGCCATTAAAAAGAAAATCATGTTTTTCATTTTTTACTCGATTCTATGGAATTGGTCACGTTAAGTCGCATCACATGAATTGACTCCATAAATATGGCACAGATTACACACTGCATTTATCCTTCAGTGAACATGAAATTCTTGTACTTCTTAGTGGTTGTTAGCTTATTTCCATGTAGATCATAACAGTAGGATTTTATGTTCTGGTTTACACCTCATTCTGAATTTGACTTTTGATTTCATCTTGCTACTTTGGTTCCTGGCTACTCATTTTCATTTGGATGTCCTGGTATTCTGACCCTTATTTGCTTCTTAATCATGTGCTCACAATAATACTTGGGCACTTCACAACACGTTGGACTTTAGTGATCTTCAAATCTTGACGCAATGTTGTTTTGAAGAGTCTTGAAGAGTAGGGATGGCAAGTTTGTTAGGCTGAATGGCCTGTTCTCATCAAAACTAAGTCACCACCAACAGTGACTAGAAGCAGAGCCATCAAACTAGCAGATAAAAGTGGAAGTGCCTCTGCTCTGGCATCATACACATGTGATGTATTTGTTGGAATGCGTGTCAAGAAGGAGGCTGCTCTCCATGTTTTCACACTCGGTCCACTCAATGCTTTCCAGTACAGATGATCTTTTTCATTTCACATTACACATAAGCTTACAGTCTCTGTGAACTGTAAAAGTAACCAATAAAGTGTAAATGTTGGAAGGGTATCTGCTCTAACTTTGGCATTGAATGAAGTGCAAAGGAAGCCAGGAGGCCTATTTATGGTCTGTCCTTCATTTGGTTTAATGAACAGGTTTGATTTGATGTTTGTAGTAATGGTCACAGAGTTTGAGACAGACATTAAACAGTAAATATGACAAAAATCACATGTTGGAATGCATTGGAAATTCCACAAAAGTGATGAAAAAAGGATTTACCCAACATCTCTTTTGGTCTTTTAAGTCTGGCTATATGGGACACCCAATACTTCCCCTGGAAATAGGACTGATATGCAACTAGAAGACTCTGGGTCATTGTGCTGATAGAATAAGGAAGATATATTTACAGTATACAGTCGACCCTTGATATACGACTGGCCTGACATGCGAACGACTTGGTTTACGACCAAAATTTTTGTTTTGAATTATGACCAAGATCTTGCGTTATGACCCGAATGCGGTCACGTGTATCTGCTTGTGCGATTGTAAACAAACAGCCGAGAGCGTTTGTAAGCGTCAGTCAGAGCCCAGATACATGTGTTTGTGGACATAATTTTGGTCAGTGCAGTGATTTATATAATTTATTTTAATAATTGCTAAGGAAGGAAGAGAAAGTAATGAAGGTAAAGAAAGCGATCACAATTGGAATGAAGAAGGAAATTGTGTGGAAATATGAGAGTGGCGTTCATGTGACCGATCTCGCTAATATGTACAGCATGTCGAAATTCACCATCCATCCATCCATCCATCCTCTTCCGCTTATCCGAGGTCGGGTCGCGGGGGCAGCATCTTGAGCAGAGATGCCCAGACTTCCCTCTCCCCGGCCACTTCTTCTAGCTCTTCCAGGAGAATCCCGAGGCGTTCCCAGGCCAGCTGGGAGACATAGTCCCTCCAGTGTGTCCTGGGTCTTCCCCGGGGCCTCCTCCCGGTTGGACATGCCCGGAACACCTCACCAGGGAGGCGTCCAGGAGGCATCCTGATCAGATGCCCGAGCCACCTCATCTGACTCCTCTCGATGCGGAGGAGCAGCGGTTCTACTCTGATCCCCTCCCGGATGACTGAGCTTCTCACCCTATCTTTAAGGGAGAGCCCAGACACCCTGCGGAGGAAACTCATTTCGGCTGCTTGTATTCGCAATCTCGTTCTTTCGGTCACTACCCATAGCTCATGACCATAGGTGAGGGTAGGAACATAGATCAACCGGTAAATTGAGAGCTTTGCCTTATGGCTCAGCTCCTTTTTCACCACGACAGACTGATGCAGAGCCCGCATCACTGCGGACACCGCACCGATCCGCCTGTCGATCTCACGCTCCATTCTTCCCTCACTCGTGAACAAGACCCCAAGATACTTGAACTCCTCCACTTGAGGCAGGATCTCGCTCCCAACCCTGAGAGGGCACTCCACCCTTTTCCGGCTGAGGATCATGGTCTCGGATTTGGAGGTGCTGATTCCCATCCCAGCCGCTTCACACTCAGCTGCGAACCGATCCAGAGAGAGCTGAAGATCACGGCCTGATGAAGCAAACAGGACAACATCATCTGCAAAAAGCAGTGACCCAATCCTGAGTCCACCAAACCGGACCACCTCAACACCCTGGCTGGAACTAGAAATTCTGTCCATAAAAGTTATGAACAGAATTGGTGACAATGGGCAGCCCTGTCACCATTGTCACCGAAATTCACCATCTCGACAATTTTACAAAGAAAACATTTGTATAAGGAAACTCCTCCCAAACAATAACCACGTTCCATTTCATTCTCCTTCTCCTTCCTTCCTGCAAGCCAAAGATGTCAACTTAAATGGTGAGTACAGTATGAAATTGTTGTTTCTGGTAGGCTAGGCACTTTTTATAACTTTTTGGTTAGTACATTAGAAAAATTATTGGTGTTTTTGGTAAATTATGCACATTATACAACCCTTTTTTATTAAAAAAAGTTAAGTAAGTGTTGCTGTGGTAGGTTCGGAACACATTAAGGGCATTTCCATTATTTCTTATGGGAAAAATAGTCTTGACTTACAACCAACCTGAGTTACAACCAGCCCTCGCGAACGAATTGAGTTCGTAAGTCAAGGGTCCACTGTATTATGCATATTTTTCATTGCCAGTTATTTCAGAATTATTCTTACTGCTGTAACATTTTGAATAGGTCGCACTTTTCAATGGACGTGAGACTGAATTCCACCAATGGACTGTTGTTCTATGTGTCAGATGATGAGGAAGACTCCGCAATGGCACTCTATGTGTCCAACAGCCGTTTTGTGCTCTTCATTGATATTGCAGGAAAAAAGCTGAAAATCAGGAGCCGGGAAAAGTACAGTGATGGCCATTGGCACACGGTGAGTACGCTGAGCTGGGGGACAAATCAGCCCAGTTCCATGGTACTTGGCATAGATCTAGGACACTGTGAAGAGACCTGATTCGCCTGCTTCATTAATGATTCTGAGTGTGCCCAGTGCAGGACAGTTGTCAGTTATAGCCAGACCACATCTTAATCTCCTTCACTGGGTGTTTAATTTCCAGAATCCTTTAAAATTGCCTCATTATGAATTTTAACATGAAAGGAACTTGCTCAGATTGTCAGAATTCTGGTTTTGATAAAGAAGGCACATCGATAGTGGTTGTTGTAAAATAAGGCACTGTTATGCACAGTTTCAGAGAAGAACATAGTAAGAAAAGATGGATTATTATAATCACTACATTTGAATGTATAAATGTATTATAATGCCTCATATTTGTTTACTTAGGTTTTCTTCAGTAGAGAGAAAAGCAAAATCCAACTGGTTATTGACGGACTGAATTCCCAAAGTGGGACACTACCTGCAGCCACAAGCCTGCTGGTCAGCTCACCTTTTTATGTGGGAGGCGTTCCTGCTGGGAAGTGTAAGAAGCATGCCAAAGTAAGAAACTTTTCCTTATATCTGGTTCTAAAAGTCATACGGAAGACAGGATTTGGAAATATAGATTTGTTCCCAACATCATTCATCCATTATCTGAGCCTGGTTGTCGAAGGCAGGGTTAGAAGGAGCTAGCTGGCATCTGACTCACCATCACAGAGCATAATGCAGGGTGCCAGTTCACCACAGGACACCCTCACACTGGGGCAATCAACCTAATATCCACCAGTAAACCCCCGATTCTCTAAAGAATCGCAAATGCAAATCCGATGCAATATTTGTCCACACACGCGAAAGCAGTATGGGCCATTTCCAGGTGGTGGTTTGATATTTAGCCCGGTAGATGCAAAAGCAAATGAACTATTGTAGGATCTAATGCATTCCATAAAGCTTTTACTTATGGGTACATTGTTAGTCAAAAGCTTCTGTAAATATTCAGGATATTCATCCAAAGGAGGCAGCTTAACTTGACCTTTTTGACAACAACGTGAAAACTCATCAGTTGTACTGCCAGTTTTTTCTTCAAGAAAGTTAAGTGAATGACAATGACTGCAAATGACACTCATCAATCCCAATGAATTTTCATGAACAGTGGACTCATTATAGAATGCGTTCTCAGCTAACTGGCGGAATTGTTCAGCGTCTGTCCGTCGTTCCTGTCTTTGGCTTTTTCTTTCTTAGAATACTGAACGTCTTAAACCTTTTAAACGACTTTGTAGCCTTTCTGCAGTTTCTTTTTGGATCCATGCCTCTCTTGCATCTGGTGTTTCAGAAGCGCGTTGTAGGCGACTTCATTCATTGTTTTTATCCATATGGGCTCGGTTTTGTATTTCTAATCGTTGAGCTCTTTGTTTTTGGAGCCGTGACTCCTTTGCTTCTGCTGTTTCAGAGGCGTGTTGTAGGCGCCTTCGTTCATTGTTTTTATCCATACGGGCTCATTTTTGTGTTTCCGTTAGTTGAGCTGTTTCTTTTTGGAGCTGTGACTTCTTTGCTTCTGGTGTTTCTGAAGCGCATTGTAGGAGCCTCCGTTTATTGTTTTTATCCATGTGGTCTCGTTTTTGTTTCTCTGTGGCTGTGTCGTTAGGTACAACTCTTACTTTTAATACTGAATTACCGTTATGTGATTCAAATATGTCACACTGACTGCTGGCACAGTGGATTAGAGCAAGTTTAGTTTGCAGGTTGTGTTGTTTGGGCGCCACCTACCGACTCTGGGAAGCTGCTGGGTTTGACTCTGGGGCGTTGAGGTGCTCTGGCGCATGCGCCTCGGTGCGTCCTGCGTTCGTGCATATATTAAACTGTCATTTAGTAATATAGATATCTTTGGGAGGAAAACTGTAGTAAAATCTGTACATACATGTAGGGAAGGTCTAAATGCCAAACAGACAGCAGTGGAGCTGAAATTCACCACCATATCCTAGAGCTTTAAGGCTGCACTGCTACCTACTCTGCCATCATAAGTTGCATTTTAGGCAGAGAGACCATTCTGAATCGACTGCATAAGTGTGTGTGCGTATCCAATGATGGGCTCCTACCTTACACTCTGCTGAAATGGATTCTGCTTTCTTTTGATTATGAATTTGATTAGACGGTTTAAAAAAAGACAACAAATGGATTGACAGAGAATGTCATCGGTACACACAATGTCACTTGTACACAGCTCCTGTCTTTCCAGAACAAACAACACACACCACTTTAGAAAGGCAATAAGTGTTATTAAAGACCTCAGCTTAACTACATAGCTGATTTTCTCACTCCTCAGTTCTGGTAAATAGTATAGGACCATTAGCACTCACACAGTTTGATTCAGGGTCAGTTTTTTTCCCACAGGTCATAAGGCCATTCATACTAATAACTCTGTAAGCGTTCCTGATGTCAGTTCCCATGGATCTATCATTTTATGTTGTATTTAATGTGTTTTTTTGTATTGTACTACTGTCATTGGTCAGTAAGAATTTCATTGTACTGTACTGTGTATACATGATAGTAAATTTGAAACTAAACCTGGTCAGATTTAGAAAATAAAATTAATTTTGACCAGCAGATGGTGAGACTCTGTGTGTCTCTGGCAACAGTTGTTACAGTTAATGACATCAATTTCTTCAATAATTGATTGAAAAGTCAAGCAAAATGACACCTTTTATGTCAGAGAGGAGCCTGAGTTGTCTCGAAAGCTTACATATTGTAATCTTTTTAGTTAGCCAATAAAAGGTGTCATTTTCCTTGACTTTTCACTTCATTCATAATGGCTAACACGGTACAACACCCTAGTACTTCAATAATTGACAAAGCAAGCAAACACTACAATGTTCATGTTGATGTTGTCTTCCATCCAGTCACCAATAACTCTGACTCGTAACCAATATATTAAATAATTGGCTATAACATTAATCACAATGTTCATTTGCAGTAACATTTTAGCATTCTGCTTAAATTTGAACATTAAACAAAAGTGGGAGAGATATCTAAGAAAGTACATGAAGATAGGTAGAAGTGGTATGGACATGTGATGAGGAGAAACAATGAATATGTGCACAAAAGAGTGATGGGAATGGAAGTATAGGAAAATGAAAAAGAGGGAATGCCAAAGCAGAGGTGGATGGATAAAGGAAAAGAAAATTTGAAGGAAAAGAGCTTGACTGGCGAGAAGGTGCAGGATTGAGCTGTTTGAAGAGAACATCAACCCCACATAGAAGTAGGGAAGGATGAAGAGGAAGAAGAAGAAATAGTTTACATTTGAACATTAGAAAAACTTTAGCCATTTAGCCCAAAAAAGTTCACCCATCCTGTCCACTTAACTGAAGTTGAGTCTTGAAGATTCCTAAAGTTCTTCTGTCTACCACACTGCTTGGTCACTTATTCCATGTGTCCATGCTTCTCTGTGTAAGGAAAAACTTCGTAATGTTTGTGCGAAATTCACCCTTAACAAGTTTCCAACTGTGTCCCCGTGTTCTTGTTGAACTAATTTTAAAGCAACAGTCTCGATCTGCTCTTTTAATTCCTTTCATAATTTTAAACACTTCAGTCATGTAACCTTTAAGACTTCATTTGCTTAAAACTGTAGGCAACCAACTAGATTCAATGTTTGTATCCATCCGTCTATTTATTTCCAAACCTTTCTTAACCCTGTTCTGTTCTTTAATCATGTAGGTGATCACACCCTATGTTTCTGTATCAGCAGGGGCCCAAGACCACATATAGAATTTTTAGTAAATGGTGACTGTGCCCATTCAACTGGCTACTTTTTTGTTCCTGCAGGAAATTTCTGTCAACGGTTTTGTTGGGTGTATCAAGAATGTGAAACTGGACAGAAGGCCACTTGGTGCCCCGGCCCGCACCTTTGGGGTTGTGCACTGCTTTGAAAGCAGCCTGGAGAGTGGTGTGTACTTTGCAGCAGAAGGAGGACATCTAACTCTTGGTAATTCTTTATTTGTTTCTACAGTAGTGTCCATTGCTAACCAGTATAACTCTAGTTTTATTCCATGCCTTGAAATTTAAATAAAAATTAAGCTTAACTTCTTCAGTAACAAGCTGAAAGGAAATGTTCGTACACAATAATGCCATTCATCATCTGTGGTTACATAAAGGTCACATATCTTTTTCATCCCTTTTTCCTAAAACACTCTCGAGAAAACAAAAAAAAAAATGAAACTCCTGTTCTTCTGCAACAGCCTTTACACCAGATAAAGTAAAGTCAAATAGTCTTTATTTTTAAAGTACAGTATGCGGCATCACAAAGCTCAAGGGAATTGAAAATAACATGATGCAATGGAAGATAACTGACGTCCGTGTTAAACCGCACCAAAGAGCACCGACAAATGAGGCGAAAGTGCAAAAGTATTTTAGTGTATTAGAATCACAAATGACAAACAATCCGACTTCTGTCAAGTGCTCCTGTCTTATTTACACGACAGACCCCAGTCATAATCATAATCATTTTCATTCACTTATTCATTTATCCATTTATTCGCTTCTGAAATATTTATCTCTGATTTTCAGTTAGTCTTAATGAATTGATGTCTCAATCAGAGGTGGCTCCTGGTTTTACACCCTTTGTTTTTTGTGGTCACTGTACAGGAAAGACGTGTTCAGAAAATGAAAAGATGCGTAGAGTTTTATTGAATGAAAGTTAACTCCATGAGGCTAACTTTAAATGTGTGTCAATGACACAGACAAACATTTGAAAGATCAAAACAGTGGAACTGCTTTTAATATTAGAGGACATTTTCACTCCTGTTCTATGAGATCTGTCAAATTATCATTGCCCTCAAAATTTTCTCTTTAGGTATAAACTAGTTGATCTTCCTCACTTGAATATTAGGATTCATGACCGGCATCTTTCTAGTTTTAGGAGAAGATGTCACCAAGCATATGTGATGCCTCCTGTTATTAACTTAGGGCCATAAATAACAGAATAAGTACTCTCATACTCCAAAGCCCCACATGGGTGTGCTTTATTAAAATGTTCAGCTGCTCCTGTTTTCCTACATCACACAATGATGAGGAGGTTTGGTTACCTAAGACCCTAACGTGCTCACTTTGAGAGAACTAGCGTTCCACCCAAGTTAGCTCCTTTGATATGATCGGATTCTGCTTTCATTTTTTTCTGCCCTTTCCTAAACTGGTCAGGATTTTCTGGGAATATCAGACCCAGTGACTCCATTTCTGCAGTTTGTTTTTAACTAAAGGCTTTACATGATTTTTGGCACCATTTCATTTGGAGAACAGGCACAGCTATCTTGTGGATTTTGCATCATTCATTACCTAGGTAACATTTCCCACAATTCACCTGGACAACACAATGATGATATCATCGTGACTATTTAAGAGTCGCTGTTTTTAGTTTTCATTTATCTGAGAATAGCTAAAAACCCCTATTCTTTGTATTTCTGGCTTTAAAATACAAATTTCTTTCTAACTTTTGATTACTATTTAGGGTTTTCCTTTTTTCCTTTGCTTTGTGGTTAACAAAATTTGGACATCTCTAACTACATTTACTCTTCTGGTCCTTTTCACAAAAAAACACTCTGTCCAGCTTACCCAGATCATCCTTTCTACCACTCAACACCAAATTTTAAGAATGGCAGAGTAAACATTCTCGTAACATGGATAGTCACACACTACTTGTGTTTGTAATCTCTATCCACATGGTATTTTGTTGTTGTCTACCATACTGCCTGATAAGCTGAATGAACTTCATTCTGTGAAATGTTGCTTGCTTTTTAGGCAATTCCTTCACGATCAGCCAGGACTTCGAAATGATGCTGGAAGTTCGACCCTTGGCACAAACTGGTTTGCTGTTCCACATTGGAAGAAAGGGACATCACCTAACTCTTTATACCCAGAATGGAAAGGTAAAGTGGAGGCTGAATTCTGCCGGGGTGTTTAGCTAGACCACAGCTGTGCTAATATCTGTAAAAGGATGATAAATAATAAACCAGCTAGGATGTTGGCAGGGCACAACTAATCTGACTGTAGTTTCTGGCCCACTAGAATACCACTGAACGCTAATTTCTGTGCCTCACTTTGACACATCAGGTTACAGTTGAAGTTGATAATGGAGCTGGTCGATTTTCAGTATCATTGATGCCGAAGCAGTCACTCTGCAATGGTCACTGGCACCACATAGCGGGTAAGAGCACTTCTCTTCATTCTAGTAAATCCCAGTACTAATAACTGTCTCTGCAGAGCAGAATATTCAGGAGCAGGTACAGATTGTCAGCTCCGCTGAACAATATAAAGGGCATCTAAATATTTGGAAATATGTCAAAAATCTGAAAATACAGCGGCGTAACTAAATGTGAACTCCATTTGTCGATTAAAGTGTTGGTACACTGAAGAATGCATTGCATCATGGATGCTAGGTCACAGTGATTCTCTCACATGTAGCACTGATTTGGAAATGTGCTAATCAGATATGGTGAATGGAGCTCATAATCGAGGCAGGAGGCTGCCTCCACTGAAATAACACCTGTTCCATTTTCTCTCCGCGTGGAGAGAACAGCCTAAACTGTTTTTATTTTTTTGTTACCATACTGATTCTGTCTCTTTGGGTGCTCAATGGCTTTCTGCTGGATAGGTGTAAAGCACACTATAACAGAGGCAAGAACATACACATTGTTATCTAAACACAGTGTTTCAAGCCTTATAGTCAATGGAACATTAAGCATTATAATTCCAAAGACCTTATATTAGATATGAACAAAGACGAGGTGATTCTTAATAATTTTGATATACTAACTTAAAATGTGCTAGATAAACGTCAAACTTAAAGTTTGCTCAAAATCCAGATGACTACCCAGCAGAATTTTATTTAAAAAAAATCTAAAATTTCCCTTAAACTATTGCTGTCAATTTTATTTTCGTTTCTTGAAGCCCCATCTCTCCCTAAAAGACTATAAATACAAAATAGTTAAATAGAAAAGGCAATTATTTGATAAGAGAAAACAGACTTGTTTGGTTTGGGCATGTAATAAGAATGGAAGAGAAATGACAACCATCTCAAGCATTGTACAGCTGCATGGAAGGAGGTAGAAGCAAAGGAAGAAAGAGAAAGAAGTCGATCGATTATGCAAAATTCGAGCAAATTCTTTTGCATCTTGAATTTGAGAACTGCTTTTGACATGATAAGAAATTTACTATGGAGACATCGTGTTAAAACCTCATCATCAACATCTGCTAGTGGATGAGAAAGAAAAGACAGGAGAACACAAGACCTCTTCTTATAAGTACATCAAAATCAAAGATCACCTTTGAACAGCCACTTTTGAAGAAATACTGCTGTTTTTGCACTCTAATGCTCCACCACCAGCTCAGTCATCTTGTTTTGCTTAAAGGGAGAATTCTGATCCACCCTATATACTAAAATGGGAAACTAATGAGTTGTAGCAGTTCATCAAGACCTAAAAATGCTATTCAACAGAGGACAACTCAAGACATTTTTTCTTAGCTCATGGCCATCCTTTACTCTTACGTCACACTCAGCTGAGTACACTAAACATCAAAACCAGTCTTGCCATTTCCACCGCCTTTCACTTTCTGGTACTTTGAATTCACTTTCATTTTCTCTTTTTGTTTACTTTGTTTTGCTCTCATCTTGTGAATCCTGAATGTGACTAATGTTAAGTTTGTAATATGTGAGCAGATACTTGTGCCTAGTAGGTTGCCATGCCATGCACTGTAAGGTTAAGATGTAAAGAATATTTCAAATGAGAGAGAATCATGAGGGGGCATATAAAGTGAGAGCTGACCATGACAATGTGTTGGCCTCCATGATCAATCTGCCCATCTACTTCTACATCTGCTTCATCTCAGGCATGTCGACTCTCCTATGTTTTTGCAGTTATAAAACGCCAGAATGTTATTCAGATCGATATGGACACAGAAGGAAACCATGCAGTAGGACCAAAAGGCTCGCGTTTTTCAAATCTGAAAGAAATGGCCTATCTAGGTGGAGTGCCAGGTAAGACCAACAGAAAAGGATGTTTAATTTTTAGGTTACTAGACACAAATTTAGTTGAAAAGTATTATTGTGTGAAATTAACAAAGCAGTACAGCAGCCAGCCAGTGGTGGCTTCAGAGCTACCTTTAAGCTTAAGTGAGGGGCGTCTGGGGTTTTCTATGTTTAAGTACAAACTGAACTTGATGTGCCAACCTGAAAGACGCCAGTGTTCATTAATACGGTGAATTTGCACTCAAATAAGCATGCCAGAAATAACCTCTGCTTCCTCTCCTTTACAACAGACACAGTTGAGGTCCCAGGATTGTCCTCTCCACTCCCTCCTTTCCATGGATGTATCAGAAATGTGGCCATCAACAGAGTTGTGGCTGATCTGTCCAGAACTGGGTCATTACACGGTGCTGTTGGTGTCAGTGGCTGCCCTGTTATGGAAATTTAGCACATGGTCACAACACAGGCCAACACCAGACCTATAGAGGACTCACCTAGGCTAATTTAAATATATTTATGATCAATATGAAAAGAAAAAAAAAGAAAGAACTGTTTACAGTGAGGCCACAGCAGATCTTTCAAACTTTTCAAATTGCACTTTTTTATTTAAGAAGAAGATGATTATAAAAATGTTCCCAAACCCTTTATTTGGACGAGAGGTGCTGTTGATTTATGACGTGGTGTCGGGCGTTGAGGAGGTACTGTATGTCTTATTCCCACAAGTCTGGACGGCTTCCTGAGTTTTGTGACAGAGGTGACGTTTTCACACCCCCTGCTTTGTCACCTTGTAGTTACTCTGCCGACGTAATGCATATGCTGTGGCTGTCCCACCTGTTGATATAATGGGATAAATATTAATGAATTGATTAAAACACTGGTTTTATATTTCAGCCTGAAAAGGCCCCTTATATTTTTTACTATGTAATATTGTTGTAAATCATTGGTACATGCTTTTCTATTAAAATAAATTTTCTCACCCCTTTAAGATGCCTCTTTTCCTTTGTTTGCTTTAAGCTCTTTACACCACCACTTAGCATTGCCATCACATAGTAACAAGCAAATTCCATCACCAAGCACCAACATTTTATTAATTGTATTTTATTAAATAAAAACAATAATAAATAAATGAAGAGAGTAGGAGATGTGAAGGTCAGCAATTTTTGCAAATCAAATAATAGACCACTGCTTGGTGGCCCAGTCCATGTAGACACCATTCTTCTGTTCCATATGTCAAATGCACACCTAGCATGTAGCAACCACACCAGTCATATTTATATTCATAAAAGTAACTCATGTTATTGGTCACCCACTCTCTTTTTTTTAACCTTTCAAACAAGCAAACATGAAAACAAACATTACAAAAGGTAATAAAACAAGACCAACAAACACATACACATAAGTCATTATGTAGAAACTGGCCACGTTACCTACAGGTCATCAAATAAGTTTGATATCTGTTGGCCTATGTGTACCTTCACTGCCTTTCCTCTGTATCCTTGTGTGCCACAGTCTGTCCTGGTTATGACGTTAATCTCCATCCAGCCCTGCATGTAGGCCCTCCAACCTGCAGGGAAAAACCTGGGGGTTGGTGGCAGAATTGGCATTCCAGCCACCATTAAAAACCTCACGCTGGTTCCATTCCATCTGAACTAGTATAGTGCTGAGGTGTCACCTGTTGCATGGCTGCACTCAGGTCCTTATCTGGGATACTGAGTTGGTTTGTCATGTGATGGGTGTGGCAATGCGCTGTATCAGTGCGTGCTCCTAACCTCTCCTGTTGCAAAATAAAGAAGTTGATTGTCAAATGACAGTAGATATGAATACACAGTACATGTTCTGACTGCTTCATTGATTCTATGAATTTCAGTCGATAAATTAAAGTGCTGCACATGCGTGAAGTGAGGAGCTACCAGAAACCTCACACAATCAAAGCAGGTTATTTATTATGGCAGACCAGTGGATACAACCTCCATTCGAATTCCTTATTCTACTCATGCTTCATGAGGTAAGAGAATTTGCCATCAGCATGATGACCAAATGGCAGGCAGTCAGCAAAAGGCATTGGTGTGCTGTTGGACTACCTGGAGCTCCAAGACGTGATGTTTCACCTTCCACTTCAGTGCACTCGTGTGAACCTCTGTTTGGAGTATTTGGAGAAATGCAAAGTTGCTGTTAATGTGTTACCTGATCTGTAAAAAAAGCAATTAAGGATAAACTGGATATTTTGTGTGAAAATAAAAGCAAATGAAACACACATACTAATTGTATGTGTCGCTTTAAATGCAATGAGACCAAAGAAAAGGCATTTTTAATGGCCAGGTTATATTTTCTATGTCATACAATTCACTTTAAGGGGAGGCTATACATCACAACTTGGAGAATTTAGGTAGCTTTGTTCTCCCTGAATTCAGTTTGAAGTCAGCAAAAATTCAGGGACCATTCTTGTGGTACACACTCTTTCCTATGAGAGAAACATTATAATAAGCAGTGTACTCTATCTTACATTAGAAAAGATCAGTTCAGTTGTTCAATAAAATAAACATGTTTTAAAATAAACTGTTAAATATCAAAAAGTTACCTGAGTCCTGAAATTTCCCTTTTTCAACAGACTTTATAAATATATAAATTGTTAATTCACCTTATGTGCTGTTGTATCTGAGGGTGACATCCACAGCTGCTGGGCCAACATTCGACACCAATTTCCAACCTGTCCCATAATGCACTGGATGAGCCTTTGGTGATATTTAGTATTTAGATGGGGCCCAAAATCCACAGCTAATACTTTATGTTCTGATCCCTTGATGTCACCTATCATGCCACAATACTAGTTAAGTGAGTTATGAGTGTCAGTATGTTCTCGGATGGGCTCTGCAATTAATCGGTGGTTTGCCCATGAATGACGTGCACCCAACGCTATGCAGATGTATGACTGGTTCCCGGAAACAGAGGTAAATATGCAGCTTATAAAATGGATGGATAGATGAAAAAGGATTTTGAAACAAATGGGGTTAATGATTGTAGCACCTGACTGATTACGCATGTGGTTAATCTGATCAGCCTATAATGGGGCTCAATAAGCTAATCAGCAGAAGTGACGCCAATCAGGATCCAGCATTTTGAGTGGCTGTGTTTGTCAAATCACACAGAATTTGGTATACACACAAGCGGTGTGATCACAAAAGTGCAGTTATTTCATACAGTAGGTTATTTGTTCTTAGGGAATACATGTATGCATCATGTACATATTGTACACAACACTGGAGTTGAAAAATCATTTTCTAAGTTTAAAGGATAAGCTTGGTATTTTTCAAGTCAAAAGTTATTTCTTCACAAATATGGTATGCATACATTAACCATGTGAAATTGTGTTCTAAAGTTAAGCATTTTCTATAACTTTACAAAAATACACAGCCAGTCCCAGCATTTTATAAAGCAAGTCATGGGACACAAAGCATCACTGGAAAATAAAAGCCTAAAAACTTTCTGAATACGGTACATCCTCTCTGGAACGGCCTTGTGTGTTTCTGACACAGGTTTGTGGCAACAAAAGCAACCTGGAAATATTCATCTTATCGTGTTTTCCTGGCACTACTTTTCTCAAGATAAGAAAGGTTTTCTATTAACATGTATAATACGAGTGACTTTCCTGGGAGGAGTTCTGACAAAAATACAGAAGTAAGTCAACTCAACATCAAGCATATGACACGAACAGTTTACTGTGATTTGGTCTTTCAAGAGGAAACCAAGCCCCTGGGGGGTGAAAGTTTATTGTGGAAGAAGACAAGCGTTGAGATAGCACCATTACAGCTGGCCATCTTTTAAAATGGCTGAATCTCATTATTATTGTTTTGCTTGAAAATTACATGTATAAGCTATTTTATGATATGTGTGTAATCTTGAGATACGGATCAATGCTTGATAACTTGGATGTATTCAGTAACATTTTAAGCTTTACTTTCTAGTGGTGCACCGTGCCCTATAGCCTACATTATAAAACACAGGCTCTGAATTTTTTAAAATTTAAAGAAAACACAACTTTAGAAAACAGTTTCTCATGGCAAATGTATAAATATACCATATTTGTCAAGAAATAACTGACTTGATAAATAATAAACTTTAACTAGAACCTGTTTCACTGTAGCCTGTAAATGTTCAGTCCTTTCTTTACGTAATAGTAACCCCGCTCTTCCATTTCTAAAGAAGTTATGTCACAGAAAAATAAACATAGATGCTTAGACTTTACTTTTGTTTGTGTTCTTCACATTAAATGGAAGACTTCATCTGAAAGAGCTCAGTGGCTGTGCTGGAGCACCCCAAACAGGCTTTGTGAAAGAACTGAATGGGTGCCATAAACAGGTGTATCTGATTTCATTGTTTTTGCCATTATTGAATAAATGTCCCAAGGACAGCACTTTGTCTTTAACTGCTATTCACTTTGCACAACTAATTTGCAATATGTTACAGTAAGATGTACTTTATTATCTTCTTTTGTGTTTATATGGCAGTTGGCAGACCCCATTTGTGGTGCATTACTGCCACCAACTGGACTGGAGTGTGGTGCAGAATATGAAGAAAAAAAACAACCTCAGTTAGAACTCAAGTTAATTTACTCCATAAAGCCCTATAGAATTGAAATACCAAATAAGAGCTCAATGACACGAGCTACGGTTACTTTCATAACTAATCAAATCTTTCAAAGTAAAACCTCCAGTTACCTCCATTGTTTAAATTGTTTCGTTTCCTCATTTAATGCTTCCCAGTAAAATATTACAAGTACTATTTCTTGATGATCACAAAATCCAGATGGATGTTTTACTCTTGAATATAGTGAATTATTTATCATTGTCCAAGTCGTAATCTATTCTGAATTATTTCTTCCCTTCTTGTTTTACATTTACCTATTTTGCTGATGACTTTATCCAAGGCAACTTACAACATTTACGATACAATGGGTTACATTTCTTTTGGTTTTCCAATTAGAGCACAAGAAGGTCAAGTGACTTGCTCATGGTCACAAAGTGTCAGTAGTGGGATTTTGAAGCCACAAATCTGATGATCTGAAGTTCAAAGCCTTAACAACCACACCACACTGACAAGTCTGGGATACCAGTACAAGCACTGAAACTATGCTGATATATTCACAAGTCCATTGTGTGATGATGCCACACAAATTACTACTCACAGAAGATACATGCAACAGTGTGTACCATTCTGACCTTCTTGATCAGAGTGCCACTTAAAGTGCCAAAAAAGCAATGTGTTGGTTGTTCTTGAAGAACTGCAAGAACACCAGGAAATAGATGGAAGTTGAGTTGTGTGGCAGTGTACTTTTAACCTAATGTATAGGTGTGTTTGTATATTTTGGTGACTTGCTATGTGAGGGATCTATATCTGGTGATATTTTCATGATTTGTGATGACATTAAAAAGAAAATCATGTTTTTCATTGTTTATTCAATGCCATGGAATTGGTCACATGACAACAATCGTCACATTAAGTCGCATCATGTGAACTGACACTATAAATATGGCACCAATTACAAAAGTAAAAATTTGCCATAATCCAATAATTTATTATTTTATCAATCTTTTAGCTTCAGCATTACTAATTGAAATATCTATATCCACCACAGACCATTTACAGCTTCTTTAGCCATGCCGTCAATCCTTTCATTCTTTCCAATGACTTTATGTGCAAAAACCCATAAGAAAACCACATATACTGTATACCCATATTTTGGAGGCAAAATAAAGCCTGATTAACTTGCAATAGCAAATCCAATCCACAATTAGTCTGTTCATTTTTATTCATCAGTCCTGAATATGAATCTGCACATACGGTTAGGTCCATAAGCATTAGGACGTGACACAATTTTCATAATTTTGACTCTATACACCACCATATTGGATTTGAAATGAAGCAATCATTACATGATTGAAGTGTAGGCTTTCAGCATTAATTCAAAGAGTTTAACAAAAATATTGTATGAGCCATTTAGGAATGACATCCATTTTTATACATGGTCCCACCATTTTCAGGGGCTGAAACATTTGGACAATTGACTGGCACGCTGTTCCATAGCCAGTTGTGAGCAGGTCCCTCATTATTTCATTGACTATTAAGCAGGATTTGTAATCCTTCACTCTGAACTCTCAATATGACGTCCAAAGAGCTGTCCATGCAAGTAAAAACAGGTAATCATTAGGCAAAGAAAACAAAACAAACCCATCTGAGAGATGGCAGAAACACCAGGAGTGGCCAGATCAGCAATCTGGTACATTCTTAAAGAGAAGAAATAAATCGGTGAGCTCAGCAACACTAGAAGGCCTGGACAACCTTGGAAGACAACTGTCTTGAATGATTGCAGAATTCTGCCCTTGATGAAGAAGAACTCCTTCACTACACAGATTTAGTCAAACCAAGAACATTCTGTGGAAGGTAGGCCTATCATTACCAAAGTCTACAATTAAGTGAAGACTTCACAAAAGTAACTACAGAGGGTTTACAACAAGGTAAAAACCACTGGTAGTCCTCAAGCATAGGAAGGATAGATTAGACTTTGCTAGAAAATACTTTTTAAAAAAAACAGCCCAGTTTTGGAACAGTTTCCTTTGGATAAATGAAATTAAGAACAATATTTACCAGAATGATGGATAGAGAAGAATATTGAGAAGAGAAGGAATGACTCATGATGTGTAGCATACCACATCGTCTGTGAAACACGATGGAGGCAGTGTTAGGGCATGGGCATGCATGACTGCTAATGGAAATGGGACACTGGTGTTTATTGGTGATATCACTACTGACAAAAGTTGCAGGATAATTTCTGAAGTGTACAGGGCTATACTGTGTATTCAGATTCAGACAAATACTGCAAAACTAATAGAACAACGCTTCACAATACAGATGGACAATGAGCCAAAACATACTGTGACAGCAATCCAAATGTCTTTCAGGGCAAAGAAGTGGAATATTCTTCAGGGACCAAAACTGGACATGCATATCACAGACAAAACTGAGGGCAGAACATCCAGCAAACAAGCAGCAACTGAAGACAGCTGCAGTAAAGGCCTGGCAAAGCTACAGAAGGGTGGAAGCCCGACATTTGGAGTAGGCCATGGGTTCCAAGCTTCTGGAAGTTTTTGATTGCAAACAATTTTCAACCAAGTATTGAAAAGGACTATTATATTCATGATTATGTTGCTTTCTCCAAATACTTTTGAGCCCTTGAAAATGGGGTCACAATGCATAAAAAAAGCTGTATTTTCTAATGTTTTTGTTAAACACCTTACATTAAAACTGCAAATATACACCTCAATCACATTTTAATTGATTAATTTCAAATCCATTGTGTTGGCGCACAGAGGCAAAGTTATGAAAATTGTATCACTGTTTAAATACTTAATGGACTTAACTGTATAACAACTCTATTTGCCGTAATTTCTTCAACCCACTGCAAACCTAGAATGACTGCAACCAGTTCCGCTGTATATACAGATAAATGATTTGAAATTCTTTCAACTATTTTAACCTGGCACATAAGCAGCTACTCCATCCTTTCCAGTTGTAGTTTCTTCAGAGCCATCTGTAAAAATTGGAATCATTCCATAAATTCTCATTCTCATTAATATATCGATTAACAATCTTCCATGTTGGTATACTAGATTGATTTTCTTTAAAATCGTGCAGATTTAGATCAACTATTCATAATGGAAACACCCAAAGGGATGTTATACGTAAAGCTATAGGTGGACTTCTCATAGTTCAGCACAACCAGATTACCTGAATGGTATGAACCCACCCATCCAAAGCTAATTATACTTTTTTATGATGATCCCAACAATTATTCAACTTTTTTAACAGGATGATAAATTTCCATGCCCTCTTAAACTGATCCAATAGTTCATCATTAATTGCAATTTGTAAAGCTGTAAAGGTAACTCTCCCGTTTCAACTAATATGGCTGAAACTGGAAAGGATGTTGTTGCACCACAGCCCATTTTTCAATGCCTGTGCTTGTATTTTAATCTTGAAGGTGCAGCAGACCTATAAGCCATTCATCGATAACCAAAGACTGACCTTATAGACAGTCAATAAAGATTTTCTGGCAGCTCCCCAATCATATCCACACATACATCTAAGCATACTCAATTCCCCTTTACATTTATCAACACTCTTACCGATACAGGATTTCTATGTAAGCTTAGTATCCATCAACATTCCCAAAACTTTTATCACTGAAACCTCTTCTAGAGCTTTATATAATTTTAAGTGTGGGTTTTTTTGATCATTTTTGTAAAACATATCAATTGAGTTTTAGTTACAGACAGATTGAAACCCCATTTATTCACCTAAATTTCTACCTCGTTAATTGCTAATTGCATTTTATGTAGAGTATAACTGAAATTCTTACCTCTGATAGATAATGCACCATCATCCATCCATGTATAATGATTTATCCACACCAATCCAAATTTTAGAAAATGTATCATTAATCATTATATCTTCTTATATAATACGCTACCGTGGCTGTCCATTTGTCTGTCCAGGATTTTAAATCACCTGTAGCTCGCAAACCGTTTGACCTATTGACCTGAAATCTGGTACACATACTACGTGACATCTACTATCCACTTTCAGGGTGATGATTGACCTCTAAGGTTATTCCTCTTTTAATTTTTATTTTATTTTATTGTAGAATCAACTCTCGTCAGCAGCCAGCAGGGCGGCCGTGCAGTGCATGCGTACAGGCGCAATCACTTCTCTACCACCTTCGCTGTCACTTCCCCTACCTCTTCATATCTTAAATCATTCTTGAGGCAGATTGAAGACTTAAGTGTCAGCTTAAGTGAAGCATTAAGGAAAATGTGCTAAGTAACTGCAACACAAACACTGACTTAATCAGTTTTAATGCGAAAAGATGCAGACGAAAGAAGAGAAGAAGCAGGCCGCTTGGGTGGAGAAAAGAAGAGCTGCTCAGGAAGCAGCAAGCGCATCAACCTCTGAGCAAATGAATGCTAAACGTACAGAGAAAGAGTATGACAATTATGAATGCTCAAGTAAAGTGTATTCACTGCACATTATTGTGCGGTGTGTCATTACTGGTTAAACAATAATGGACTACACACACTCCCTTGTGGAGTATCACTCTCTAATTTATATGGTTTAGAATATTCTGCTCCCACTCCTACCTGCATGAACCTGTAGCGGGTGCCACATGTACTATTGGCTTTTTGTTAGTTAGCATCTCCTTAATACTAGAATTCTTGAAGCCTATGAAAAAAACTTGTAATCCCGGCCCACTTTAAATCCCTTCGCACCTCTCCATCAGTGTCTTTTGTATTGTAAATGCGTCGATCAACACAAGCAGCAAGCAGCCTGCTGTCCCATTCCCACCTTGACAGAGCTCAGCTTGGGCAAAAAGTTCTCCCTGCTCAAGCCAAGGCTTCTTATCTGTGTGTAATGTGCCTGGAGTTGTATAGGGTAAATAATACAGTATATTGTTATTACATGCATTTTATGTGTTTTCAGTGTCTACAAAGATCTGGATTAAGTGTAGGATGAAAGCAAATGCAAGAAATGCAAGAAATGCTGAACACATACCTAAAGCAGAAACTTTTTCCATATTATACTAATAATCATAAGAAGTGTATAATGCGTGAAGACTTTAGTCCAAATATCAAATAAACATGTGAACTTTTATTCAAGAATATAACCAAAGAAAAAAAAGCATTTGATTTACATGTGGCTGTCAATAAGTTAAAATCTCAAGCTCAAATGTCAATCGACAGGGAGTTTACACATATTCTTGAATGGTGTAGAGGAAAGAACTGCTGCCTTATAACCGGAAGGTCCTGGGTTCGAGAACGGGCTCTCCGTGTTTTGAATAGTGAGCTGCTATTATTATTATTATTATTTCTGCAATATAATAAAAACACATTTGATTTGAGTCTGTAACACCCAGTGTAAATTTTGGCTACTTGTGAAAGTTAGCACTTGTTTTTTTATTATTCAGTTTTATTCTCTCAGTGACGTTCACATGGTACAATGAACTTGCCTCTCCTTCTCTGAGTTGATGGCAAATATCCCTATTCTTTTCACAAGAGCAGCACTGTGGCTGATGCCTACTCATAACTGTTTGTTGTACCGGCAATCAAAGATACGATGATCAGTGACCGCTATCAGACTGGACAAAGGCAGGACCATAGCAAAAGACAGCTTCTTCACATCGCTTTCGCCGGCTAATAGACTGCTGTAATGCAGCACAACTCTGCTTGGTACCATAAAGTAAAATGGGACTTCCACCTGCAACTAAAGTAACTTCGGTACACGAGCAATTCGCCGCGCTAGTGTTTAAATCTGACAGTACCGTGCTGATGGTGTATGCGCCCAAAAGGAAGAAGCCTTTGATTTCACTCTGTAACAGCCGGTGTATCTTGTGTATCTTCACAAGATTTTAACCTTCTTCACACCGCTGCTAGGGGGTTCATTTTGCTCTAGACATGCTTCTTCTCTTGGCATGTCAGAGGACTGGGACTTTGCGAAGTGTGGCTTGCCTCACTTGCAGAGGCACAAAGGGGGAGGACATGTTTAGGGGGTGGAGAGAAACAGAGCAATTCTATTTCTATTTTATCTCTTATACCCCAATAACCGTTAGTGACAAGATAACAATACGCTCCATAGCTGTATCACTTGGCAGTAATATAAAATCCATGTCAAAGCTATCGTTTGTACAATGTAGTACCTTAACCTAAGACTATAAAATGTCAACAAAAGTTCAGAAGAAATATTTTCATGACCAAACTGTGAACTTTGAGAGCTGGAATGTCAAGGGTCTCAATCATGAATTAAAGAGAAAGAAAGTACTCTCACACTTAACAAGTCTAAATGCCAAGATAGAATTTTTACATTATCTCAAATTACATGTATGATACCTTAAGGTTTGTAAATATGTGCTAGTAATGTTTACTTGGGGATGTTTTATTCACATTTAGCACATACAATCAAAGTCAGTGCGCCTCCAGTGACCGAATCGTGTGTAATCACATTGAGAGTTTATCAGACCTTTAAGCATCACTCAAATGGTGTAAGGTCAGAGGGTTTGATTGTTGGCTGCAAATGACATTTGTTTCTCATCAGCTCTGTATGTGGCCAGTTTGACAGACAGGATCACAAGTGAATCTACCCCCCTTTTTATGTGGTAAACTAGTACCTGATCCTATCGTGAGGCTTTGAGGCTGAATTAGGTGCTATGATTGATCTGATTGACTAGTACTGGTGTGAGTTGTTTTCTGCAAACTTGTATGCAATAGTGAATTTATTTTTTATGCTGAGAATGCCTAATTACCAGTAAAAATGTTTTCCATAATGCATAGTATTTCCAGTAGTTAGATTGGTCCAGTATTGGATCACATCCATACCTCGTGTGAAATGCTCCAGGGTTTGCTTAGGACTGCATTCAGACCCATTTCCAAAAGATCTCTGTACGGTTGTTTTGCTGTCTAAACAAACTAAACTATAGGGGCAGTTGCTCCGGAGTTTGAAAAAAAAAAAATCATTCCAAATGAACTAGGTGTGAAAATGTCTTTAGCCTAACCTGCAGGTCTATGTGGATGTCAGCGTAAAATCCTTTCAGGCACAAGGTATATGTATAAGCTCCATATGAACAATGATCAGTTAAAAGGATTCAATCCAAAGGATTCAGGAAATCCGAAGCAGCAGCACTAACCACTCCATAACAAAGCCATCTCCAAGCACATGCATACATAGACACAGGACACATTGTATCACAGCAGCCCATTCCAAAATAGTGGAATAAAAAAAGAATTGTCTTAACAAATATTAGCTGGAAATAATGATAAAAAAAAAAATTACTTCCCTAAAACTCATGTTTTACCTTACAAGGGCAAAATGAGTCAGTTAATTAAAACTTATATAACTGAAAAATAAGACAACTGTTAGGATGTCACCTGAGAGCAAATGCCAATCATACAACTCAAAAGGGCAGGCCTAACTCTACACAAACCAACATACATATGCATAAATCTGGAGAAATGAGAATGGGAATGAAAGGTATAGTGCAACGTGATGGTAATAAACTAAACATGCAATTTAAAGGTAGTAAACTAAATAGATTTAAAAGACAATGAGTACAGATCTTACAAGATCGAGAGAACAGAAAATCTGTTAAATTAAAATATAGCCATGTCTGGTAGATGTCAAACTGGTAAAAGTTGTGCTACTAATTTACAGAAGTGTGCAAATTGTAGACATGGTATGCACACCGAAATGTCCAGTAGTCCGGAGAACGCTGTCTGTGTCAGTAAGGCAGAAAATAATAAATTAATTTAGTCACTGAAAATAAGCAGTCATTGGTATGACATTTCTGGCAGAAAAGCAGCTAGACAAAAATCAAAACTGCACCTAGTAATATTCTTTGCCCACTAGATGGAGACAAAGCATTAGGCAGTGCTTGAAATGTGACATCCAAGAGAAAACTGTCAACCTGGACTTTCAGATTATTGAGCGTGATTCATCTACAATACTAGAAAGGCCAGCATATGTTCAGCTTGGGTTAATTTAAGGCATCTGCACTGTGGTGTGACATTTTGAGTAAATATCATGATGTATTTACATTGGGACTTACAGAGGTTCCTTCATTTCAGGTTCAGACTGGCTTGTCTATGACACCGAAGCACCCAGGAAAGTTCTCATGCCATTGAAAGACAGAATCAAGGTAAAATTGTAGAGAATTAAAAGTCTTGGAAATATAGATATGCAAAATGAACCCAGAGATGGGTCAACAATATGGTTACTGTAGTAAATTTGGTAAACTGTGTCACACCCTTTGTTTCAGGCTATCCTGAATTACAAACAAAACATATTTTGAGACCTGGTGAGTACTGGTCTTTGAGGAAAAGGTAATGGGCTAGACTTGTGACCTAATGGCAGCAAAACTTATACCAATTCACAGAGGCAACATTATCCTTTACACAAATTTAAAGTGAAGATAGTGAGTTTGGCCAAGATCAAAATCTTCTCAATTTTAAATATTAGAAAACAAAACTGGAAAAAGAAAGCTCTATATTGTTTTTTATATTTAAGATATTGGTTAAAATATATTGTTTTAAGAGAATTCCATCTGGAATTCTTTCATCTCCAGATACATGTATGTTCCAGAAACATTAAGAAATGTCAAAACAATGAATGTTAAAATAAGAATGAATTCTGAAATGAAAAAATACAACAATGTATAAAAATTGAATAGCAGCTGTCAAGGAAATGTGGCTGGCCATGAAAACTGTTAATATTGGATGGCCAGGTGCGGGGAGAAATGTTTAACAGAAAGAACTTAAACAGCATAGCTGGTCATGAAGTCTAGACTTCTGGAGAAGTACCCTCAAAACACAATTTGATGAAGTAAAACTGTCACTTTTATTCTTTAAATTACAATTGCCTAAAACACTAACAAGTGCTGGACGGGGGTCCCATAATAGTAGAAGTAGCGGTAGTAGCATCGTCACAGGTACAGACTACAAAGGGTTTATAGGACTGGTTCCATCCTTGCAAATGGTGTTACTACAACAGATTTCTCTTGGAACATTTTAATGGAATGTAGATGTTCTGAAAATGAATGGACAGTGATGTGACATTTATTTTAGATATATATCAATTATTGTCTTTGAAACATAAATAAGCCTTTCCCAATTCTTTACAGTTGTGATGCTAGTGAACCTGTTTGACTGGTTCCAGAAGTTGAAAGCCTAACAGAAGCATCTTTAAGTCCTTGGTTAAATGTAGACCTTACTCCACACAGACATGTTTGCTACTACTAAATACCATTTCTAAGCTCCAGTAATCATCCAACCACTACACCATAACAAATATGTATACTGGAATGTATATACTGGAATCAAAGTCTATAGAAAGCAAAATGGCTTTTCCTGTTTTATTAACTAATGTCGGCTTTTATTCATGTACTGTATGCTGTTTGGGGACACTCAGATCTCAAGTTATTTGCAATCCTAAAAACAGTGCATTTCTTTTTTAAACCAGCAGATGGTGCTGCTCTTTAAGGAACAATTTCAAGATCTAACGTGCCATTAATGATGATATTGGAACTGAGGAAAACAGACATCTTCATTTAATTTTAGAGAGGCATAATGGGTGGACGATTTACTGATTTCTGTTTTTTTTTTCAGTTCCTTTGTACAATTTTTGACCTTTTTATTTTTTTATATATTTTTACCCCTATTTTTGCCTTTTGTGTTCTTCTTTTGTGGATTGTTATCACATACAGTATTTAAGTCCTTGTTGCTTTATCATTATCTTTCAATATGCAAATCACATGTGTTTGTGTGTTTGATGATCCTTTGTCTTATCTTTAAAGACTTATGGCAGGAATCATTGAAGAGCTTCTCTAGGTAACCTGGTCTCCACTGACTATCAATTCCACTTTACTCATCCCCTGTTATGTAATCAGGGGTGTTAATAAGGCATGGACCAAGCTAACACAACACTTTTGAAACCGTAGAATAGAAGATTGCCTCTTTTTAGGTGGGAAATGCAACATTTTTGAGGCTTACAGTTTTTACTCTATTATACACAAATAGAAGGTACCTCAGCACCACACCAGTACAGATTCGAAACAAGCATGTCCCCATTGGCTCTCTGATGGTTTTGACTCTTCTGGTAATGAGGCTCCCGAGGGCTTTCCCCCACACCCATCACAATGCAAGCAGCAGAACTACTCCTGCAGAGATCAGAAAGGAGTCCTGTCTGTCATTTCGGAACTGCATGAAGTTTTTACGAAGACTGGACTCCTTCAGTTCTGTGTCTCTTTGGAGAATCCTTAGGTACTGCTGGTTTGACTTTGTGTTGAACAAGCAGTTGCTCGCGGAGTCCCAAATGAGACACGCACTTACAGCCATGTGGTGCAATTCCCCAAGGGTGATTCAGCTCATAGGCTCTTCATTTTTGAAGACACAAGTGGCTGGACCAGGCCAAGGGGACGCCCACGTAACACCTGGCGGCACAAGATAGAAGGTAATTTCTGAGGGGTGGTTGCCAACCAGAATCTCGAGCTGTTGTATGGTGGGTGTAGCAATGCGCTGTACCAGTGTATGTTCCCCAACCTGACCAGACCTGATACACACAGAGCATAGGGACCTGTAGTTTCAAAGTGTTTACTGCTACTTACTTACTTTCAACGTATTTCTTGCTAAGTAGCCTTTGTTTAATTAGGTACACAGTGCAGAGCTAAAGCTACAATTCAGATTTTTCTTTTTAGATCCAATGTTGTCTCTTTTTCTACTTACTCCCAGTGAATTTCGTTCGGGGTTGAACTTCCCATTTACCACCTTAACAACCAGAATTTCTGAGATAAGGATCCAACAAAGTGCTGTTGCATAGCAGCGCAATAACAACTAATGCCCAAAATGGATAGAAAATCTTTGTTTCATGGGTTGCGAAAAAATTAATAACACACAGAAAATGAGTTTCAGTTTAAAAACTGATGTCAAAATTGGGTTCTACAACCTCCAAGTACCTATACTCAGATAACTGATATAACTGACAGAGCTCAAAGAGATGAGAAAATAACACAAATCATACCAAGAGCATCATACATTTTGGCCACACATTCATGCTGTAAACTTCCTTTTCCACCTCATCCCAAAGGTGTTCGGTTGGAATCAGATGCAGAGGCTGCACAAGCCGTAGGTCTCATGAGTTTGTTGTATTTACCATTGATTTTCTGATTTATGGGTTTCTTTTATATTTTAGTAGTATATTATTTATTTTCTCAGTTGTCACTATGTTTTTCTGTAGAGTAGGATCCATCTGGTTTACTGTTGACGTCTAGTGAATTTCCCATTGGGATTAATAAAGTATCTATCTATCTATCTATCTATCTATCTATCTATCTATCTATCTATCTATCTATCTATCTATCTATCTATCTATCTATCTATCTATCTATCTATCTAGTGGTTTGTGCCATGTTGTATGTTATGACTCCACATGCCTTTCTCATTATCCAAGCTTTTCTGCTTAAAAAGCAAACAAATTCAACTCATTTTTTTTAGGGATCACGGTGACAGTTAACATTTTGAACTCTTGGTGTCCTCTTTCATTTTTGCCTGGTATTTTGGTTTTAGCCATTATGTTTCTTTGCCTCCTAATGACCTTTTCCCAGATGCTGTGATTCTCTTTTTCATTTTGCTCCTCAAACCCCTTCTGTCCTGATCCTTAAATATTTGTGTCTTCTAAAAAAAAATCACTTCTTTGTCTTTGCTCTGAACGCAGGAGTATACTGTAACTGCTGTCACGTTCAAAAAGCCAGCTTGAGATGGCATTGTGGCATAAGCATTAACCAGCTGGAAGAGTCCATTAGGAAAGCAATAAGGGGATGCTAATGGTCAACAACAATACTTTGACAGTTAAAAAACACTCAGTTGGTGTGTACCAAGAAAACATCCTCTTCAAAATTATTCTACCTGCTCCAGCCTATATAAGTGCCACAATTTAGTTTGAATCTGTTGATTCATGTCGATTTTCCTAAATTCTGATTCTACCATCTGAATATCACAGCCCAGATCAAGATTTAGAGGACCAAACTTCAATTGTCCAGTTTTGGTGATCATGTGTCAACTATAGTGTCATCATCCTGTTCTTTGCTGACCTGAGTGGAACCCAGTGTGGTGCTCTCTTACTTTAGTTCTTCCACTTAAATGAATGTCATATTGTGCATTCAGATACACCCCTGTGCACACCACTATTGTAAAGAGCTGTTAATTGAACATTTTCAGCCTATCTTCTAGCTTCAGTGAGTCTTGACATCTTCTGACCAGTTTCATTAATAAGGGTGTTTTCATCCAAGGAACTGGCTCTGACTGGATACTTATTATCACACCATTTTCTATAAACTCCCAGGAGGTCAGCTGTTAATGAGATTCTGGAACTATCATGCCTGGCACCAATAATCATACTATGGTCAAAGTCACTTACTGTCGAATACATGTCTTGCCTGTTCTTGTGTTTGGGTGAACTACACGTAAGCATCTTAAGTATGCTTGCATGCTTTTGACTTGCAGCCACATGATTGACCGTTTTTTAGGTATAGGCTCTTTTTGCTGATGAGCAGGTATATGTTTCTTCAACCTGTTACTTGATCTCTCAATTTTATCAAAGCAGTATGTTTCTTCAACCTGTTACTTGATCTCTCGGTTTTATGGATGCAGTACTCTATAATGATCAAAATGCAAAAATGGCCAAGAGTCTAGAGTGGTGACAAAATGACAATGCAGTGTTTCTGTTCTTTACTCATTGACCATGCAGATACTGTATGATTGCTTGTGACCTGTCCGTCAGAGAAGCAGATCTTTCTTTAAGCATGGATTTACATCTGAAACAGCCCTAGTTTGCCTGCACAAGAGCATTTCTCTCCCATTAAAGTAAAATTAAATATCCCACCCTATTGAAGCTCCCAGTCACTTTTTAAACATTGTCCATTTGCTTTAGACACATTAAAGATCCCTGTGACACCATGTGGATTACAAAATGAACTCATGGATTGACAGTTTTGATGCTCATCACCTATGTCACCCTACAAGTGGACTGATCACCAATACCAGGGATCATTCTTAGAAATCAGAATTGAGATGCACATATGAATGTCAATCTCAGTTTCCCTTCAAGAATAAGATAACATCTGTTGTTTGTAGTTTAAAGAGGAAGGAAGCAAGTCAAATCTGTACCCAATATGTTAAAAAAAAGAAACTGTGGTATAGAAGTGGTGGTGCACGAGTGGTGTTAGGTCATGTTGACTCAGATTTTTTGGTTATCTTGGCATCTACGGAGCGAGGCAGGACCAAGCACCAACTGAGACATCAGAGTATCACAAGGCACAACAATACAGACACTCAAACTCAGTTTTGGGATATTTTGGATTGGAATGCAAAATAGGACCAAGTCTTGAATGGGGCCAGTCTGTCACAGAACACAGTCACACAAATACCACAGGCTCACTCCTTTAGCTCCCTTTTAACCTTAAAAGCACAGCTTTGGGGTTGATGCTGCCTGGACTGCCACCGGTCCCCTGCACAGGATAAAAAGTATTGACCTTCCCAGCATCTCACTTGGAAATCTTTCTTTTTTGTCTTCTGCATATTTGATTAAGACCTTTTACCTTTGATTTTGATGTGCCAGGCATGTTTTTATGTTTTTAAAATGCTACCTTTCAAACATCAAAACTATTCTGCTGCATTTGGCACAGCACTACTTTGTTTTTTCGTTAAATTGCCAAAACAGACACAGACTACTTCAAAAGTGTTTGTTTTCTTTCAAGCCTGGCAACAAATGAAGCTGTTTGCTTATCCATTCCGCCATCTGCAGTTTGCAGCTTCTGTCTTCCAATTGTGTCCTATCTTCCATCCCATTGTAATTGCTGTTGCTTGCTTTAAAGTAGATGGAGTGAGGATGTGAAAGGTGTTTGAAAGAAGATATGTGAGTGCTGTCTGGCGGCGCTGGAACAGAGTCCAGACAAGGTGATAAACACATATTTCTCAGAGGATCTCGAGGGATGTATTGCCAGCAAATGCTCAGTATTTTATGAGCCCTAAGGGCAAACAAAATGTGGAACTTGAGTAAATGTAATGCATTAAGTCTGTATCTCATGATGAGGGTAATGTGATATTTATCACCATCCTCAGTGTGTATCTACTGTATATATATATATATATATATATATATATATATATATATATATATATATATATATATATATATATATATATCCATACATACACTTGCAAATTCCTCTTGTACTTATTTATTTAATTATGTGTGTTCGCTTATGTTTTAACTTCAGTCTGGTATCCATTTCTTTTACATTTTCAAGAAATGTAACATTTCAATTACCGTAGGCTTACTGAGAGTGAAATGAACACTTTGTCTAGGCTGTGTATGTGTGTCTGCAGTATTTCTCTCTTTATATGGCTACACCTCACTGCTCAGTTTCAGGAGCTGGGACACAATTTTGGAATGGCTGAATGTCAAGAGGGTTCTGAAATACAGATCATCAGGCTGTGGCTACACTGAAATGCTGGAAAAAATACATTCTAAACAATAGTACAGTGCATTTGATTATACCAGCTAAGGAATCTATATACAACAGTGACCCTCCCTGATGTTTTTTTCTTTGGCTTAGTATTCATCTATTCATTTTCTGAACTGCTATGCCTAATTCACAGTTGCAGGTATCAAAAACCTATTCCAGGTATATCATCCACAAAGCAGGTGCCAGCTCTGAATGGAACATAAGTCGAATGCTGGGCACACTCACTCACAAGGGGACAATTTCAAGGATATAATTAGCCTAACACTCATTATTTTTCTTTTCCTATCTTAAAAGATGAACTCTACAATATAATTACTATTGATCATTCATTAAATTTTGTAAGCTGGAACATTAAAGTGAAAAAGTACTTTCAAATCTCAATTCCCAGAGATCAGATATCATGTTTATGCAGGAAAGCCATTTAAATAGTTAGGATCAATGTCATTTAAAAAGAGATTGGGTAGGCCAAGCATTTCATTCTAATTCTAGCAAAAAGACCACAGGAGTGATTCCTAAGGCAATCCCCTTCATAGCTGCTGAGCTGAAGGATATTTTACAGTGGTGGGGAAACTATAACAAAACTCTAGTAATTTTAATTTTAATACATACTGAATTAGAATGACAAAGCATAAATTGTGAAAAATGTTTTAATTCTCCATAAGAATTCTGACAAACGTATAAAACCAGAAGATTTTAATTGTGTATTAAATTCCAATTTAGAGCTGTCATCACTATCTGCAACTGTAATATCTAAAACTGCTACAACAATTTCTCATTTTATCAAAGGTCATAACCTCTTGGAACCACAGACGTTTCTCCATCCATATTCAACATAACTAAATGTGTATTTGGCAGGACAAATCATTTCCTATATTCTGTTTAAAAATTCAGTGAACACTGGAAGAGAATTCAAAATTAATTTTAAGACTGATCAAGAATATTAAAAATCAGTGATATGCATTTGAAAAAAGCTGTCATTACAAACAGGATTTCTTTTTTGACCACAAGAGAAACATAGCTTTCAAATCATACTGGTCTTATTATGAGCAGAGAGAAAAGGCTAAAAATAGTTTAGCTCAGAAAATACAGAAAACAAAATTTGGAATGCAAGTACAGAGATTAACAAAATGTTTCAGAAATAAATAATTTTAATATTAAAAGAAAAATGTCTCTATACACATTGGAGAGTAATGAAAGTCAGGCTCATGACTATGATTAAAATGTATTCAATGAAATGGAAGTCAATACACTACTCAAAGAGGAACTGGACCAGTCATTAAGACTTGTGAAAATCGAAGATAGTATGAATTCTTTACTAAATGGAAAAGGCAAAGGTGCACATGGTTATCCAGCTGAATTTGATAAAAATCAATCTGTTAAAACAATTCCATTATTATCAGTTATGATTAAGAGAGATAAAAAATATAAAAATTTTTTGTCAAGCAACTACTCCAGGCATTAGTTACTATTTTGCAAAGAAGGATTTTTATTCTTTGTGTGCATGTTCTATAGACCAATCTCACTACTCAATAATGACTTTAAGATCCTGGCAAAAGCGTTTGTTAAAACAACAGAGAAAGTGGTCTATTCTATAATATCAATCAAACTGTATGCATGTATTTATTTGTTTATTTATTGATTAAAAAAAACCAGAATATTATAATGGTATTCTACTTAAACATAAAAAATTTTAAAAAATGTAAAAAAAAAAAAAAAAAAAAAGAGCAAAACAAGATTCAAAACAAACTCCAAAACCAAGTTAAATAAAGGTAGACATTTATTGTCCAGCCTTTCTTTGGTCATTGTTTTCTTGTAGTAGAGTTCTGGAGGTCCTGCTGACAGATTTGAATGGGAATATCTGTTTACTGTATTCTTTGCAAAATTGGGTAAAATATTTGCCCTTGGATAAAACTACCATATTTTATATAGTCTCTATATATCTGTATATAGTATATATACCTATATACTGACAATTTTAGCAAAATGTGTGTCACACAAATATGCATGAGAAGCAGCTAAAGAGCTAAAAAAAAAAAAAAAAAGGATAATTCCATGCTGGACCAGGGGAGTACACTGATCCTTTCTCTTTTTCTTCTTTAGACTGAACACTGGGAATTCTGCCTGGGCAAGCTGATGTCACTTTCGGCTCCGTGCCCAATAACATCACTTTGGGTTCCTGCCCGGACGACATCACTTCTGGTTCTGGCCCAGATGACATAATTTCCACTTCCTGCCTTAAGGATATCATTTCCCCTGCCCAGCTTTAAAACCATCATGTTTTTGTCTACCTTCCAGTTCTGTTTTGGACTGATGTCTGTAAAGACCTGTAAAATCAAGTTTCACTTTTAAACTGCCAATTTCAAGTACACGGGTGGCTGCCCCCAAACCTTTTTACTGTGTGCTCTGAGTCCTTTCACAGTGGCATAGTCGGCAGAATGATTGACTCCACAAGGAACTCAGTACTTAAAATAGTCCGGGGGAGAGTGGGAAAAGGGCTAACAGAGTAGAGCCTTGCTGGAAGTGCATGAGGCTTGTTATGGTCTCTCGGGGGAGAAGACTGCCCAACAAAACCCCACAAAGGCAGAGACCTTTGAAAAAGGTCCCGCAGGCGAGGAAAATATCAAGGTGCAAGTTTGACCCTGAGCAGCAAACCCCCTCTCAGGCGTTCAGCCTATTTGGCAAAATTGGGTGCTTGCTAAGGCTAGACATAAACAACGTCTGACAGGTTGTAGAACAATTTCTTTGTTTCCTCCTGATAAACTCATTGCCAGAATATCTCGCCCAGCCAGCCTGGGGACATCCTTTTAACACTAGAATCCCTGTAGCCTTTGAAAAAAGTTGTAATCCCAGACCACTTTAAATTCCTTTGCACCTATACATTAGTGTCTTTTACTTTGCAAATGTGTCAATCAGCACAAGTAGCAAGCAACCTGCTATCCCATCCCCCGACCACTGCTGCTCAAGTCAGACAAAAAGTTCTCCCAGCTCAAGTCTGTTTATCTTGGTGTGAGGTGCCTGGAATTTTTTAGTGTAAATAATATATCGTTATTTGGAACAAATGTGTTTCATGTGTATTGTTTCTACAACGATCTGGGTAAATGTAGGATGACAGGAAATGCGAGACAAGAAATGTTGAACATAGAGCTAAAATAAACTTTTTTCATGTTATAGTACTATTGACAAAATTTTGACATGAAGTGTATAATGTGTGAAGACTGAAGTCCAAATATCAAATAAACATTTTTATAAAACGTACAATTATAACAAAACAGGTGCGCTTTTATTCAAGAATATAACCAAAGAAAAACAAATCGAGATAGGGTATGATGCTGACACAACCACTTGGGTGGTGCAACAGTAAGAACTGCTGACTTATAATCAAGAGGTTGCGGGTTCAGTTCCAGGCCCTTTCTAGATTTACCGTTTTGAGTAGGGAGCTGCCCTTATTCTTACTATTATAGAATAAAAAAATACTTTTGATTCAAGTCTGTAACAGCCGGTGTAAATTTATGGTAATTATAAAGGTTAACTTTTTTTTTTTTAAATTCAGTTTTATTCTCTCAGTTACATTCACGATCCACCCTGTTCTGACACTGCTGTCTTTAAATAAAGACATGCTATAACAGTGGTGAGCTCAGATGAGGATCAGGGTTCTACATCAGAGAAAGAGAACAGAAGCCTCACTCCACTCACACATTAGAACAACTCAGCTGCACCAGGCAGACAAGAGAAGGATAGCACCATTTGGATGCAGAAACAGATTGGGTGTCATCCTGCCAGTGTATCTTGAAACACACATGTCCTTCAACGAAACAGCAGGGCCTACAGAGTTCGCCAAGGTATTGTGCGAAGTTCTATTTGTGATTATGTTTCTTGATGGTCTTTATATGAAAAACATCAATATGTTACTTATATAAACGCCACATTGAATGTTGTTTACCTATATTTATTTACTTATCTTCCTACAGGGTAAAGACATGAGTAGCTTGCAGAGCTTCCTGTGTTTGATCGACATAGGCATACTAACAAAATACATGTGCAATGCCACTCCTTATTTAGGAAAAGATCAGTTACGTAAAGTGCGACGGCAGCTTCCACCTGCAGCTATAGCCACTTCAGTACGCAAGCAACTCTCCATGCTAGTGTTTAGATCTGGCAGTGCCTTGTTGACGGTGTATGTGCCCAAAAAAAAAGATATGTGACTGCATTCTTGGTATCATTGCTCTTGTCACCGTGTTTTTGTCTGTCTGCCAGCTCTGTTTTGGACTGATGTCTGCAAAGACCTGTGAAACCAAATCTTCATTTTTTGGCAGCCAATTTCAAGTATACAGGTGGCTGCCCCCACACCTTTCTTCTGTATGGTCTGAGTCCTTTCACATGTGGAACCAGACAGGGCTGCCCTTTATCACCAATTCCTTTTGTAGTTTCTATTTAACCCTGGGCTGATTTCTGTTTTCTATTAGGTCTGTATTTTTATTTTGAACAGGTTAAAAATCTGGAGAAGTACTGTAACCATGTAAACTAGTAATGAAATATATTTTAGAATTCTTAAGCTGCTGTTTTTTTTTGTCTATTTTCATGATTATTAAATTTTTAAAAATTACAGCAAAGGCAATAAAAAAGGTGAACAATTATTGTGTAGATAAATTTGATAGTTTGATGTGACACCAAAATATATTGGGCTATTTCTGAGCAGAACTGCAGTCTGCACTTCCTTTTTGGGATGGCTCTCTAATGGTTAAAATATAACAAAAGGAGTTTTATTATGTCTGTGTAACTTATGAATCTCAATCCCAATCTACTAAGTATTTTGCAATTGCATTTTTGCAAAAAATAATTGTAAACAACTCAGGTTTTGTGTGGCGCAATGGTAGTGTTTCTGCCTCACAGTAGGGAGACCAGCGTTCACGTCCCGGGTCCTCCCTGCATGGAGTTTGCATGTTCTCCATGTGTCTGTGGGGGTTTCCTCCCACAGCCCAAAGACATGCAGGTTAGGAGATTTTAAACTGGCCTTGGCGTGTGGGTGTTTGTGTGTGTGCCGTGTGATGGGCTTGTGCCCTGTTTTTGCTGGGATAGGCTCTAGCAGACCCCTGCAACTTTGTTTGGGACAAAGTCAGTTAGAGAATTACTGACTGACCGGGGTTTTGCACCTTTCTTCTAGTAATCATAACAGCAACAGGAGCCAGCTCTTTTTCCAGTGCTTACTTCTGCTTTACACCAGTGCTACCTGGATAGGCTTAGGACTTCCATGACCCTAGGCTTGCATGAACAGGTTTTTGTCATTCACATTATTTATGGTTTGTTTTTATCCTTGAATAAAGGTCTAGTTAAAAATTACTACAGGATCAAAAAATATAAACAAGGAGATGATCAATGTGTTATTGCAATAGACACCTCATTGATTATGCAAAGTGAATGTCCTTTTGTGTTTAGCCTAATCATCTTAACCTCCGAAAATGTTAATTCCTGTCATAGACAAAGTCACTTCAGCTATGCAAGACCATTGAGCAGTTTTTTGGTTCCTTCACCTTAGGAGCAACAGAAAGAAAGTGATTAAACAATCTAATCAGTATCCAGCCTGCATTTCATTTACTCAGTGGCTTATCAGCTATTCAGCTGATGTGCCAAGAACTTGATAGTAGTTGCTGTTCAGAAGACCCAAAAAGCATCAGCAGGACTTTAAATTTCTATCTAAATTTAGTGTGGATCAACCCAGAGGTCAGACTGATGAGCTATATCACATGAGGGAGCATGCTTTAATGAACACGAAGGGCAAAACCTGCTATATAGTGAATGTAATAGGCACTTACACCTTTTTAATTGCCTCTGTCAGAATACAAGTCTTCTCAGTGGTTGAGCATGAAGAATACAGACTGATGATAAATATAAAAAGGGTACAAAAGAAAGAGGCCCTTAAAGTTTAAACTAAGCATTTATACAGGCAGTGTTACAACCCAGAAATCCAGTCTTTTTTTCAATGCTAATAGTTGTTTTAGGTTCAAGCTCCAGGTGGTCTCTGTGTGAAGTTTGCATGTTCTCCCCATATTCATTTGGGTTTCCTCCTGGTGCTCCAATTTCTTCTCACAGTGTTTGTATGTGACGGGTGTGTGTTTCTGTGTGTTCACCCTGTAATGGGATTGTTCCTGGCGTGTACCCTATGGTTGCTGAAATAGGCTCCAGCTGCCACATGACCCTGCTCTGAATGAACAGATTTGGAATATAGACAGTGTATTTGTTTTTTAACAACATGTTAGTCTACTTCTATTTCTATTTCAGTAATATTCATGTGAGAAAATATGCTTGAAAGAAAACAAAAACTTTTTTATCATAGGACCATTATTTGTTTCTTTAGGACTCCATTTTCATTTTGATAATAATTTTGTTCTTGGTCCCCAGTATGGCACCAATTCTCTAATTTGGGTCTTCAGATAAAAAAAGTTTAAGAACCCCTGCTTTAGAGGTTTGAAGTGCATGCTGATTCATGATTCGTTTTATCAGTGCTAAATTATCATCAGTGAACAAGAACTCTGTCATTGATCATTCATTCATCATGCAGATACAATGCAGTAACAACACATTTATATTAGAATGTATTCATTGTTTTGTACAATTCAATATTGGAATTGTTTTAAACAGAATATATAAACATAATGTTAAACTAATATTTTGACAGCATAATCTACATCATTCCTAATTAAAATGACACAATCTGTATTATGTTTGTATTTAAAACCACAGACATTCAGTACACACAACTAATGCCATATTATATTATATACTGTTGCATCAGGAAATACATTCAACAGATACTTTTGCCATAACACTTAATTATATTTACAAACAAGTACTTACTTTTACTTAAGTAGAAAGGTCAATGGGGTACTTCAGCTTTTACTGGAGTACATTTTTGCTCATATATTTGTCAGTCAAAACTAAACCTGCACTACAAGCTGTGACCACAAACCTTGAATGCGAAGCAGGGACAATTGATTTAAGTATCAGTTCAGAGAAGTCTAAGGTCATGGTGATTAATTGTAAATGTAGGATGCAAATAACTGTCGGGCAGCGTGTAATCCACGAGGCTGACAAATTCACATACCTTGGCGGTATCATATCAAATGACAGCAATGTGAAAAGGTGACCGGTGTGTTCCGACATTTACACCACGTCTGGTCATCCTCGTCTGTTAATACAGCATTAAAAATGTGACTGTATGCCACGATTGTTTATCCCAGCTGCCATCTATGTCAGCAAAACCTAGAAGAACACAAAACGGATGGCTTATAAGCTCAATGTCTTTCACCAGCAGCGCCTCCAACAAATACAACAATGTTACAAATGATGAGATTCTGAAGTAGAGAGAATGCAGGATGCACTTAGCCAGACACATACTACGTATTGCCACTAAACCTATTCCAAAGCTCACCATGCGCTGGATACCCCTAAACAAGACGAAAAAACCAGGCAGGCCACATACCATTTGGAAGTCAACTTTTTTGGGGGACCTGAGAACTGTCAACCTACTGCTGGATGAAGCTGAACTCACTGCAACTGATCAAGTTCATTGGAGAGCACTTGCAGCCCGATGCATCAAGGAGCATGAGATGACCTAACCACTACTAACTACATATCATAGTTGCATTCTTGTTTCTTTTTATCATTATTTTCCAGTAACTAAAGCTTTGTAATGTGGTTTCAATTCTTTCAGACTCAACGTTAGCTCCTAGTCATCATGCTGCATGGACATTTAGTCAGATGAAAAGTTATCTTGTGTAGCAGAAAATTGTATCAGCAATGGACTGCAGTTAGTTTAACTGGTGAAGTATGTTAGGTGTCTGTGGTGGTGCATAATTTTTAGAAATACAGTGGTGCTTATACTTTTTGGATGTAGGTGCGAACAAGCAGAAAGTCATGCGGCCACAGAGTGTTTAATGGGAAAACTGACTGACTGCTCAGTCATGTACAAGCACAATCAGCATGACCATTCCCCATTGATGCTCAGTGGGTTGTTAGTGAAAGCGCTTGCACCCAAAAGAAAGAGCAGGTGTCTAAATAGGATGAAAAAAAGGAAAAATATTGTTAAGTGAAGAATATAGAGGAAGAAAGACAGAGAACATAATCGGTTGTAAGCCAGAATCAGTTGCAAATGGAAAGCGGCAAACTGATTTGGGAAACCCCGCAAAGGGAGAGTAGTGAGAGGCACTCCAGGCATGGAATGGATCAGCCCTGTTCATTGTGGAAACAGGAGCAATGAAAGGCTCCAAGAGATCTGACTGAGGAGGCAGGATGAGGCAGTCACGCTCAGTGTGTAGCAGCAGATGCCAATGGAAGGTGGCTGTGTTGGAGAGTGATATGAGGACCAGATTCGCTACTGCCTCAGCCCCACTGAGTATACCTAGAGTTATGGGTAAGAAGGGTGAGATGTGGGAGGGTGACACAGAGAGCAGCACTATGGGAGGAGGTAAAAGGCTGCTCCTCCCTCTGAGTTTATCTTTGCATTTGGATTATTTATAGACATTATTTATTGATTCTTAACTTTCTCATGGAACAATGCTTTTTATGGATTATTTATTAAGGAATTAAAACTGCACCATGTTTGAACATTGTAGTTGCTTTTAATAAACACACACTTTTACACCAAGATATGCTGTTTGTGTCCTCATTGTTTAAGTCTATCACAGTTCATGACTATGAAGGATCCCAAGACTGCGGGCAGCCAGTGCATCACAGAGAGCTCAGCTGAAGTTGTGTTTAGTCTGGTTTCAAGGACCTGGGGCCTCATGTATAAACGGTGCACACGCACAAAAATGTTGCGTACTCCCGTTTCCATGCTCAAATCGCGATGTATAAAACCTAAACTTGGTGTAAAGCCACGCACATTTTCATGCTAGCTCAAACCCTGGCGTACGCAAGTTCTCAGATATGGTTTTGCAAACAGGCGTCACCTAGCGTCAAAGCAATGGTTTTGTTCCACTGTGGTTTCCCTTTCTTTTTTAGATCCACATTCCTGACGCAGCTTCATCAAATACACTGAAATTAACCGCATATTGTTTATTAGTTTAAGGCATCTGATTGTAATTAGTCTGTAACAATATAATGGTCCACGGAATGACCAAACTATTCCAAATACCATAGCTGCTTTAGCGTTGTTCCTCTCAATGCACCACTCAGAGTATTTATCCCACTGTTTCTGAGTGTGGAATCACAGCTCTACAGCAGCTGATCGGAAAGAGAAATATTAGTATACAGTGTTAAGCATACTCTGCCTCAGCCATGCTCACAATCTATTGAACTGCTCTCAAACGGCAAACGCTTCAGAGCCTTTCCTGTAGGGATACCGCGGTTCAGAAACAGTTTCATCCCAAGAACTATAAACGCACTCAATCAGTCCATCAAGTGTTCCTTGTAGAACTGTTTGTACTTATTAGTACAATTACCTCACTGTAAACTTGCCATACAGTTATAATATTGCACAACCTGAGCCACTTTATAAAGCGCATATTTACATATGATGACGATATCATTTTTAAGATAAAATGTTAACATCATTTAAATAATCTATATTGTTAATAATTAAACGTGAGGACACGGTGTCACAGCACTAGCTAGTTCAGGGATTGTTCCTGCCTCACGCTGTATTCTTGCTGGAGCTGGCGTGACACTGGCAGGATAGATGGATAGAATAATTAAGCATGTTCTATGAAGATATTTCAATGTTCCTTAAAAGTTTTGAAGAATCGGCGTTCTAAGCTTACAGATAGCTTAACATCTATTACAGAGCTGGTTGTGTAGCAATTGGTTACCTGAAGAAAGAAAAGGAAGGACAGGAATTGGAGGTTAGTATATTTGAAAGAGACAGTACTGCAACAATAAATATGTTCATTGAAGGTTGCGCACGGCGCAGCAGGCATCTTGAGTGAGGCAGTCTCTGAACAGGGCGCCAGCTCGTCACTATCACTGCGCCACTGTGTTCCCATGTTTAATAACATACTTTAATGCCTATCATCATGAAAATGATATCAAGTATACATCTCAGTATTTTAATTATTCAGAGAGCTGTAATATCACAAATGTGATGGATTCTGTGTCCAGTCGGAGGAAGAGAAAGCCCATTTAAGAAGCACGTAGTGCTTCACACACAGAGCACATAGAAGAACACATACAAAACAAAGCATTTAACATGCTACTTTAGTTAAGATGGTATTTGAGAAACTAGTAAATTAAACGATTTAAAGATGAAGTTTATGATGTTCTACTTTAATGACAAAATAAACTACGTGATTAAAGTGGAAATTTCGAGATAAGTTGACATTTCAAGCTTTTTTCTCAGTGTCCCTATATTTTTTTCTTTTCTCTGTACCCTAATAAGCTTTCATATGACACTCAGACTGTGGGCTACGACTCGCCTTTTCACAGCGACTTTGATATCTGCAAACTTCTTTTTTATTTCAGCACTGTGCATCTTTGTGAACTTGAGCTTTCGAGTTTCTCTGATACTCTATGTCCCTTGATCAACTTCCTATTGTTGTTTATACCACTGTTTAAACCAACGAATAGTACGTTTTTCCTTGCCTCCACTTGGTATTCGCTGAAATTCTTCTATTTTCCCCCATGCTTTTGCCATTGTCTTTCTCAGAACGCTGCACTTAAGGGCTATTTATATTGATTTGCATATTCAAAGAGGTGTAATTCTGGGAGGAGACGGGGTAGGACAGCAGGCGCGTGAACTTGCATTACTTTTCACACTGACCGGGATTTATGGAGTAGAAACACGTGGAAGTTGGCGAACGCACTGCTTTATGCATCTAGATTTTTTTGTGCATACGCACATTTCTGCTTTTATCCTTATGCCAAGTTTTAGTGTGAATTCTATGCACGGCGTTATGCATGAGGCCCCTGGTGTTATTGTACTCATTAGCAGGGGACTATGCATCAGAACTTTATATTTAATCCAACTAGCAGGCTAAAATTGACATCATGTTATTATATAATTAAAACTTTTCTTAAACAAGAATTTTTCTTTGCTATATTAGTTTTTTCTCTAACACAACTGTTTGAATTGTTTTTCTCTGAACCTTTATTAAAACTTTTTTAAATGAAGATATTTGTCTGTGGAATTATTTGATCATACTTTAAACTGGCGCTTGAATCATCCTATGAAGCCAATTAATAGCTGCAGAATTTTGGTAATTTTGGATAAAACCAGCTAAATTTTTCATCAGAAAAATATCTTCTTGAAATCAAGAGTGGCACCATTGAATCATGTCACAATTCCAAGACTGGAGGTGACAGCAGCCATTGTGGTGGTCAAAATGGACAAGATGCTAAAAGGCGAACTTCAAATACCCCTACCTCTTTTTTGGTCTCGTCCATTTCAGAAGATTGACGTCTGAAGTGGAACTCCGTTAGCAGCAATGTTATTTTACTATATTTTATCATCATCCCAAAGTAGCCTGTATTTACTGAACCTGAGGGGCTTTATTTAAAGTAAGTGCAAATATATACAAGCATAAATAGCAGAACAAGGTCTCAGAAAGAAATGGAAAAGACTAAGTTCAAGTTCAAGGTACGGCCTGCCAGAAACTGACCTGGAACAGAAAGGCGAAAGAATAGATCCCCCGAGGCATAACGCTGCAGCAATGCCTCCAGCCAAGAGTGAAAGTGGGAGCAAAAGTGCAAGTGAGTTGGGCCAGGAGAACTTGTTGATTCCAGAAGATTCATCGAAGCTGAAAATGGCCTTAATATCCTCACTGTCAGCTTCACCCAGCATGTCAATGGCACCGACTCCAACTGGGCTTGCTACTCCACCTGCGGAGCATGGACAAGACTGAAATGAATAGTTTCAGCTGAAAGTAACGATCACTGCAATGATTACTGCAATAACTACTGCACTTGGGGGGGGGGGGGGGACAAAAATGATATAAAGAGTAACATAAAGAAGGATTCAAAGTATATAAGGAAAGATATAAAAGACAAACATAACAAATGAGAAGCTGCTTCAGGATATTAAAGACTTGGAGAAACATTTAAGTAATCACTTTGAAGCAAACTTTAAAGGTATAGTAGAAAAAATTGAGGAAAAAAATCATTCATGTTCATGACTCATATTGAAATAGCTGAAAAAAGTGGCATCTACCACTGACGAAAAGCAACGGCTGCAAATTCTGAATGCAAAGTGCTTGGAGACGGATTAGGTACACTGGAAGATGGATACAGGAGAAACAATATCAGAATCGAATGTCTCCCTGAAAACCATGAAAGACCAAACCCTGTGAAATTCATAGCTGAACTGTTCTCTAAAATAATTGGAGAGGACTTCAAATCAAACACTGAGACATCAGCAGCTCACCCCATACATGGATTGAATGCCCCAAAACCTACAGTAGAAGCCTCATTGTATGTTTTGACAAATTACAGTCTAAATTAAATGGGATGTTACCTCTCAGACTGAAAAAGGAGATTATATTTGAAAATAACCGCCTTCGTATTTTCCCTGATTCCTCACCTTCAACAGCTGCTAAAAGTACCGCATTTTACGGCATTAAACAGTGCTTACGGAAAGCCGAAATCAGATATTCAGATAAGTGGTTATTCAAGGCAAGTTCTACATTTTCAGTTGTCTGGATGAAGCAGAAAAGAGCTAAGAAAACTGATCCCGACACTTTTTGAAATACGATCATGATTGAAATCATGTTCTGGCAAGGCAAAGAAGATTTTACCTGTTATTTGTCGTAATTATGCATTCTATTTCCTTCTTGGATATTTTTACATTTTAATTGCAATTATATTTTTTCCCCCCCAAGGGGACTGTTTAACATCATACCCTTGGTTTATTGAAATAGGACTGTACTATCATATATTATCTGCTTTTACATTGTTATTGTTTAACATTAATCCCTGGGTTTACTCTTTCAGGACTGTTTAAGATTATATTCTAGGTGTATAGTATTTGGAATGTATTGTCAATAGTTATCTCTACTTTTGTCACTCTACACCACTGCTGGGGAGCTTGCTTTGTTTTGGACGTGCTCTGTCTCTAGGCATGGCAGAGGACTGGGACTTTGTGAAGTGTGGTCTAGCCTCACGTGGGGTCAAGATAGTATTTTTACAGGAGACTCATTTATTAAGCAAGGATCAGTTTCGGTTGCAAAGAGATTGGATTGACCAAATATTCCACTCCAGCTATACAAAGAAAACTAGAGGTGTGGGAATTTTAAAACCTAAAATAGTTTCATTTGTACTATCAGATGTAGTACCTAATTCTGAAGCGTGATATGTGAACGTCATGGGTAATTTATTCAATTGTAAAGTGATTTTAATATATGTAGAGATTTCATCCACAAACATATTTGCATTCACTCCTAATATGAACACTCATAAAATTATAATGGCCGGAGACTTTATTTATGTTTTAAATCCAGCCCTGGACAGTTCTTCTGCCACAGAGGTGATAACATCTAACACATAAACAATTACACAGCTTGTAATTGATCACAACTTATAAGACGCTTGAAGATTTCTAAATCCAAGCTCAAGAGCATATTCCTTCTTCTCACCAGTACATCACTGTTACTCAAGAATTGATTATTTGTTTATAGATAACAATTTTTAGCCCAAGATCAAGTTTTGCAAGTATGACACTATTGTTATCTCCGACCACGTCCCTTTGATCATGGAGCTGAAATCATTATGCCCCACATACTTATCTCGCAGCTGGCGTCTTAACCCACTTTTATTAGCTGATGAGAACTGTACAGAGTTTATATCCAAGCAAACTGATTTTTTTAGAGACAAATGCATCATCAGAGGTCTCTGCAGGAATACTCTGGGAAACTCCAAAGGCATTTTAAGAGGACAGATTATTTAATATCTCTTCCACAAAAATAAATAGGAAACCAAGAAGGCATCAGAGTTAATCAGTGAAATTACCAGAATAGATCAAGAACACGCCAGGTTCCCAAATGAGGCACTTTATAAGGAAAGACAGGCTTTGCATTCAGAACTCAACCTCCTGATAACAAAAGAAAGGAACAACTCATTTTTAAGGTTAATAAATACTTAGCTCAACAAATCCACAAGCAGGAAGTTCACAATGCAATGCCAGTAATTACCATTACAGACGGAGACAAAATCATTGACCATAAAAATATAATGCAGACTTTTAAAGACTACTATAAGTCCTTATATTCCACTCAGTTTAAAGAAGACAAGATACAATCTAATGTGTTTATCAATGCATCACAGATACCACAGCTACATACTCTCAGTGCAGAGGAATTGGATAAACCACTGACACTCTCAGAATTACTAGACACTATAAACACAGTTCAAAGTGAAAAAGCAGCAGGCCCTGATGACTACCTTGCCAAATTTTATAAATAAAATTTAAAATTAAGCTAGCTTCTCTTTTATTATTATATTTTTATATTATTTATATTTTTATAGAAGCCAGAGACAATACAATTCTACCTCAAACTTTTTGCCAAGCATTAATTTCCATCTTTCCTAAGAGAAATAAGGACTTATTACAATGTGCATCATACAGACCGATCTCACTTCTGAATAATGAGGTTAAGATACTCTCCAGAGTTCTAGCTAGAAGGATTGAGAAAGGTCTTCCTTGGTAATATCACAAGACCAAACTGGATTTATTAAAGGCAGACACTTAGCTTCCAATCTTCGACACCTGTTTAATATACTTACCCATGAAGTCTAACACCCCAGAGATCTTATTATTATTGGATGCAAGAAAAACATTTGATATGGTTGAATGGGACTGCCTAATTGCACAAATATGAGGTTTTGCCCAAACATTTGTGCATGGATCAAACTACTGTAAACGAGTCCAGAAGCTTCCGTTTGTATTAACAACATTGTTTCAGATTAATTCAAACTAGAACGTGATACTAAACAAGGATGCTCCCTGTCACCACTGATATTTGCAATTGCCATTGAGCACTTTCAAAATGCCTCTGAGATAAAGGGGACTATCAGAGAAGGACTTGAACAGAAAATATTACTATATGCAGATGATATGGTACTATATATATCAGATCCACAAAATACTTTGCCTGAAGTCCTAACAGGACTAGCAGAATTTCAAAATGGACTCAAAATTAATTTGAATAAAAGTGTGCTCTTTCCAATGAACTCTCTAGCACATTGGACACCTTCCCTTTTATCAGCATAGATCAGTTTAAATACCTGGGGGTAAACATTACAAGTAAACAAAGCTCTTTTTCAACAAAATTTTGCTGTCTACATGGAAAAACTTAAGCAAGACGGTCTACCCTTCATCTCACTTTAGCAGGGAGAATAAACACCGTCAAGATGAATAGCCTTCCTAAGCTTCTTTTTCTATTCAACGCATCCCCATACCCATTAACAAATAATTTTTTAAGAAATTAGATTCAATCATCACCTCATTTATTTGGAATTCAAAACATCCATGCATCCAAAGGGCAACCCGACAAAAACCTAAGGCAGAAGGTGGCATGGCGCTACCTAACGTTCAGTTTTTTTTACTGGGCGGTAAATATACAAGCTATAAAAACCTGGACATTGACACAAATAGATGAACACACACAGGCCTGCAGTACTTCTTTGTATTCCAGTAAATACAAGTTATATATAATAATAGTAATATACTAACAACCCAATTGTGCTTCATTCACTCAGAATATGGAACCAAAAGTAGGAAGTACTTCAAGATAGAGAAGCTTTTATCTGTGGCACCTCTACAAAATAACCACCTTTTTATACCCTGTCAAACTTACACAGTTCTTAATGTTTAGAAAATGTACGGGATTTAATCATTTAGAGATTTGTACATAGATCATGTTTTTGCATCTTACGAAGAATTACATTCCAAATTTAGCTTCTATTCAATACAAATTTTCCACTATTTCCAAATCAGAAACTTTGCTAAACAAAATCTGCCCAATTTTCCTGACCTCCCACCTGTTTCTGTTCCAGAAGAAATATTGATTAGTCTTGAGCATTTCTATAATATATAAAACCATTTTAAAGTCCCTTCCTTTCAAAGAATCTAGAGTACAGTGGGAAAAGGATCTCTTTCTCAACATTTCAGAAACAGAGTGGAAGGCAGCCATGCATAGAATTCACACTAGCTCCATATGCGTAAAGCATACAATTATTCAACTTAAAATCTTTTATCAAGCGCATCTATCTCATTTAAAATTGTGCAAAATGTTTCCAGGGTGAGATCTAACCTGCAAACATTGCAATCAAGCTTCAGCCTCATTTGGCCACATGTTTTAGGTGTGCACCAAATTAACATTATTCTGGACCAAAATCTTTAAATGCCTAACATTTAAGAATAAGCATTTATATTGGAGAAAAGGATTATTTTTCCTTCTTTTCTACTCTTAAAGTTTTACTCTTAACTGTTGGTCTTCCTCTCTTTCTCATGGTTGGGGGTTGAATTGAATTTAGTTTTGTTAAGCTTGATTTGTTTGTATAGAACGTTACTTGTTTTTTAATAAATTCAATTAAAAACAAAACAAAGTATAAGAATCCACAGTTTGGACTGACAGCACCACAGTGCTAAAATACATTTCAAATGAAAACACTTGATTCAAGACCTTTGTTGCCAACAGATTCACAGTTATCAGAGATCATTCACAACCTTTACAGTGGAGGTATATTACGTCTGCCCTAATTCCAGCAGACCAAGCATCAGGCGCACTAAGCATAGAAACCTTTCTCAAAAGGACCACATGGTCATGAGGTTCAAGTTTGTTACAGATGCCAGAACATGAGTGGCCACAAAAACCTGACTAATTGAATGATTCACTTTCTGAAGACGATCCAGAAATTAAAATCTGTGCAGTTAACCTGAGAAGTGTAGAAGAGATTGTGGTACCCGTAAACAAAATCATCAACTTTTCAGAATGGTTACGCCTGAAGAAAGCAGTAGCTTGGTTTCTCAAGTTTAAAGACATACTGCTGCATTTAATAGATGAAAGAAAGACCTTTCAACTTGAAGTTGGCCAATATGAAAGTAACCCAGATAAATGCAGCTACATTTTTCAAACTTTTTAATGTAATTTTTTCTCTCTCTCTTCCTGCCCTGGTAGGAGGTTTCTTTCAAATTGAATTATTTATTGGTAACTTCCAATATATTACTTTGCAGAGTATCACTGCAGCAAGCTTTTTCTAGGTTTCAAAGAATCAGTAGTATTGTTATGTGTACAGTGTGCAATGAAAATCTTACTTGCATGTTCAACAATCATGCAACAAGAAGAATGCCTTAAAATCCAGAGCTTAAAAGTAATTAATAGAAAACATATATCAACTTACCTAATTTTCTCCTAGCACTGTAAAAGCACTCATTCAAATTTGTGAGACTTATAATACTTCCGATCTATCTGTGCTTCTACATCTCCTTCACTCTCATTGTCTTCCACACCAGCATCCTCAACTCCAATACACCAAGTGAGACATGCGTCCTGGCCAGAGGAAGCTTCACTGTCAGAGGTCAGTCTGGCCTTGTGGCTTCAGAGAATGTCTTATCTGTTGGGATGTGATGTCTGAAAAGTGGTCTAAACTTTGAGGTGGTGTGAGCACATCAGTCTGTATGTGATGTAAATGATGGAAGTGTGTGAGGATAAGCAGCTGTTAGACTGGAGGAGAAGGAGGCAGTGGTTCATCCAAAAGCTTGTGAAACTCCAGAACTGGATGCCCTCTTCCACTTTACCCTGTGATTCATCAGCTATTATTGGAGCACAGCTACAGGGTGATGCTTTAAAGATCTGCATAAATTTAATATTTGAACATGCCTGTCTTTTCCCTTTATTTATGTTTGCATTTGCCTACACACATGCCGTTCAGAACTTGCCATCCACCTAAAGCTAAGCATGTTCAGGCCCAACCAGTATTTGAATGGGAGACTATCTAGGAAAAAGCTTGGGTTGCTGCTGGAAGAGATGTTGGTGAGGCCAACAGGAGGCGCTTAACCTGTGGTCTGAATGTGGATCACAATGCCCTAGTGCAGTGCTGTATAAATGGTGCCATTTTTCGGATAAGATATAAAACCAAGGTCCTGACTCGCTTTGGTCATAGAAGACCCCTGGGCATCCTTTGTAAAAAGTAGAGTGTATCCCAATGTCCAGGCTAAATTGTCCACCACGGCCTAGTCATTCTGACTCCCTAATCATCCCTTGCCTCTAATTGGCTATGTATCTCTCTCACCACTTCATCACCTAATTGTGTGGTGAGCATACTGGTACAAAAATGGCTGCCATCCAGTTGGATGCTAAACATTAGTTGTGGTTGAAGTGACTTACTGATGTGCTTTGAGTAGTGAGAAAAGTGCTATATAAATGTAAATAATTATTATTAATTATTATTACACATATTATTCTCTATGTCTCCATTTCCTCATTAACCCAGCTTTCCTCTGACAACCACTGTGGTAAAGTGAGGTCTGCAGCTAATTAGCGAATCTGCATCTTTTTAAATAAATAATTCACCACACTTGCTTTTTGGTAGGAGGGGGTGTGGTAGTGTGGTGGGAGCGGTTCCTTGGAGCGATGCTGGAGTGGGTGGTTCTACACTAAGTGCACAGGTGTAGGAGCATCTGTAACTCTAATTGGTGTCGGGAGCTGCTAATTGTCACAGCTGTGCCATGTTCCCATTTTAAAAGGGGAAGTGTGAGTGCGAGAAGCAGAAAAAAGAAAAAAAAAAGGATTGAGAAAGGAATACGAACAGAGGTTAAAGAGAGAAGAAGGCAGGAGGCAGAAGGAGCCGGTGTGGGAGTGAGCGAGCTGAGGGAGAGCAGGTTCAAGGATGAGAAGACAGGCAACTGGGAAGGAGAGCCCATTGAGCAGCACGAGAGGTTGACGCCTGGGGGCTGAGGGAATGATCGCTCTGGCTGAGCAACTCGGGGAGCCAGAGCGATGTGTGTAAAGTGAGCGACTCGCCATATAAGACCGGGAAAGTAGCAGGGGTTGAGGAGGCTTGGGAAGAGAGCCCCAGCATGAGCGCCCTGGCCATTGGGGACCCAAGTCTTTGTCTGGCGAGGGAACCTGTCCATAGTCATTGGACGGCAGGCAACTGGACCCGAGGAAGGTCAGATAAAAGAACTGCTCCTGCCAGTTGTTTTTAACTTCATTTTTATGATTTGGGTTTTTTTTTAATTCATTGGGATTATTTTAGCCTCCACCTTTTCACCTGTTTTTATGGATTATTTATTTACTGAACTATGAATTTTGAAGCACTGCACTTTTGGAACATGTGTCTAGGTTTGATTGTTTTTAATAAAAGCACTGAACACTTTTGCACCTTCCACTTGCTTCATGTGGTGTCCTCATTTGTACAGCTCATCCTGGTCTTGACTATCGATGGTGTCAGGTTTAAGAGGCATCATAAATATGGAAGCCAAACAAAATAATCTACAAAAAATCTCTTCAGTTTACATTCAAATGTTTGAATATACAATAATGTAACTTTTATGGGGACTTATTTAACAGATGCACAGGGGAAGGATGTGACACAGTCTCATGCATATTCTCCTATTTTGTTTTCTGGCAGGAAGACCACGAGTTGGAAGAAGAACTGTGAACCTGCTCCAAACTCGGCCTTTAGACTTATCTGGCCCCAGGTTTGAAAGCTCTCATCAGGAGGAAAATGACATTTGAGGACTAATTGCAAATCAATATGACTGGAATCATTTATTTCTATACCTTTTTTGCCAATACGAAGCAAACTAAACAAAAATAATACAGGTATATTGACAACCACTGTGAAGATGGGTAAATTTGTTTCCGACACCAATTATATGTTATTATAATATACTAATTAAATTCATTTTTTTATTAAGCAAATCCATCCATCCATTATCCAACCCGCTATATCCTAACTACAGGGTCATGGGGGTCTGCTGGAGCCAATCCCAGCCAACCACAGGCGCAAGGCAGGAAACAAACCCTGGGCAGGGCGCAGCCTACTGCAGGGCACACACACCCATACACCAAGCACACACTAGAGACAATTTAAAATCGCCAATGCACCTAACCTGCATGTCTTTGGACTGTGGGAGGAAACCTGAGTACCGCGGAGGAAACCCACGCAGACACTGGGCAGAACATGTAAACTCTACACAGGGAGAACCCGGGAGAGCGAACCAGGTCTCCTAACTGCGAGGCAGCAGCACTACCCACTGCGCCACCGTGCTGCCCTATAAGCAAATCTCACAATAAAAATGTATTTTCTCTGAAAAAATCTATTTGAGTTGTAGTTGGAAAATGGAACAGGTCCATGCTAGCTGCACGATAACTTGTAAAACAAGGTAAAAACTCTTGCACAATTCATTGCAACTGAATGTTGCAGTTTCCATTTGAACTTTGTAGCAATGAAAAGCTAATCATTGAGCAACATTCAGATGGTTGTGGTTCTGCATATTGTAATAAGAAGCTGAAGCAAAAATAAAGGGTTAGGGCACCAAATTGGGATCCCCGTGTATTGTTGTACACAAAAAAAGCGAGTTAGTCACAAAATATGTCTTTACAGATGGGAATCTCCAACCAGACTGGGAAAAAATGGCGATTGTGCTGCATGTGAAGTTGATGAGGTGGAATGGGTGAGTTCAGGCACACCAAATCCAGATGTTATGTCATGCGTTGTTGGCCCTTGATTCTCTGCATCTACATTGGGAAGGAGAGGAGAGGCATTTTAGGAGGCAGCTCCAACCCAAGACTTGGGGTGCATTTGCAAGTCAACAAGCCCTGAAGTTGACTCCGAGGCACACATGTGTAAACAATATGTACGTTTTTTTTGTTAAAAAGGTTATCCAAAATATAGCTAATAAGAATAAAATAACTGAAAGTGAAACAATTTGCTCTGTGACACAGCATTGATTTTTCATTCTTATTTTAGATACCTACAAATATGCCCATATTTAGCTACAACCACAAAGACAGTTTATGAGAGAAATTAATAATAATAATAATAATACATTTTATTTATATAGCGCCTTTCCCATGCTCAAGGCACTTACAGAATATAAGAAAGAACGACAGGGTATACAGTATATAGCATTGTACAAACCAGATAAATAAATAAAGAAGATAAATTGTAGATGGTGTCCCTCTGTAGATCGCATACAATGAGTTAACTCGTATTTAGCAGTCAATATGTTAAAAAATTTAATTATTAATAAATGTGCTATGACTGCTAAGAAACTTCAGTTAAACAGTATTATAATTTTCCAAATAATGGATGCATATGTGAATATTATTGCACCAATATTATTTCGACAATATACTGTATTTTGAACCTTACTCTATCAGTGAATATTTTTTATATGGGCACTTTTTTCAGTATCGAGGATGGAGCAATGACAGACAGACTATGATGTTATTAAGTGTTCAGCAATAAACAACACTATGCTGAGGTCTGAGGCTGGCTGCAAGAAAAGGGTGAATCAAGAGATGAAATATTATCATTAAACAAAGCAGACATCACAACTATATGACAATCTAACCTGTGCCTAAAGCAAATCAAAAATCAGAATCAATAGTTAGCATAAGCACCGTAATGCAGATGATGTCACATGATCCAACATCTCAGACACACCTCTAAGGAATCTGTCATAGCAACCAGTGCTCAAAACAATTGTGCCTGTTAAAAAGGCACAATTGAAATTCAAATGAAGCAGTAAAAAATGCAATTAGACCCAAAACAGTTTACAAAGGCCATGAAAAACTGACAAACTCACGTCTGGACAAACTGGTGAGGAAGGCAAGCTCTATTGTTGGCATGGAGCTGGACAGTTTAACATCTGTGGCAGAGCGAAGGGCGCTCAGCAGGCTCCTATCAATTATGGAGAATCCACTGCATCCACTTAATATTATCATCTCCAGACAGAAGAGCAGCTTCAGCGACAGACTGCTGTCACTGTTCTGCTCCACTGACAGATTGAGGAGATCGTTCCTCCCCCAAACTATGCGACTCTTTAATTCCATCCGGGGGGGCAAAACGTTAACATTTAACATTATACATAGTTATTGTCTGTTTTTCACCTGCATTATTATCATTCTTTAATTTAATATTATTTATTGGTATCAGTATGCTGCTGCTGAAGAATGTGAATTTCCCATTGGGATTAATAAAGTATCTATCTATCTATCTATCTATCTATCTATCTATCTATCTATCTATCTATCTATCTATCTATCTATCTATCTATCTATCTATCTAAAAACACTTAGCAATCTTGACTAAAAGAGTTGCCGGACCCGAAGGAACATCATGCAACCCCCCAGGCACACACATGGTCCATTTCCACCCTGCCATTCTGAGGATAGTAAATAAATTAAAGGGGAATAGAAATGAGTAAAAAAATGCATTGTGTCCCCATGGGTTAGAACTGCAGTTATGTGTTAATGCATTCTATTATGCTAAAATGTACTTGCTTACAATAATTGCTGTTGGTTACAATATAAATATCATTGCACTAAATCAATAGCCTAATTGATTTGTCTGCGTCTTTCTTTACATATTCTTGTTTACGTGAGTCTTTATTATTTGCCACCCTGACAGAGGTTGATAGAAGGATGGAAGTTCATCAAGCAAATAAGCAGTGTCCCTCATGTCACCTTGATGTCTTGTGGTCACATTTTGGCTTGTTGTACACTTCATTTCTTTGTTGATCTTCATCAATTCAGGCACCTAGCAAAGCAAACAAGGCCAGTCCTATTTTGCTTTGTCATATAACCACACTAAGTATGATACTAACCTGTTTACCCCATAGTAATGCTATGTCTATCACCTGTAGTGGGCAGCAGAGATTGATTTGGCGTCATTACAATTGAGAAAAGGCCGCTACAGACTAAACTCAGTGGCACGTCTGCCGCAATCGGGCTTAAGGTGCAGCACATAATGAGTCCACAGCTGCATACTAATCACGGGCTGAACTCCTGTTAATGTGCTAACTTTACTTTGTTCCAATTAACCCAGGACCCCTTCTGCACTGTGAAACACCCAGATTTGACTTTTGTGTTTTGGTATCATTTTGCTGTCTAAAGGTGGTTATTTTAAATCATAAGTAGCAGTGCTTCTAATGTGCATTGTGGTGTGGGGAGGACACCTGCCCTACAGACTCCTGTAATGACAGGTAATACCATTCTGTCCCCAGATGTTTAGGATTTTTTTTCCTGTCAGAAGGTATTATTTGCTTAGTTGTACTTTGAACATTTTATTTTGATCTTTAAGTTCTGTATCAGTGTGTCTCAGAACCCTCCACATAATGCACTATCCCATACTAACTCTTCTGCTTTCATGCTAGACAGAGTACTAGGGTGTTGTACCGTGTTAGCCATTATGGATGTAGTGAGAAGTCAAGCAAAAATGACACCTTTTATTGGCAAACTAAAAAGATTACAATATGCAAGCTTTCAAGGTAACTCAGGCCCCCTTCTTGGGGCATTCTTCAATTACATTTTGCCTGACGAAGGGGCCTGAGTTGCCTCTAAAGCTTGCATATTGTAATCTTTTTAGTTTGCCAATAAAAAGTGTCATTTTGCTTGACTTCTCACTACATGCTTGACAGATTAAAAGAAAGTCCAACTTGCATACCACTTCAAAGTTTTCTAGGAAGGTGCTGTATAACTCAGATCCTTGCACAATGGAGACAACAGCTGTATAAACGCTTCTCTATTATTGCACTGTTAACTTAGCAGTTTGCAAATTATTATAAATGTACTGGTTGTAAAGTTGCTTAAACACAACAAATGAACTTGGGCCACTAGAGACGTCTGCATTAGGAGAGGCAAAGATAAATTGGAAGCAGAGAGTGCCGGCAATTACAAAGGGCAGGGGATTCTGCAGTCAACCAGAAACAAAGGCAAGAACAAAAAGTAAAAGACAGCAGAGTTTTTGTTGGCATCTTATTAAAGTATGTAAAGTACACATAAAGCCCAAAGGCAGGTCAAAGAAGATATGTTTGGAGGTTGTGTCAAATGAAATGGGTTTAACTCAAAAGGATGGCCAGAGTAGAAAATGCAGATTTGGAGGGCACAGGGATAACCTGGGTAATACCTATAAAATGGGCAATAATGAGGATAATAACAATGATACTAAATGAGAACTCCACCCAAAAATTATATTTTGAATGTGTTACTTACCACTTTGAAGTGGTGACCGAGAACAAATTTATTCTCATGGGTTCATGCAGATAGGGGAGAATTAACTTTAGGATATAGCAAATGATAAGAAAAATCTCCATTGTTAAAAAAAAAAAAAGTTGTATGAACAAAACTTTCAAAACACATGTGTGTGGGTCCATTCAGGAAAAAAAAATGTGTTTGTAAATAACAAAAATTGTTGTAAAGTATTTCATTATTTATTATATATATCAGTTCAGATACATTGGTTTGGATACAGTATATACATTAGTTTGGGTACAAATTGTATCACTGTCCAAATCCTTATGGACGTAATTGTATGTAAATGAACCAACCTATATATCCAAATGGTGTATATATATATATACATATATATATATAAAACTAATGTATATTAACCAATATATTTATCTCAACCAATGTACATATTGTATCTGAATGGATGTATTCAAAACCAATGTATATATATATATATATATATCAGTGCAGAACTATACAAAACCAATCTTCTTAAATAATATGCTACCATGGCTGTTCGTTTGTCTGTCCAGGATTTTAAATCACCTGTAGCTCGCAAACCGTTTGAACTATTGACGTGAAATTTGGTACACATATACTATGTGACGTCTACTATCCGCTTTCGGGGTGATGATTGACCTCCAAGATTATTCCTTTTTTTATTTTTATTTTATTTTATTGTAGAATCAACCCTCGGCAGCAGCCAGCAGGGTGGCGCATGCATATGGGTGCCGTTCTCATTCCCTACCACCTTCGCTGTCACTTCCCCTACCTTTTCATATCTTATATCATTCTTGAGGCAGATTGAAGACTTAAGTGCCAGCTTAAGTGAATAATTAAGGAAAACGTACTAAGTAATTGCAACACAACCACTGACTGAAGTCAAGTGTATTCACGTGCAGTGCACAGTTACTGGTATATATATTATATATCATAACAATGTTATCTAAACCAATGTACAGTATTTATCTGAACAGATGTATTCAAATCAATGTACTGCATATATCTAAACCACTGTATCTGAACTGATATACAGTATATATCTGAACCAATTTATATAGTTACAAACCAATATTTTTTTTTCTTTAAGCTTGACATTGTACAGAACCAGTGCACTATTGCCTTCTGAATGTCTTAAGCTTCCTCCTCTTTTTCAAGAAAACACAAAATGACTTTTTTTCTGTCCACCACTGCAAAGTATATGGGGTAATAATATATAAAATATTTTTTGGGTGGAGCATACCTTTAAGCACACTTGCCAAACTCATATCCATTAAAAGTCTCTATTGATTATAAAATCTGATACGAGTGATATGTCTGTCTGTTTTATCTACACTCGAGAAACTGGTGACCGAGAAGAAGATCTTTGACACCATAATGACTGCACACTAAGTCTGATTGGGAACAAGACACCTTGTTTTATGTTCCTGTGAATCTTCTCTCAGTGTGCTCATTCTCCATCCATTCATCACTCCAGTAGCTGAGGTTTTTGACATCTTGGAAAGCCAACTCTTTTTTTTTTTCTCTGGTCTTTTTTTGAAACAGTTTTGTCACAGAAAGACATTGTCATTGGGCATTGTTAATTATGATAATACATTCTATTTGTATAACACTTTTCCCATGGTTAATTGTGTGTCCAAGAAGCTGGTGAAGTCAGATAGCCTGGCTGGTTTTTAGAAAGAAAGTAAGAGATCGCTGACCTAGAGAGTCATTGCAGTGAGCATCCTGCTGTGTAACAAAGAGGGTGTGTGTCAACTTAATAGTCCTGTGAGTGTGGCGAGGGTGTCAGGATTCCCAAAAAAACTAATTATATGTGCTGAATTGTTACAGAGAAGTTCCAGTTGCATATCTTTTTGTTTTATATTTACTTGGAGCATGCCTCATTATGAATTAATGTTTTCTCTGGCACACCCACCAATGTGTAGAACAGTCAATGTTCTTACGAGTTACATCAGTTTTCCCTTGGGGTCTCTAGTCTCAGATTCATGCAGTCAAGTCGCATGTTGACAATAAACGGCACTAATGTGGGGATGCTGTCATTGTACCTGTGTTTCTGTGTCCCATGCTTTTGGAAAGTGCTGTGTTTATAAAAGTATTCACCCCCTTGGAAGTGGTCACATTTTATTGTTGTACATACTTATGCAATCAATTATTTTGTGTTTTAATGATGGTGTGTTTTTAAATGCAAGTCAAATGGACCAACATGGACCACAGAAGAAAAGTAGTATTGCCAAGAGGCCTGATGAGCCTAATCTGTAATGACTGCACTTTATTTTAATTTATATTTTCAGAAAGAGCAGCCCTGAGCTACAAACTTGCATGGGCTGAATATTGAAACTTTACATGGACATTTACCTGAGATGGATTGACACCATGGACTCCGTAGACAACAAATCCAACATGCTGTCCTCTCATCCTCTATTGAAAAATGTTATATGCCAGTATAAGAAAAGTCACTTTTAGTATTATGACAAAAAGAGAGTTTAAAGTGCATATGCTGACTGGATATTGCTCTGTCAGTCAGTGCTGTTGCCTCTCCATTTCAGTTGTGTTGCCTTATATTTGAAATCAGAGCCAGCCAACTGAGTAGAGCTCTAAATAAGAATTAACTCAGCTGAAGAGTAAGTGGCTTTCGAATATCTTAGGGGTCAAGCATGTCATCCATGCACAGGGCAGACATATCGATAAAGTGGATGGAGTACATTAGTAAGGCCATCAGGAGAAGTAGGAGAAAAGTCAAAATCAGATATGAGCATCCCCCAGGGTAAGTATGTGTAGGGCAAAGATTATTGCTATATAGAGAAAAAATACAATTTTAATGCTCTTTAAATTACCCCCCAATTTCCATATGTACCTTGCTTTATCGATAATAAAAGCTTATGTGTGCTGAGGACAGCATTCCTTAAAATGCTATCATTATAATGGTATGAACACCCTTAGCTTTAGGCTAACAATAAAACGGTTTAATTTCATTCAAGAATCTTGCTTAAGCAGGTGATCCTTTGCTCAGTCTCTCAATCCCCCCGTGTCTTTCGAAACACCCACACTTAATTGGGGAGTCAATATAGTCAATACAGCAGTTAGGAACACCTTAAAGTAATTTAGTGTTACCAGGCCAGGTTAAAAGCCTGGGGAATACGTCTTACTGCATACATTACCCATCCTAGACTGTCTTACTATACACCTTACAAAATGGTTTATGACTGTTTAAGCTTTTGGTTTGCTATAACTGAAAGGTACTTGAATCAGGTAAAATGTGAAAATTAGTAAGCTTGCTAAAGAATAGTGTTGGGGTGGGTGGATTATGTCCAATATTTCCTTTAGATTATTGTCTCAACCAGTTAGGAATTGTGATTGTGAAGGTTTTGATTATTGTGTTGGTTTCTTGCTTTGACTTAAAAATAAAATGATGCTCATCCATAGCCATTTTTGCTTCCACTGCCATGTGTTGATATGTTTTCCTGGATATGACCCACAGTCAAGCGATGGGATATTAGGTCATCACAGATGTCCTATTTTCATTTGAGATTACGGATAACTCAGACCCTTTTAGAACTTTGAATTAGAGGTCTCTTTGTTCTTTAGGTTAATGCATTTCAAGCACATCCTTTTTGACACTGATTTTACGTTCACAATTAGGATTTGTCAAAAGGTTACTGAATTCTTTGCTTTTCTCAAGGACAACTTCTGATCTTTTTCACTACACACTGGTAGACACTGTAAAAGAATACTGCATACACTGTGAGGAGTCCAAACATTTTATGATCAAACAAAACACTTTCTTAGAGATTAGTGCTCAAACAACAACCAAAAGAAAAAATATTGTAGGATTAGAAAATATGAGTTTGACTTCATGTCATGACTTTGATTGTAGTTCAATCTTAAAAATGTGAAGAAAAATATATGGCAAATTCCACGTGTGGACTCAGCTAGTCTTTCCAACTATCATCCTGCCAACTACTAAACAAACCACCTTCATGTCTGTGCCACTTGCTTTATACTTTTTCCTTGGGTCTTCCACCATGTTCCACTGAACATGTTGGCTGCTGAAATAAATAAAGCTAAGTTTATCCTTTTAGACATGCTCTGGCCCTTTAAGAATTGGCTTTGTTTCTTATCAGTCCCCAGCACCAGAAACCTTCTCAATTTTCCAAAAAAACAAACAGATCTGAAAAATTATTAGTTTATGCAAGATCAGACCACAATATTTATACAGTGAAACAAGTATTACCATAAAAATACATGGCATAATCCAAGAAATGAACAATAACAATGAAAGCACACCCTCCAAAAAATGTATTGCAGAGAAATTTTTAAAATGCAAGTAAAAAACATGATGCTAATGAAACAGACTGCATCCCACCCTGGAGGTTTGGTTATGCAGAAGATTAATTTTGATGGTAGTTCTCTAGAATAATATTATCCAGGTAGCTCCAACAAAAGAAATGACACTGGCCTGATCTATATATATAAAATTCTTTTCGCTTTTGAAACGGAAATTACATAGGACCACGCCATATGGAAATTACGTATGAAATGGAAATTAAGTATGAACCACGCGATTATGGAAATTACGTATGACCCACACAGAACATATTATAATACAGGAACTAATCACTTCGTTTGTGGACGTTTATATCGTCTTTACGAATTGTTATTATTTGTGGGAGTTATTTTGCTGATATTGAAAAGAAGTAAACACAAACACGCCGATCTATCCCATAGAAGTGCACCCCGCGTCGTCCTCTCCTAGCCCTCCTCTCTGGACTACAGCGCTGAGCCGTCCGCCGCTAGGCGCGTTCTGACAGACAAGTTTTATTTATTCATCAACGTGACTGTCGCGGAAACTGCCACATTGTAACTTTGCGTCTTTCTACTTTTTAACTGCAACGAGCTGTAAACAATGTATGTGAGAACAAAGTGGTCGCTGGGAGGCGCCGAATGTCAGGCTGCTCCGCGGGGTTGAGAGCTTCGCAGTTTCGGGCAGCGTCCTCTCTTCTCGCACTGTTTGTGACACTTCAAGTGCCCCGCCGGCTCCTGGGAGAGTGGAAATATTTGCGAATTTCACAAGGGATCTACTACCAAGAGATAATCCAAATACATTTTAAATGCTGTTAGTACTACTTACCTGTTGTGTTATAGCACCTTTAAAATGTTGTTTACCCCAAACCACTCCAGTAGTGCTCAATATATCTTTACTTCTTAAATGTTAATGTTTTACTGTTTAATAACTTATAGACTACATTTTATTTTTTTCCCTTGCACTCAGTGAGCGAAGCCACTGGGTAATCAACTAGTATTTATATATAAATAAATAATGCTAAGTGTTTTTTGTCTGTCATGCAAAAAACATTCCACCCCTGACCCTTGACACTTCACCTTGGTCTAAATCAAAAGCTTGCCATTACACATACATAACACATGAAACTGGGCTCTGTCTCCTTCTCACAGCATTGGAGAAATGGCAGTGCACTTTGAATGACAGGAAATACACGGCTGGCCACACACACAAGCAACTTAGCTGACATGTAGACAATGGGCGAGTGATCACACTGAATGTCAGGTACTAAAACAGGCACACAGGGTTCACATAGAATTGCTGATAGGAAACACAAAAAACTCTGTGAATCACATTGCACAAGCCAAAACATGTACGTGAACTGTGAGACACAGAATACAAGTATGTAAAATACTGACAGCTTCCTGCACAAACTTACACTCCAATCACAAAACTAACACCCTAGCCCCCAGCCCCCATTGTGCCTCTGCAAGTAAGGCAAACCGCACTTTGCAAAGTTCTAGACCTCTGACAGGCCAAGAGAAGGAGGACGTCTAGAGCGTAATAAATTCCCCAGCAGTGGAGTGAAGAAGGTTAAAAATGAGATATCTTATGAAGATACAGTCCAAATACCATAAACTAATGATATAATCTTAAATAGTCCAAATAATAGACTAAGGGGATGATGAAAAAAACTTAAAAACACTGTAAAAGGCTGGTTACATCAATATGTTTAACAAAAAGACAATACCTTGTTACTTTGTGGTAGCTAAAGTGTGCATATAATTAATGAAAGAAATTTCAATATAATAACTGAAGCTTAAACAGTAACTGTTAGCCAAGATGTAACCATAAGTGGTCCAAATGTGCATATAATTAATGAAAGAGTGGATTTGAAAGAGTCAATTGTGGACGCTAGGTGGCACTGTTGCCCCTTTAAACCCAAGAGACAGACACACAGGACACCATGTAAAAGCACCAAGAAGATCTCTTTAATTATTTTATTCTTATAACAGTGTCCTCCAAGCACCACAGCCACAATAAGCAGGCAAATAATACAACGAGCACAATACTAATCACAATTCTCTCTTTTTCTCTTCTCCTCCACACTTCCCAACAAGCATTGTCTACTACCTCCCAACCCTGGCTGGCTGGCTTGCTTGCTAAGTTTTCAGCAGTCCTTTATATAGTCCTTGACTCGGAAGTGCTTCTGTTTTTCCTCCCCTGTGACTTGAAACACTTCCGGGTCAGATCGAGAATTCAAGTTCTTTAATCAGTCCGGAAATACTTCAGGCTTCTGTCCTTGTGACTTCCTAGTACTTCCCAGCTATAAGGGAAGCATGACTCCCCAGGATCTCTCGCAGTGTTCCCTGGCAGTACCCTTGGTACCCAGCAGAGCTGAGGTATTAAACTACATGTCCCATGATGCCCTGAGGGAATCCAGGGCGCTGCTATACTGCAGAGAAGCTGCCATCTAACATCTTGGGGAAAGTAGTGTCTAAAAGATGTTGCCTTTCCTGATCCTTCCATTCTGTGGAAGCTGCCGGCCTTCTGTTACACAATATATTCAATGCAACTTAATTTTTTTAAAAAAAGGGAAAGGGATGGCTAAAAAAGAAGTAAAATATAAAATACATTTTAAAAAAATATACTACATAGTTGCGGCAAATTTCTCTTTACAAACGGTCCAAAATGCAAGCTTCAAGTAGAATCTTCTTTTCCTTGCCAGAACACAGTGTGACTCATGATCATGTGTTTCAAAAGAAAGTCGGGATCCATCTTCTCAGCTCTTTATCTGCTTCACTCGGAGAACTAAAAATGTAAAACTGATCATTTTGGCAGAGTACAAGAGGCTGCATCTGATGTAGTTTCTCGAAACTGACAATTAGGCTTTTTGGTTTGGAGGCATTTGATCCACGTATATGGTAGGCTGCAGAGATCTTGATGCCCGATTTAAAGTCTTATCCAGTTATTTTAAAGAATAGTTCAGCTATGAAATTCACAGGTTTTGGGATACCGTTTTTCAGGAAGACATTCAATTCTTGATGTTGTTCCTTCATTCATCTATTTTCCAGTGCTGTCAGTTTAGAATCACTTAGAATTCTGATTTTGCAGCCATTGCTTTATCATCCGTGACAGAAGTCGATTGTTCAACTATTTCAAGACAGGTCGTGAACGTTTGCTTAACATCTTCAAGCTGAGCAGCAAGTACTTTAATTTCACTCTCTAACTTACTTGTATTTTCTCATCAATTTTTTGTAGTACTTCTGTAAAGGTTGTAGTAAACTTACTACTTAAACATTCTTCCAAGTCTTTTATATCCTGATTCAGTTTTTCATTTTCTTCTAGGGACATTTATTTCATTCCTAATTTCTCTATTGTTCTTCTTTGCATCTTTCCTTATATCATTTATGTTCCCCCCCGACGCGGGCGATCATCACCTTCAGCTCACATAGTGTGTTTTGATATTTCCCGAATCTCTAGGTTGGAGTTGCGAGTTCAGTAAGAGATGATGTTGCAAGACTCTGTTATACCCCAATAACCATTATGACAACATAATAATACATTCCATAGCTGTATAACCTAATAAATAATATGAAAATCTATATCAAAGCTATCATGTGGGACAATATACTAACCCTAACCTAAAAAATACAAAAATATCAACAAACGTTCAGAAGAAATATTCCCATAACCAAATAATGAACTTTGTGAAACTGGAATGTCAAGGGTCTCAATTATAAATTAATGAGAAAGTACCTCTTGCACTTAACAAGTCTAAATGCCAAGATAGTATTTTTACAAGAGACTCACTTATTAAGCAAGGACCACTTTCTCGTTGCAAAGAGAGTGGTCTGGCCAAATTTTTCACTCTAGCTATACAAAAAAACGGGTGTGGGAATCTTAATACACAGAACTATCCCATTTGTAGTGTGAGATGCAATATCTGATTCTGAAGGGCAATATATTATGGTGAAGGGCAATTCATCTAACACTAAAATAAAATAGAATACAACAGGGGCCTCATGCATAATGGCGTGTGTAGAACTCACACTAAAACATGGCATATGGACAAAAGGGAAATGTGCAAACGCACAAAAAAATCCAGATGCATAAATCTGTGCAAACGGCAACTTCCACGTTCTTCCGCTCCATAAATCCCGGTCAGCGTGAAAAGTAATGCATGTGCACGCGCCTGCTGCCCCACTCCAACTCCTCCCAGAATTACGCCTCATTTGAATATGCAAATCAATATAAATAGCCCTTAAGCTCAGCATTCTGTGAAAAGGCAATGGCAAAAGCACAGGGGAAATAGAAGAATTTCAGCAAAAACTAAGTGGAGGCAAGGAAAAACATACTATTTGTTGGTTTAAACAGTGGTATAAACAACAAAAGGAAGTTGATGAAGTGGCATAGAGTGTCAGAGAAACTCGAAAGCTTAAGTTCACAAAGTCGCACAGTGCCCGAAATAAAAAAGACGTTGTCAGATATCAAAGTCGCCTTGAAAAGGCAAGTCTCGTAACCCACCATCTGACTGTCATTAGGGTATAGTGAAAAAAAAAAAAAATAGGGATACAGTGAGAAAAAAGCTCGAAATGTCAACTTTAATCTCGAAATTTCCACTTTAATCGCGTATTTTATTTTGTCATTAAAGTAGAAAATCATAAACTTAATCTTTAAATCATTTAATTTACTAGTTTCTCAAATACCATCATAACTAATGTAGCACATTAAATGCTTTGTTTTGTATATGTTCTTCTATGTGCTCTATGTGTGTGAATCACTATGTGCTTCTTAAATGGGCTTTCTCTTCCTCCGACAGGACACAGAATCCATTACATTCGTGATATTACAGCTCTCTGAATAATTAAAATACTGAGATGTATACTTGATCATTTTCATGATGATAGGAGTTAAAGCATGTTATTAAACATGGGAACACGAGCTGGCACCCTACCCAGAGATTGTTCCTGCCTCCAGCCAGATGGTTGCTGCGCCATGCGCGACCTTCGATGAAATATTTATTGCTGCAGTACTGTCTCTTTCAATGTACTAACTTCCAGTTCCTGTCCTTGCTTTTCTTTCTCCAAGTAACCAACTGCCACACAATCAGCTCTGTAATAGATGTAAAGCCATCTGTAAGCTTAGATGCCGATTCTTCAAAACTTTTAAGGAACATTGAAATATCTTCGTAGTGCATGTTTAATTTATTCTTTCCATCTATCCTTCCAGTTCATGCCAGTGCCAGCAAGAATCGCGCGAGGTAGGAACAATCCCTGAACTAGCTAGCGCTGCAACACCATGCCCTCACATGTTTAATTATTAACAATATTGATTATTTAAATGATGTTAACATTTTTCTGTATAATGTAATACACATATTTTGCTGCATTTCATCTTAAAAATGATATCGTCATCATATGTAAATACAAGCTTTAAAAAGTGGCTCAGTGTTGTGCAATATTATAAATGTATGGCAAGTTTACAAGAGGTAATTGTACTAATAAGTACAAACAGTTCTACAAGGAACACTTGATGCACTAATTGAGTGCGTTATAGTTCTTGGGATGAAAACTGTTTCTGAACCGCAAGGTCCATACAGGAAAGGCTCTGAAGCGTTTTGTCATATGAGATCAGTTCAAAGTGCATGGCTGAGGCAGTGTGTGATTGATGCTGTACACCGATAATCTCTTTTCCGATCAGCTGCTGTAGAGCTGTGATTCCAAACTCAGATACAGTGGGATAAATACTCTTGAGTGGTGCATTGAGAGGAACAATGCTAAATCAGCTATGGTATTTGGAATAGTTTGGCCATTCCGTGGACCATTATATTGTTACAGGTTAATTACAATCAGATTCCTTAACTAATAAACAATATGTGGTTAATTTCAAGTTGTATTTGATAAAGCCGAGTCAGGGATATGGATCTAAAAAAAAGAGAAACCAACACTGGAACAAAAGCACTGCTTTGACGCTGGTTGCTTGGCAGTTTTGCAAAACCGAGCAGTGAGAACTTGCGTACGCCAAGCATTTAGACTGGCGTGAAAATGGTGCATTGCTTTAAATGCCAGGTTTAAGTTTTATACATCACGATTTGAGCGTGGAAATGGGAGTAGGCAAACATTTTTGTGCATACTCAACCGTTTACCACATGAGGTTCTTCCTGGTCTTCAAAAAGCACTCCAAAAGCTTTAGACAGGTTTTTGCAATCACAATTTAACCTCTTGAGTACTAAAGAAATGGAACAGCTTATCTTTAAATCAGAACATCATTAATATGAACATGGAGAAAAGGCCAACATAAGATCTTAGTCCAACGAATCCACCAAGCAAAGATGTCCATAATGCAATAAACAGCAACTAGCAACACAGACGGAGATAAAAATTATTGACATAAAAAGTACAACTTACACATTTTAGAGAGTACACTAAGTCCTTATATTTCAGTTCAGCTTAACCTGCTTAGATGTTAAACCCAAGGCATCCCTTGGGCTGTAAAAACAGTGTTATAGCGTTAGTCCTGGGTATCACACCTGGCTAATGGTATAGACCCGTGTCTCGTGTAAAACCCGAGGATTACTCAAGCTGAAAAAGTGCCAGCAGCGTTAGGTGGCCGAGCGTTACTTGGGAAACAGTGTAGACCTTGTCTTCTCCTAGCCTCATAATAGTGTCTCATAAGAAACGCCTCTCATCAGCAGTGCAGACGAGGTGAAATCTGTCTTCAAGGCAGTTAAACTGAAATGGACAATGAAACCAAAGTGATTCTGGTGTATCTGAAAGCGATGCTTGCTTCACTTACACATGTGAAGTGTGCTGTTCATTTATATTATTATTATTATTATTATACTTTCAAAACTTCTGACTTTGTACTTTAAGTGATTTGCATGTTTACAGTAGAAAAATGAGATTTAATAAAATGTAATTTTTCAAGCTAATAAATGCAACATTTTTTACGTTATTTTGAGAAAAAATGTAACACTATGGAGATTGAAGAAGATAAGACACAATCAAACGAGTTTCTCGATTCATTAGGGATACCACAGCTAGATACTCTTCATGCTGTGGAACTGGAAAAAACCTCTGACACTTTCAGAATCAGTAGATGCTATAAACTCACTTCAAAGTGGAAAAGCAGCTGGCCCTGATGGCTACCAAGTAAATTTTATTAACAATTCTTAAATAAATTAGCTACACTATTATTAGCAACATTTATAGAAGCTAAAGACAAAAAAAATCTACCTCAAAATTTTCTTTAAGCATTAATTACCATCTTTCCTAAGAAGAACAAGGACCTACTACAATACATACAGACCAATCTCTCTTCTTAATAATGATGTTAAGGTTCAAGCCAGAAGGATTGAGAAAGTGCTTCCTTCTGAAATATCACAAGACCAAACAGAATTTATTAAAGTCAGACACTTCTAACCTTCAATGTTTGTTTAATATAATTTATTCACCCATTATATCTAATACCCCAGAGATCCTATTATCTTAAGATGCAGAAAAGCATGGTTGATATGGTTGAATGGGACTACCTATTCACCACATTGTACAAATCTGGGTTTGGCTCAAACATACATGCATGGATCAAACTACTTTATACTAGTCCAGAAGCCTCAGTTTGTATTAAAAACATTATTTCAGATAACTTGAAACTAGAACGTGGTACTTGACAAGGATGTCCCTTATCACCTTTGCTCATTGTAATCACCACTGAACTACAGTGTATACTTTCGAATTGCATCAGAGATAAAGGGGATTCTCAGAGGACTTGAAAAGAAAATATCACTATATATGCATTTGATATGGTACTGTATATATCGAATCCACAATATTCTGAGCCAGGAGTCATACAAGCATTAGCAGATTTTCAAAAAGATATCTGGACTTAAATCAATTTGAATAAAAGCGTGCTTTTTCCAGTGAATTCTCTAGCACGTAATATCGAACAGGACACCTTTCCATTTATCTTAGCAGTTCAGTTTAAATATCTAGGAGTAAATAGAATATGGAACCAATGTAAGAAGCACTTTAACACAGAGAAGCTTTTATCTGTTGCACCTCTACATAAAAACACCTTTTTTACCCTCTCAAACATATAAACTATTCAACATCTGGAAAATGACAGGGATTAAAACACTTAAGAGACCTGCACATAGATAATGTCTTTGCATCCTCTGAACAATTGCGCTTGAAGTACAACTTCTCATCAAACACAATCATTCCTCTACTACTTTCAAGCTAGAAACTTTGCTAAACAGAACCTGCCCATTTTTCCTCACCTTCCACCTTGTTCTATTCCAAACGAATTATTAATCAGTTTTGAAGACTCAAATATCATCTCTACAATGTATAAAAATATTTAAAGTCTCTTCCTTTTCAATGACCTCAGAGTATATCAAGGAAAGGATCTGTCACTCAATATTTCAGAAAAGGAGTAGAAGGCTCCAGATCCATATGTACAAAGCATTCAGTCATTCAACTTAAAATCTTTCACCAAGTGCAATTATCTCGTTTAACTTTGCCCAAAATGTTTCCAGGGCAACCTACAAATGTTGCAATCTAGATCCAGCCTCATTGGGCCACATGTTCTGGGCATGCACCAAATTAACAACATTTTAGACAAAAATCTTTGCATGCCTATCAGACAGCCTTGGTGTCACAATCACTCCTAACCCATTAATGTCTGTGTTTGGTGTACTTCCAGTTGGGCTTAAAATGGAGAAGGACAAAAAAACTGTAATTTCCATTACATCTCTACTAGCAAATAGAATTATTTTGCTTAACTGGAAGAATCCCACCCCACCACGCTTTAGTCAGTGGGTAACTGATGTTCTATACTAATTGAAATCGGAAAAAATCAAATTCTCACTTAAAGCATCTGATCAATAACATTTTAGAATAAGCTTCCATTTTGGGAGAAGGATGTCCTTCTTTTCTTGCTTCTTTTATACAGTAGCTTCGGTTGCTTACTCCTCTCTCGTTCTTTTTTGTGGGGGTTGAATTTTGCTTTGATTTGTTCAATTTGACTTGACTGTGTGGAATGTTATCTGTTTCTAATTAAAACCAATAAAAAAATATTTTAAATCCCACAAAACTAACACACATTTACAACACATTCACAGTATCAGCAGCTTCATAAATTGTTCATACATGGGAGCCTCTCAGGTACAGTGCATTCAGGTTTGGATGAGTTGAACATGAAAAAAAAAAAACATCACACACAGATGGCTGACAGGTTCAATAACTCATCATGTACAAACCTGTGATTAAGCAAACACTTTCATGGCCTGATTAAATAGACATCTCTATTCATTTGCTTAGAAAAATACATTAATTTATTAATGCAAAAGGCCTTATACCCAAGACTTTAAAAACAGAAAGCAAGTTGAACATGAAGAAAAACCAACAAGTTCAGAGAGGCGACAGACAGGTTCTACACCTTAAAAAGCACTTCCTCATGGCTTTTACACAAGATCTAATAACACACAGAACTTTGAACATTTAATGGGCAACTTCCACATGAAGTGAAAGGCACCACTATTTACAGTTTAAACATTGCATTAATATCTTCTTATCATTTGCATCCGTTGGAGCCTCTGCTGATAATCCCTGTTCAAAATTCATAATCAAGCTTATCATTATATTGGTTGACTACACCCCTGCACAGATCAACCTCCAGCCCATGCCAGTCTTTACTTAATTAACAAAAAGCACAGACAGATGTCACTCAGGTTGAAGAAGTAAAATGATAGACAACGTTATAATTTTACAACAGCAAATGTTATTGCTGCTTTGAAACAACAGGCAAACATCACAACAAATAAATTTAGTCATTTTCTCCAAAGAAGACAAACTCTGATGCCTATCCATTTTAAGCCCTCGTGTTGATCCATTTGTTGTGCATTCCCTTTTATTTGAGGACTGGAGGTCCATGTGTTCCTTATTGTAATTAAAATCCTTATGCATGTTGTTTTATGTTGCCAAAGCTGTAAATGTACTCAGTATCCAAACCACCAACTCCAGCTGCTGTCCTTCAGGTAAGTAGGCTTCTTTCTGCATTTACACTGAAGTCTGATTATGGTGGCCTCAAAGAGTTAAAGTTCAAAAGCTCTACTGTTTATACTATATTAAAGTATATACAGAGTATATATATATATATATATATATATATATATATTATATATAATAAAACACTAAGGCTTGTATGTTTCTTGTCCCTACCAGCAATCTAATTGGTCCATTTAGCTTAGTGTGATTGAAAGAGGAAGTGCAAGAAACATGAAGAGCAATAAAGGCGTAGGAGGCAAACTGAGAGTCATCTTCAAAGACAAGAAGTATAAAAGGTGCCTCGGAAAAAAAAAATAGCCTGAGAAACAGGCTTTATGGGAGCATGTTCGAGAGAGGTAGGACCGGTCAAGAGAGGTTCAGACATATGAGGATATCGAGGAAAAGGGGCTAAAAGGTACATATAGGGCAAGAAACATCAAATATTTAAAAACGGATTCTACCTGTCTTTGACAGGTAATATGGCTAGTCATTAATAAAATTGCATGAAGTGAATAAAAAAGCAATAAATATATGTAATTGCAATAGGCTGCCACCACATCTACTCTCTAGAACTCTTTTGCTTAGTGTTTCTTCTAGATTATTTATGAGTTCTCTTTAATGAGATTGCATTTTTTCTACCCTACTGCTTGGTACTAATTTCATCTGCTATCTATAAAAGCTCTCTACCTAAAACTTTTAATTTCTTTACCTTTCTTATTTGCTGCTTGTTTTTCATTTTCACACTGCAGATCCCCTTGATTTCTAGAGCTGTTGTTGATTCTTGCTCTTATTCTTTTTAAGTCCTCCTGGTGTCTGCTTGGGGTTGCATTTTATAAACTTGCTGAGCTTATTTTTTTTATATTTGGTTGCAGTGGTTGCAATATTGTTTAACTTGTAAAACATGTTTTAAACTGGGCAGAGTGTTAAATAGAGATCAATTGACTGCTATGTCTTGTTATTGACTGGTTAAGGGAGCTCCACTTTTATTATTGGTTGTTGAGAATCACATTTTTGTAATCTTAAGCTCAAATTCTTGCTTGTTCCATGGCAGGTGTGGAATTTGAACATTTTACCTTCTGTTTCTTAATGATTTGTTTTTTCTGGATACTCCACTTTCTTCTGACTTTGCAAATCCATGCATTAATGTAGTATTTCTTTCCTTTTAATAATGACAAAGAAACTGGGCCACAAAAACAGTGGGGGACACTTCCTTTCCTTTTTTTAAGAACAAACAGGCACCACCCATACTAACAGATGGCCATCCTGCACATGCAACCTCCTATACACATATAACATTTTGTTTAAATTGTAACATGGTGGATAAGTGTGGGCCCTGTCTGAGGGCTGTTCTCTCAAGGTTGTTGCCTTTCTGATACTTCCAGTATAAACTTTCTCCATGCACACCCCACAATTTCCTCTATGGCAATATGTGGTATAAGGAATGGAATGAGTGAATAAAGGAGTAAATCATTATGTCCTGCAATGGGCTGGCCTTCCACCGACAACTGATTCCTCTTCTTTTCATAATGCTGCTGCCACCAGATTCTATTCGACTCCTTACTGGTATTATTGTGTTTGAAAATGTAAGATGATAACTGAATAATTGGAAGAAAATGAAAAGTTTTAGTAGCAGAGTAATAACCAGAACTAAATGTAAAGGAGGAATCTAAAACAAGAGTGCAATCTTTATAGAACTCCTGCTTTGCCACCCCTCACACTCATGTTTCAATTGTATTTGCTCACAGCAAGTGTCAAATCTGCTCTCCTCTTTTAAAGATTAGCTCAGCCCCATGTCAGCTATTTTTCCTTTCTTTGAACTTTTAGATTTCTTGCCTCACTTTGCCCAAGAAACACTAATGGACTTCAGTAGGTCTGACACATAAATTCATTCAGTGCCACCTCACGTTTAGTATAACTTTTTGGAGGTCAGACAAAATGTTACTGTCATTATGCACTTAAACCACAGGTATTTTTTTTTTGCAAAAGTTTTATTGAATGGTGGGCAGCCAAAAAAAAGCTGAAGGTGAAAAGCATTGAAATTTCTTCCAAAAAAGACTGATGTATTAAATAAGCCATTAGGAGTACCACTGCTTTACAACAATGAAAAATCAATTTTGAGAAAACAATTTAGGAGTTTTCAGTCCCACCTATAGCTAAGCAGTGAATGTCGAAAGGAACAACTCTGGCACTCAAAGTAAAATTGGAAGGAATGCATGTACAAATTTATTTTCTTAACACAGTTTTTGATTGGGTCCGTTTATAACAGAGATGAGAAACAATGGCAGCTTGCACTCCTATTTTTCAAAATTTTAAGTTCTGCATTTATTAAAAATAGATAAGCAGCTTTGCCAGAACCAATGAATTTTTATGCTTCTATAGTTGTTAAATACCATTACTACCATTATCATTTCATTGTCTGTATTATCTGCCTATGTTTACTACAATTACTCTATACACAGGGTGATTTCAAATCAAAGCAATTTTTGTAATACAGTACAATAGAAACATATTTCATATTCAGTGGAAGGAGTTAGTGGAAGAGCTGTAACCTAAAATGACAGACCGAAAGATGAAAATTCTCATTCCATATCTACATTTTCAAAGGCCTAATGCCACCAACGGTCCTGGTTTAGTAGACGCTAGCAAGCCAATACATTTCAATTGGATTAGTATTTTAAGAATACACATGATCCTGTCTTTGATTTAATTCCTGGAATCCATAGATTGCAGAAATATGGGGGCTGTAAGTACTCACTAGTGGCTGGAGAATTTAACTTTAATAAAGTTCAATCCCTTAATACCTGACTCAGTATGAAACCATGTTTCCAGATTATGAACAGTATCACCATTCTAGACCATGAGAAGCTCTTGTCCTGAATTGTAATACAACCTATCCTTCCAAAACATGAGTAATGCGAACACACAAAGTGTCATCTGACAGTGAAATGACAGCTTACAGAGAAATGGCAGGTGTAACTGGATTTTCAATTCATAATGAATTATTGAAAATGTTTTACATTTGAATCATGAGAGTCTGATTTCTGCCAATTGCTAAACATTCAAATTATTTGGCAACTGACCAAATCAAAAACAATGAGAACAAAAAGCATAGATAGATAGATAGATAGATAGATAGATAGATAGATAGATAGATAGATAGATAGATAGATAGATAGATAGATAGATAGATAGATAGATAGATAGATAGGAAGTCACTATTTGATAGATAAATAATGTGGAGGACGGCCAGGGTCCATGCCTGGCCAGGACGTCCCTTCTACTTATATTCCAGGAGAGCAGACATGGACTCCTCAATACCTCCCCCAAGACGCTTGGTGGCAGCCTCCCTAGTTCAATGATGCCTCAGTTTCCCACAGGGTTTCATGGGAGATGGAGTTCTTCCCAACCCTGTGGGGACCTGGGATGGCCGCCAGGGGGCGAGGCAGAGATAGTTAAGCCCAGCTGGTCTAATCATGGGCCCCACACGGGAATGCAATTGGGAACTGGGTGAGCAAGCACCAAGAGCACTCCCGGGAGGGCCATAAAAGAAGCCAGCAACCACCACTCAGGGCCAGAATTGGGAGGAAGAGTACGAGGTGCCTGAGAGGAGTGGTGGTGCCAACGGAAGGATTGCTGTCATTATAAAGAGGTACTTTGGGACTGTGTTATACCTGTGGGGTTCATGGGGAAGACGTGAACAGGTGAAGAAAAGATTTTTTTTGTGTTGATTGTGTTTGGCCTGTGGGACACGGGGAAGACCTGCCCCACGGCTGAAGAGAAAATAAAAAGATTTGTGTACAATTTATGCGTGCCTCAGTGTGAATCTGTGCCGGGTCGGATGCTTATATAGCGCCTTATTCACACTGGCGTAGTCGGCAGGATTCCGGTCCGTCCATTTGGACTGGGACCTGTACAAAAATATTGTGTGGAGACCTGGCATAGCAGCGCGCTGCTACACGCTGCGAAGCGAGGCACGTGCACGACATAACAGCATGAGTAGCACGCACCCGACATAGCTGCGGGTGAACGGACACAGCACAGTGCAGAGCGAGCTCCCGAGGCGGAGAGCACACTACTAACACAGAGCACGCTCCCGAGGCAGAGAGCACACTGCAAGCGCAGAGCGCACTCCCGAGGCAACCCAGCAGCGCGAGGCACGCGCCTGCACGAGCGGCAGGGAGCCGCAAGAAAGATGTCCATAGGAATACCATATTAAATGGGGGAAAAAGAAGTCTGGGCGGGCTCGAAAGCCGGCAACCAGACATGGCCATGCTGTTAAGAGCAATGAGACCCAGAGAGAGATCGGCGACGGACCCGGAGATAATTCTCCAGGGATGAGGTATGCATTTGTTCCGTATGCCTGTCTCCTAGGTACAAAATTGCTGAGTACCTGTCCATGGCCGCCAGTTGTCTGTCCGTGGCGCAACAGTGAGACGAGCTCTGAGGGGAGCGAGGCTGACCTGGGGGCCCTATTCGACTCCAGACAATACTCGAGAGACTAGGGCCCGGAAGATGTTCCTGGTAAGGTAGTCCCGGCGAAGAAACAGGAACCACTACCTGTCACAGGTAAGGGGTGTGGTGATGTGTCAGCTGCCCATCGATAGTGAGATGCAGACTGGAGCGACGAACCTCCATTCCCGCTCCCGAAGACGTCCTGGAGGCGCCTGTAAAGAAAGCACAGGGCCTCCGCGATTCACAGTCGGTGCAAGACGAGGTGAGTTCAAGCCTGTCGCCGGCCGATAGAAATGACTTCTCCTGGGCTGCACGTGAGGTGGAGGCGGTCCTCCTACCTCTGCAGTCTCTGGCCCAGATCTTTCAGGTCTTGCAGTAGATGAAGGGAGGTCTGGACAAGAAGCTTGACGCGCCGTTAGTAACAATTACTGGATGGCTCAGCGGATGCGGTGCGTCATCCTCCAGCCTGCAGGAAAGTGCAGTACAAGTAAGTGATACCTATGCTGTAAAAGAAAGGGGGGGTGGAGCACAGAGGCTGCCGCCCTGATTAATACGGCTTGCCAGGCCGGCCCACCCCCTACACAAGACATTGCCACAGTGGCCGATAGCGCGGCAGGAGAGTGTACTGAGACGCAGCTGAAAGATGTCAGCTGCCAAACCACCTTACCCCAGCTGCCGGTGACAGTCTCGCAGGCGTCTAGAGGGGTGCATACGGTGAAGGGTCCCTCTTCATCCCAGAAAGGGACTCAAACCACCACTACACCTCAAGGAAAAAGAAGGAGCCGGAAGAAAAAGCCGGGAACTCCGGAAAAAGCGCAACAAGAGCCTGTTGAAAAGAAAAAATGGACGGGTTATACTGCAGAGGGGAGAAGACGCCATAAGCCCTCAACTGATGACAAGGAGGGGCGGGAGTTTCCTACCTGCTTCCGCTCCCACAAGGGTCAAACAGAGGAAAATCGGTTATGTTATAACTGCGGCCGCTGTGGCCACGTCTGGAGGTGTTGTCCAGAGAGGACGTCTGAATGGCAAGGACGTAGGTGCAACACCCCCCAGATCTGTTTATTATAAAGCAGGTCATACGTTAGACTTAGTGATTACTAAAGGACTAAAAGTTGATATAAAGCAGGTCATTGATACGGGTCTATCAGACCATTTTCTTCTACTTTTTAATATAGAAATAATGATAGAAAACACTCATGAGAAGCATATTGTTAAAAAACGCTTCTTTAACTCATCAGCAGCTTTAAAACATACAAACATTCTAAGCAGTCAGTCTGTTTATAGTGCCAACTATAATAGCGAGGATAATGTAAATAGTAAGGTGGAAAGATTTAATACTAAAGTAAGAGCTGCTGTTGACATAGTTGCACCTGAAAAGACAGATAAGAAATCTTCTAGCATTGTTATACCATGGAAGACCCAAAGAGTGTCTGATTTAAAGAGAGCATGCCGTAGAGCTGAGCATAAATGGAGGAAAACTAAACTAACTATCCACTATGAAATATTAAAAGTTAAAATAACAGAATACAATAACACAGTCCGTCTTGAGAGGCGCTGCTATTTCTCTAAGATTATAAATAACAATGCTAGTAATCCCAGAGTCTTATTCTCAACGATTGATCGTCTGTTAAACCCAGGTAACTCAAAGGAATGCATCCTAAGTACTTCAGGTAAAACCTGTGAGGCTATCGCTGTATTTTTCAATCAAAAAATTAATGATATTCGAAATAACATAGTATATCTCCCCAACACTAAGGATCCTCCTAAACCCCAGTATTCTGTTATAAACAAATTGAACTGTTTCACTAGGATAGATTTACCTGATTTACATAAAATAATTTCTCATATGAAACCCTCCACCTGCGTCCTTGACCCAATACCAACAAATTTTTTCAAAGAAGTATCAGGCGTGCTAATTGATAATGTTCTTGACATAGTAAATTCGTCATTAGATACGGGGGTCTTCCCAGACTGTCTTAAGGCTGCTGTAGTTAAACCCCTACTTAAGAAAAATAACCTCGACCCCTCTGCTCTTGAAAATTTTAGACCCATCTCTAACCTGCCTTTCTTAAGTAAAATTCTAGAGAAGGCAGTCATTATGCAGTTAAATGAGCACCTTAATAAACATGCTATTCTTGATAAATTTCAGTCAGGTTTTAGAACAAATCACTGCACTCGTTAAAGTAGTAAATGATTTGCGGGTAAATGCAGACAGAGGCCATTTATCTGTTCTCATCCTCTTAGATCTGAGTGCCGCATTTGACACCATTGATCATAATATTCTTAAGAATCGCCTTAGTCAGTGGGTGGGCCTCTCTGGCAGTGTCTTAAATTGGTTTGAATCCTACCTGGCAGGGAGAAAATTCTTTGCTAGTTGTGGTAATTACAACTCAAAGACACAGGATATCCTATATGGTGTTCCACAAGGCTCTATCCTGAGTCCGCTGCTCTTCTCAATCTACATGCTTCCATTAGGTCAGATTATCTCAGGGCACAACGTGAGCTACCACAGCTATGCTGATGACATGCAGCTGTATTTATCAATAGCGCCTGATGACCCCAAATCTCTTGATTCACTAACACAATGTCTGACTTGTATTTCAGAATGGATGAATAGTAACTTTCTCAAGTTAAATAAAGAGAAAACTGAAATCTTGGTAATTGGCAATAATGGATACAATGAGGCTATTAGAAATAAACTGGAAGCATTAGGATTAAAAGTCAAAATGGAGGTAAAAAGCTTAGGGGTAACTGTTGACTGTAATCTAAATTTTAAATCGCATATTAATCAGATCACTAGGACAGCATTTTTTCACTTAAGAATCATAGCAAAAGTTAGACCTCTTATATCATTGAAAGATGCTGAGAAATCAGTTCATGCGTTTGTTTTCAGTCGACTAGATTACTGTAACGCACTCCTCTCAGGACTACCCAAAAAAGACATAAATCGTTTGCAACTAGTGCAGAATGCAGATGCTAGAATCCTTACCAGGAAAAGAAAATCCGAGCACATCTCTCCAGTTTTGATGTCACTACACTGGTTACCTGTGTCATTCAGGATTGACTTTAAAATTTTGCTTATGGTTTATAAAGCCTTAAATAATCTCGCCCCATCCTATATATCGGAATGTCTGTCTCCTAAGAGCAAAACTTAAAAGAAGTGGTGAGGCGGCCTTCTGCTGTTATGCACCTAAAATCTGGAATAGCCTGCCAGTAGGAATTCGCCAGGCTGATACAGTGGAGCACTTTAAAAAACTGCTGAACACATTATTTTAACATGGCCTTCTCATAACTTCACTGTAATTTAATCCTGATACTCTGTATATCCAATTCATTATAATAACGATTCATGGTGGCTCTAAAATCTGTACTAACCCCTATTCTCTCTTCTGTTTCCTTTTCCGGTGTGCCACCACCATCTACTCTAAGTACCATGATGTTCCAAAAATGATGGATGGATTAAAAGCCAGAAGTCTGTATGACCATCAGCATCAAGTGACTCCGTGAGAACCCTAACTACAAAAAGGACTATTTCTTTTATGTTAGGTATAATGCACAGAGGGACTGGGCGGTCTCGTGGCCTGGAACCCCTACAGATATTTTTTTTTCTCCAGCTTTTCTCGAGTTTTTTTTTTGTTTTTTCTGTCCACCCCCGGCCATCGGACCTTACTCCTTTTCTATGTTAACTAATGTTATCTTATTTTAATTTCTTATTTTGTCTTTTATTTTTTCTTTTCTTCATTATGTAAAGCACTTTGAGCTACTTTTTTGTATGAAAATGTGCTATATAAATAAATGGTGTTGTTGTTGTTGTTATTTCCACAGGGCAGAGCCGTGGAGAAGTGGACACCCGATTCCCTAACCAGGAGAGGGAGTGACCCTCGCGGGACAGGTCAATGAGCCTCACAAGTCTCATCTGGGAGAGGGGGCATGGTAGTGGACGGACGGGTCCTATACCCGGCCGGGACGCCCCTTCTACGTACGTTCCGGGAGAGCCATCAGAGACCCCTTCAATACCTTTCCCTAGGGACATGTGAGCCCTCAACTGAGCGGATGAAGGGGCAGGAGTTTCCTGCCTGCTTTCACTCCCGCAAGGGTCGAGCTGAAGGGAGTTGAGGGTGGCGACAACTGCGGACGCTGTGGCCACGTCTGGTGGTGTTGTCCTGTGAGGACGTCCAAGTGGCAGGGATGTCGGGGCAACACCCCCAGACCATTTGCTTTTGTTTCCACAGGGCAGAGCTGTAGTGCTGAGGACACCGACTCTCCATTATGGAGAAGACCAGCCCCTCGCGGGGCATGCCGATCAGCGCCATGGGTCTCATCAGGGTGAGGGGCAATGTGGAGGATGGCCAGGGGTCCATGCCTGGCCAGGACGTCCCTTCTACTAATATTCCGGGGGAGCAGCCATGGACTCCTCCAATACCTCCCCCGGGACGCTTGGTGGCAGCCTCACTGGTTGATGATGCCTCAGTTTCCACAGGGTTTCATGGGAGATGGAGTTCTTCCCAACCCTGTGGGGACCTGGGATGGCTGCCAGGGAGCGAGGCAGAGATAGTTAAGCCCAGCTGGTCTAATCATGGGCCCCACACGGGAATGCAATTGGGAACAGGTGAGCAAGAACCAAGAGCACTCCTGGGAGGGCCATAAAAGAAGCCAGCAACCACCACTCAGAGCCAGAATCGGGAGGAAGAGGACGAGGTGCCTGAGAGGAGTGGTGGTGCCAACGGAAGGATTGCTGTCATTATAAAGAGGTACTTTGGGACTGTGTTATATCTGTGGGGTTCACGGGGAAGACGTGCCCCACAGGTGAAGAAAAAGATTTATTTGTGTTGATTGTGTTAAGTGCTTGTGGGACTGTGTTGGGCCTGTGGGACACGGGGAAGATGTGCCTCACGGCTGAAGAGAAAATAAAAAGATTTGTGTACAATTTATACGTGCCTCAGTGTGAATCTGTGCCGGGTCGGACGCTTATATAATGCCTTATTCACAATAGATAGGCAGTTCTCTAATCTTTACTGAAAATAAAAGAATTAGAATGTCACACTGGCAAGTTTGCTACTATGTTACGTTACACAGTTCACCACATCCTAAGTAAGTGTGTCGCCAGTACTTTGGAGAATAAACAGCTGCCTCACTCGTCTTGCTTGTTCCCACTTGAACGCTGTGCTCTCTGCTACTGTAATGCCAAATGTCTTGTGCTGACCAGGGCTTGATCTGGAGATATACATATCTGCCTATCAGTGGTGAACTCCTCCAAAAGAGGAGGCCTCCTACTAGTCAGACTTACTTATTTGGGAGTCAATTTAGAGGTGGTCTTTCTGAGGTTCCTCAGTCTTGCCAGTCTTCACCAAGAGAGAGAAAGAGATATACAATCATCACTGCTTTTATAATATCAATTTTTATGGCTGTTTCGTTTCCACATTTTAGCAGCAGAATTAAGATCAGTTACAATACATTTGGTCGACATCACTTAGTAACATGCAAACAATAGCTAAACTGATGCAGCATTAATGCATAACTCTTGATGCTTTAGGTTTCATTTCACATACACATTGCAGCACATTTGTAGGAGACATTTCCTTCACTTTTATTACAAGCCCAGAAATCTTTTCCACATAAAAACATATTGAGATGAGTGGAAATCACTGTTTCAGACAACATATAGTTGGACTTGGTTGTATTTGAAATGAAGATAATTTTTTCTTAAAATACATTTTAATGACCTTGAATTCCATTGAAGCCAGAAATGAAAGAGATGTTGTTGATAATATCTGCATTACAGATTTAGTCTTTATCTAGTGCATTGGCAACTCATGTAATTCCGTGACAATGAAGTCAATTGAAAAATCTAAGTCCAGAGACATTACACACTATGATAATTGAAAGGACACATGTGCTTAGGGGGCATTTCAGGGGTCTGAGTCTAATTGTAATGCCACTCCAATATGTGTGGTGGTGCTGTTGGTAATGCCCCTTCTGCCATGATGCATATATAAAATTAGGTAAAGCTGGAAGTCATTATTCAGTTTTGGATCACCGAATATGAATGACGGAGATCTGCATTGAAGCACTGACTGAAGAACTCACCATTGCTTTCTTTTCTTTATATTGATGCATCAGGCCTACCCAGCCATGCAATTAAACTAACTTCCCTGCAAGGTGCCCCAGCTCTTTATCTTCTCCTGTTTTCCTTATGTTACAATGCATCTAACCACAATTATCTGCCACTAGCATATTATTATACATATTACATAATACCCCATGGTAAACAGAGGGCCCTGTTAGCAGGGTTGCCAGATGTGCATTTTTTCACAGTAAATTGGGCTGTTTTTTTTATCATTGTGTGGGGAATAATATTGTTTTGGTGTTTTTTTGTGCTTTTTTGTAAAGGTTCATGTGACCCAAAATCCCCCCCCCCCCCCCCCCCCCCCCCCCCCAACATGTACAGCAGCAATATTCTAAGAGCACACTACCCCTCTGAACTTCTACAGCTATAAAAACTTAATGGGGGACATAATGGGAATCTCTCCTTCCCCCAAAATTCCATTTTGAAAAAACTTCAATGGGAGCAGCTGTCACTAGCTACTGAAGCTCCAAGGGGGAGTTTAACTGATAGCGTCAATATTTTGGGCTGGCCCATTAGCTGTCATTGGGCTGGAAATATTTGCAAGACCTGCCTGTTAGTGTTCCAGTGTTGGCTGAATACTGAACTTTTAATCTGGAACCATGGAATATTTAATAAAATAGTTATGCAGAAAGTTATCATTTAGAATAAGCATATCTTAAGTAGAGAATTCACTTCATGCACGAAAAGCCATTGCTCTTTATACTTCTGATAAGAATTAAGCAGAGCAGACGCTTCCCATGACACATACACACTCAAATGCTATGTGTACAATGCTAAAATGGCTATAGATCTATTTGAAAGACAGATCTATAGATAGGACCAGTGTGTGAAAATAAACCAGTGTAGACTAGCTATGAAGAAATCAATGCTGCAGTCAAAGTGCATGTGCTAGTAATATTATAACCAGCTCAGGACCTATCAATCAAACTTGCTGAAAGACCAGAATTCTGACGAGAACATTTTAAAGTCTGAACAGACCAAAGTTTGTGGTGTGTCACACACGTGCAAGTAGGAGGATGTTGTATGGACCAAGTGAAGGTAATTCCACACCAAGCCAGGGGGTGGTGGGGTGCACTAAACCTTCTCCTGTTACCTCAGCAGACCAGCCGCGGGAAAACCTGTCTGACCCATCATTGAAGACCTCACTTCCGGTGCCTAAGACAACATCACTTCCGGTTCTGGCGCCTAGGCTGAAGTCACTTCTGGTTCCGGCATGTATGACGATGTCAGAAGAAGGTCACTTCCGGTTCTCCTACGTCACTTTCGGTCTTCCCAATTAAAACCGCCATCTTCCCAAACACTTCTGTTTTCAAAACCAAACCCATTGCAGCCAGGGATAATATATGGGTGGCTGCCCCAAACCTTTTTAAGTGTGTCGAGTCTGATCATTTCTCAATGTTACTTGTTAATAAGGTATTGCCTTTTTCTATAGGAGAGAAAAAATTATCAAACTAAAAGTCCGTTATCTACCATTGTCCTATTTGTAGGACAGCGACATATATGCCTATATCTGTCGCACCGAAGCAACCACGTGATCTGGGGTACATTCACAGCAGACTTGAGGTTGTGCGTCACAACACTTCCGCGAAAGCGACCATGTGCCATATAGCGTGTGGGCGACAGGTTGTGCTTTGTGTCTTTGGAGGCAGCTTCTGACGTTCCCTACCTGTGACGGCGAGTCTGGACATTTTATGCTAGTTTGCTGGGACGGAGAGATTGACGCAATGTAAGTAAACTATCTAACTCTCCGTATTGCTAACTTGTATTCTAATCACACTTACATAGACGTTATTCTGCGACATTTCCCACTGTCCTGTGAATAGGACATTGGGATGATAGCATGCATATAGTGCCTATATCTAAAGTGCACCTTATTTATCTTTTTTGCGTAGTGAGACATGGCAAAAAGGTGTATCACCCTGGATGAAGTGTCACAGCTTCTGGAAGATTGCGAGGAAGAATACTCGGAAGCTACTGTCTGTGTGCTACCGCCAAATACCAGTCAATTGTCAGACGAAGATGAAGGGGATGAGGACGTTGCCAATGCAGGAAATGTAACTGTTGCTGATGTTCCTGGAGAGCTAGAAGTCGAAATGGTTGGAGAAGACATGGAAGACGACACGTTGTTTGAAAATGAGGGGGATGACACTGAAACGGAAGAGAATCAACCATCAACAAGTTCTGCACCTCCGGCGAAACGGCCAAGGAAGAAGAAACGTCCTTGTCCTGCGCCGTCCTGGACAAAGCAGAAGAAGCCAGTCTTCCCAAAGACATCTGCGCTGAATGGACAGGCCGCCGTTGTTGCAGAAAATAATCTGAGACAAACTTTAGCCCAACATAATCCTGTGCAACTCTTTGAGGAGTTCTTTTCACCAGAGATATATGACCTAATCTGTAAAGAAACAGTTCGCTATTCAACTGATTTTAGGAATGATCATGAATTTCATACATATGCTGAAGAAGTGAAGGTCTTCCTTGGGATTTTGATTATAACTGGATATAATAAAGTCCCGACAGAAGCAGACTATTGGAGTGATGCAGAAGATCTTGGCGTACCTATTGTCAAGAATGCTATGTCCCGAAACCGATTTCAGAAATTGAAAAGTTATATTCATTTTGTGGACAATTCTACTGCAGACAGCAACATAGGTGACCGATCATTCAAGGTGAAGCCATTGTTTGAACTTTTGAATGAGAATTTCCGTAAATTTGGCTATTTTACACCCAATATCAGCATTGATGAGATGATCGTGAAATATTATGGGAGAAACAGCCTGAAACAATATATAAAGGGAAAGCCCATCAGATTTGGGTATAAATATTGGGCCATATGCTCCAGCCAAGGATACTGTTCCACTTTCTCATTGTATTGTGGAAAGGAAACAACTGCAACAGATGTGCCACTTGGTTCTCGCGTTGTCTTGAATGCTGTACAACATATTACTGATCCAAGCAGCTGTGCTCTGTATTTTGATAACTTTTTTACATGGATCTGCTCTCTCAACTGGCAGATAGAGGATTTCGAGCAACCGCTACCATTAGAGAAAACAGGATCAATAGAACATGTCCAATGAAGTCATCAAAAGAGATGAAGAAATCAGATCGTGGTGCCAGCGAGTACGTCTATGACAGAACGTCAGAGGTACTTCTCGTGATTTGGCACGATAATAACATTGTAACAGTTGCCACTAATCATGACTCTCTTGAGCCGCTTCATGATTTCAAGCGACGTGTAAAAGACCAGAAAGAAAAGAGCACGGTGAAAATGCCTAACTTGATATATAATTACAATGCGTACATGGGCGGTGTTGACCATCATGACTGGCTTGTTTCAAAATACTGTGTTTCTATACGCAGAAAGAAATGGTACTGGCCCCTATTTACTCGCTGCATTGACATGGCAATAGTGAATGTGTGGATTCTGCACAAAAGTATCCATGGGGAAAATGCCATATCATTGAAGGATTTCAGACGAGCAATTGCCATAGTTTATTTGAAGATCACTGTCCAACGCAAGCATGCAGGAAGACCCAGGGTGCCCAGACTACCAACAGAAGCTGACATGATGTGATACGATGGCGTGGGACATTTTTTGATGCAGAGGGATAAACAGTGTCGCTGTCAGCGTGAAGGATGCAAAAGCAAGCCTAAAACATATTGCAACATATTGCCATATCATGATAAGTAGTGTTGGCATTTGGACTTTGATTCCTCTTATGTTTGTTCTTTTCTTGTAAGGTCATAATTGTGAGCAATAAATGTATATATGTTCTCATATTGTACATAGAGCTTCTGTTATGTAAAGTCATCCCAGTGTCCTATTTAGAGGACAGGCTGTATCTACATAAGTAAACAAAAAGAAACATAATTACATGGTTTTTCTGTTCCAGGGACTCCAAATGACAATAACTTTACAATGGAAACAAAAAAATTTTAAAAAAATAATTTGGGAGATAACGGGTTCTAAGCTAGCACAGGTTTATGTTTAGTGTTGTTTGTTATTGTCCTTCATCTGGATATCTTGCATGTACAAATATCCATCTTCTATCATCCTTATAATAAATTATTTTAATTGGCTTATTGCAGTGGATGTGCCTGTCACCACGTCTGAACTAAAAAACAGATAAAGGTATTTTATGTGGACTTTGACCAATTTATGAACTTCATTTGTACATTGTGAAAATCTTTTCATAGTTCTCATAGTCCCGGGTGGAAAGTGAAGCAGAAGGATCTCATATTCACCACAGCAGGTGTCATTTGCAGCTCATTTAACACCTTCTGCCATAAACATGATGCAACTCTTCTCTGTTCTTTGGTGGAAATCAGTAGACGGGCACATATGTTTGTGGCGTGATAGTAACTCATGTACTAAATACAAGGCCACAAGTAGCAGGGTACCGAACCTCCAGACTTACAGTGACAATGATCCAAGTCTCAGTGAGTTACCTCACAAAAATGGCAGGGAAGCAAACATTTTTAGAATCCTTGTAAAATGCTCCTGGACTAGAAGTATATGCCCATTTGTGTGTTTCTTCTGCTAAATTAAATCTTCATCTCCTTATCTCTTAAAATAAACCTTTCCTTTCGACTGTCTTTGCCTTTTATGCTGTTTATCCCTATTAAATCGCAGAGCCTGTCTGATGCTGGCTTCCTTACTGCTAAAAAGCCATGCCACTAAATTCTTGGCAGCTTTGAATCTCTTACTGTCATCCCAGGTCTGTTTGTCAGGCTCTGCCTGTCTTGAAATTCAAATTGAGACGAACGACTCACCTGCCTCCTCACAGTTTTTAACAGCCATGTCTTCAGATACAATTTTCCAGACATTTCCTCCTGTTCTTCTCCGTGATAATACACACCATAATGTGCTCAGTACTAATGTGTGCTGTTCACCTAATAAGACTTTTGAAAGCTTTACCCTGATATGTGAACTTTTCTGGGACTGCAATTCAACTATTGCAGTGTTGTCTTAGTGATTGATATTATACATTATAGTTGTGGAAAGCACTCTGTATAACACTTTGTCATGATATTTTCTTTGAAATACATTATAAAACATTAAGATTAAAGGACTGATGGATGATGTGCAATCTCTCTGTGGTAATCCTTTGTTAAAAGTGTGAAATAAAATATCACTGCATGATTTGCCGTGATTTTGTCCATCTTTATAAAGGAGGCACCTTCTTATAGCCCTCGAAGTTGAGTCTTGTCTTCCAAATGACCTGAACACATTCTGTCATCACTTGAAGGTTTGCTTACAGCTAACAGTTCTCTGCTTGAAGGCTGTCAGAGGCAAGGTGCATCCCCACTTTGGAAGTACATGACAAAAAGGGCACCTTAATCTGTCATCTTCTATATGTAGAGGAGTGAAATGGAAATCATGCTGTCAGAACTCTGCCCTCCACCCAGGGGGCACACTTTGGAGTGTCTGTAACGTGCAGCTTTTTCGTACTTCCTGGAAGGTAAACAGGTGGAGATATGTTTGAATGCAAAAATAGAAACAAAAATAACTGCTCATGCCAGCTTATTTCTTAGCAGGGGACCAGATGCTGCTAAAGAAACCTGGTGCATGGCCGAAAATAAGATAAGGCAGTGTGTGGAACTGCTGTAGGCATAGATAGATAGATAGATAGATAGATAGATAGATAGATAGATAGATAGATAGATAGATAGATAGATAGATAGATAGATAGATAGATAGATAGATAGATAGATAGATAGATAGATAGATGTGGGAAAAAAAGTGAAAAAATAAGAGGTGTCCGTTTTATTTTCAGATAAATGTAAATATCAGCAGTAGAAATAATGTGACATTGTCACTTTTTATATATTATTTATCAAGGAAAACAATTTTTCAGCTGGGATGCACACCCCCTGCTATGGTTAAGCAGTTTGATAAAATGGACAGATGGATGGATGGATTAGGTGATGAAATTGTATTCACATTTCATTAAAATATCAGTTTCATTTATGTCTAATGTAAGGCATATTCATGAGAGTCACGGCAGATAATTTAAAAATTTATTTCTGCTCTCAACTCTGTAAGTTGCAACTAACAAAAGCAATCAACACTATATTATGTTTCCTCAAAACATTTGTTAAGATGCTGAATATTGTTATAATAGTGTACTTTGCCTTTTAAAGGCTTGGTGTTTTCTTGCGCTGTAACTTCATCATTGATCATTGCTTTACAGACATGTATGAATTAGTAGTTCCAAATGGATCGGCAACATCAACCTTGTCAGAAATCCAGCTAATATAACATATGGCTGCTTGACAATAAAGGATTGGACAGCAAAACACCACTTAAGAGCATCCTTGCTATGATCTTTATTTGGATTTCCAGCAAACTGAACTCACTTAATCCATGTTTTTCTTGGTCACACAGTTCTGGCAGCAGGAAGTGCAAGGCATTACTTGTTTAAATGGATTCAGCACAAGAAGAAGGACAAAATCAGCTCTGTTGCTGCACAAACACACAAGGCACACAGAAGGTGCTGTGCAGTTTTATCAGTCCAAGGGAGCTTTAATTTCTGGTCACTGCTTTGTTAAATATTTCTATTCAGGAATCTCTAAATATTAAATATTTATCTCAGGTAATTTTTACTACAAGTTGCTGTACTAAACTCTGGCTTCATTTAGCCAGGATTAATGCATTAGAAGAGACATCTGCACTTCTTTCATAGGCCCTTAAAGGCAGAAATTTTAAAATTTAATAATTTTCAGTAAAAAGTGGAAGGGCTGTCCCAAGCTTTGGCAAAGGGTGGCCACTTTAGTCACCTTATCCAAATGACAGTCCTTGTCTAGATTCCTGGATTTCCCTTGGAACTCTTGATGCCCCAGAAACTATCCAAAGAAGGACACTGAAAACCAAAGGACCACCAAGTCTGTGCAACAAATGTACCACCTTTCCCAATCACATCTGGTCAAATGACCGACCCAGGGACTGAACATAAAAGTATGATCAGAGGTTCTACAGGCAGTTCGGTTCCAGCCATGGAGAGGGATGGATCTCCACCCTGTTATGGGTGCAAGCATTGCATAAAAAAACTTACTGTATATGTATTGCCTTGAAGGCCATTTTAAAGGAAGCAGACCTTCTTATGGCTCAGGCCGTGGTCTAGGAACAGCTGTCTAATAAACTGAACTAATGGCTTTTTCTTTAACTGCTGAGCTGAGAGTGCAAAGCTGCTTTTTTACAGTTTGCATCAATTTTCTGAAGAAAAATAAATCATTTTACATAATAATGGAATGGCTGAAGCATGAGTCCCTTATCCTGGATGACAAAGTGTCCCACAGCGGCCATGATAGATAGATAGATAGATAGATAGATAGATAGATAGATAGATAGATAGATAGATAGATAGATAGATAGATAGATAGATAGATAGATAGATAGATAGATAGATAGATAGATAGAAGGCACTATATAATGGAAAGCATTCATTATTTTGAGTATGGTAGAATTTCAGTTGTAGCTATTCTTGCAAGGGAGAGATGATTTGAAACCTGTCATGTGCCACCTTTGGGCAGCTGTGTGTTACAAATCTGACAAACCACCAATGGATTTATGTTCAAAGTTTTTTTTAACAAATTCCCCAGGCTGCCATTCCTTCTGCTTCAATCCAGCTGCGATTGACTTTTTATTTAATAGTCTGCTGTGACACCCGCTCCCTGGTTATATACCCCTGCAACATCAGTTTGCTCAGTCAAATCAGATTAACAAGAGTGGTGGGTGATGGATTTTTTTTTTTAATCCAGAGATGTCAGAAATCTCCTTAAAGTAAGCTTTTGACTTGATTAGAAGGCCCTGACATACAGACGAAGGGCACTTGACGGGGAAGAAGTTAGTTGCATCCTTCTGTTTATCAATGGCTTCAAATGGTGACTTAATTTAGGAGATGATGAGTTGAATCAGGGCTCTTGACATAATGAATGTGTGTTAGATGAGGATTTGATTTTTCTTTTAGTGGATAACATTTACTTTCATTGCTCTTGGATTTGGGCTGTAGTGGTAAGGGTGGGGGTGGTTGGGAGTTAAAGCCACCACCTTTCTGACAGCTGCGTTTCCATTCAGCGTATAATGTGCAGCAGGTTTTGGATGAAGACATTTGCCCACTGGTGTCCATGAACATAGAATGAGGGCATCCCCAGAGCATGCCAGATGGAACAGATGTCCCATGCATATTAAACTAGATCACATGCTTCACATGCAACACAGTCATTCGGTGCTGGTTACATCTTAGCCTACTTTCTGTGCCTTGATTTACTAGATGGGGCTGTGTGTAATTCTTTTCCTTTGGTTTATTAATTAATTAATTGTGTCATTAGTCTTTAGTTTAATTACTGCTACATACTGTAGTATGCTAGATAATTTTCTGATTCTTTACTATGTCAAAGCTTTAATGGTGATGGCCATCAGAACCCATGGCTTTAGCTGTGGGTCAATCTGCTAAATGCATGATTGGTTCATGAGAGGGACACACAGTACTGTATATCACTTTGTAAAGAGATGTGTGTCTTTTGTGAACACTATTGTGAGTGTGTAATAGGTTGTAGCGGGACTATTCTGTTTTAGCCAGGTTTTTTTCTTGCTTAGGATTACATTCTTATTCTTCTCTTTCTGCCTTATTCTAAAGTAGTTTTCAGGTATTTATATAATTTTAATATAATATTTATGTTTAATTTAGTGCCTCCATGTAATGTATTGTTCTTTTTTAGCCATGTGTGCTTTGTGAGATATACATTAACAGACGGAGCAAACCTGACAGCACATTTGCCGAAATTTTCCCCCTGGCTAGTTACTGAACCAGGGAAGAGATCTCAGTATTATTATTATTTAGCAGATGTGTTTATGCAAGGCAACTTACAAAGCAATGTTACCCCATAGAAGAGTAATTAGCAGGTGCAAACATCAAGAGGAACAGAGAGCCAGAAATAAAGCTAAGCAAGAGGGGGTTTCACTAGCACTATATAATTATACCTGCAACTAGGTTAAGATGAAACTGAGTGTCATAAACTCTCTTTTAGTACAACAGCAGATATTCAATAGAAGCGAATATTAGGAGTTCCAAAACATTTAAGGAAAATATTTCATTTTCAAAAGATTCAGTTTGAATAGCCAAAGGGACATCATTCTACAGCTTTGAAGCAAAAACTGTGAGACGTTGTCTATTCTTGGCATATCTGGCAAGATGAGGTTTGGTCAACAGACAGGCAGAAGCAGGATGCTGACTTTTTGAAGCGACGGTGAGACTAATGATTGGAGATGTTGAGAAGCAGAAACATTCAGAGAGCTGTGGGTCAAGAGAACAGTTTTGAAGTGGATTCTTGCAGCAACAGGAAGCCAATGGAGTGACCGAAGGAGAGGTGTAGTAGGAGTGAAATGAGGAAGAAAGAACACCAGTCAAGAAGATGCAGGTGGGAGAAGTTGGAGAAGTCTGATAGCAGCTGAAAGAAGTCCAACCAGGAGAGAAGTCCAGTAAAGACAGAACCAGTGCCTGAACAAGGAGTTGTGTAGAATAATTAGTGACAAAAAATCAGATCCTCTGTATACTATGAACAAAAAAAAAAACAATAGGACTGGTTCATTGACACCAAAATTTCTGGCCTTGACTGATGAAATAAAATGGTGATATGTCCAAGGGCAATGGCAGTAGCGTTCCATTGAGTCAAGTTTGAGTTTGTAGAGTTCTCCAAGTATTGCTTTTCACACTTGGGTTTTGTTTTGTTGAGTTTTATTGGGATTGTTCTCTTGGATTGTGTTTGGGAGTTTTTAGCAAATATTTTAATTTATCTCTACATGTTAAGATTTTTTTACATTTGTATCTTCCTTGAGAGGCATCTTAGAATATTTTTGGACTTTACAGCATGTTTTGAATCTTAAAAGTTGGTTTCTCCATTTTGGGCCTAATTAGGCAGAAGCCTGTTTGTGGATTCGGGAGGTCAGGCTGCTTTGGGGAGGCTAGTAAAGGTCCTGGGGTCTCATGTATAAATGGTGCATACGTACAAAAATGTTATGTACGCTTATTTCCATGCTCACATCACGATATATATCTCGATGCCAGCTCAAACCATAGAGTAAGCAAGTTTTCGGCTTGGTTTTGCAAATTGGTGGCACCCAGCGTTAAAGCAGTGCTACAGTTTCTCATTCACATTACTGACATGGCTTTATCAAATACACTGAAATTTGCTGCATATCGTTTTTTAATTTAAGGCATTTGATTGTAATCAACCTGTAACCATATAATGGTGCACGGAATTGATAGATAGATAGATAGATAGATAGATAGATAGATAGATAGATAGATAGATAGATAGATAGATAGATAGATAGATAGATAGATAGATAGATAGATAGATAGATAGATAGATAGATAGATAGATAGATAGATAGATAGATAGATACTTTATTAATCCCAATGGGAAATTCACATTCTCCAGCAGCAGCATACTGATACAATAAATAATCTTAAATTAAAGAAAGATAATAATGCAGGTGAAAAACAGACAATAACTTTGTATAATGTTAAATGTTAACGTTTACCCCCCCGGGTGGAATTGAAGAGTCGCATAGTTTGGGGGAGGAACGATCTTCTCAGTCTGTCAGTGGAGCAGGACAGTGACAGCAGTCTGTCGCTGAAGCTGCTCTTCTGTCTGGAGATGATACTATTTACTGGATGCAGTGGATTCTCCATAATTGATAGGAGCCTGCTGAGCGCCCTTCGCTCTGCCACAGATGTTAAACTGTCCAGCTCCATGCCAACAATAGAGCCTGCCTTCCTCACCAGTTTGTCCAGGCGTGAGGCGTCTTTCCTCTTAATGCTGCCTCCCCAGCACACCACTGCGCAGAAGAGGGCGCTTGCCACAACTGTCTGATAGAACATCTGCAGCATCTTATTGCAGATGTTGATGGATGCCAGCCTTCTAAGGAAGTATAGTCGGCTCTGTCCTTTCTTGCACAGCGCATCAGTATTGGCAGTCCAGTCTAATTTATCATACAGCTGCACTCCAAGATATTTATAGATCTGCACCATCTGTACACAGTCACCTTTGATGATCACGGGGTCTTTGAGGGGTCTAGGCCTCCTAATTTGGAATTGCCAAACTATTCCAAATACTATAGCTGCTTTAGTGTTGTTACTCTGTATCTGAGTGTGGAATCACAGCAATACAGCAGCTGATCAGAAAGCTCTATGGCAGATTGCGTCAAGAGCAGAGAGAATTATTGGGGTATAGCTTGTAGCACACACTGCCTCAGCCATGTGCACAGTCTATTTGAACAGCTCCCATTCAGTAAACGCTTCAGAGGCTTTCCTGCATGAACCTTGTGGTTCAGAGACAGTTTCATCCCAAGAGCTGTAAATGCACTCAATCAGTCCATCACGTGCTCCTTATTGAACTGTTTGTACCTTTAAGTACAATTACCTCACTGTAAACTTGCATTACAGTTGTAATATTACACAACCTGAGCCACTTATGCTTTCATATTGTATATTTTTCATTTTATCATATTATCATTATTGTTGTTGTTGTTGTTGTTATTTTACTATTTTAAAGGAAAATAAGTTTTTGGAGGATTTTCATATTGAATTGCATTGTACCATACAATAACAATAAAAGAATTTAATTCAATTCAATAGAAGAGCGCACATATTTACAGATGGTGATGACTAGCTTCTAAGTCAATTTAGATTTCCCGGTGCTATCTTCTTGGAGCTGTTGATATTATTTTTAAGATGAAATGCTGTAAAGTATATATATTATATTATACAGATATATTTAAACTTAATTTAAATAATGTATATTGTTAATAAGTAAACATGTGAATATGCAGGGGCGCAGCGGCAGCGATGATCTGGAGCCCTGTTCAGGGATTGTTACTACCTCACACTGTATTCTTGCTGGGGCTGGCGCGACACTGGATATGGATCCACTGGATGGATGTAATAATTAAACATGTACTATGAAGATATTTTCAATGTTCCTTAAAAGTTGTGAAGACTCTACGTTCTAAGTTTACTGGTCGCTTGACCTTTATTAAAGAGCTGATTGTGTGGCGATTAGTTACTTGGAGAAAGACAAAAAAGGACAGGAATTGGTACGTTTAAAAGAGACAGTACTGCTGCAATAAATTATTTCATCGAAGGTTGCACACTGCGCAACAAGCATCTTGCGGGGAGGCAGGAACAATCTCTGGATGGGGCGCCAGCTTATCGCTACCACTGCTCCAATGTGCCCCCATGTTTAATACATGCTTTAACTAATTTCATCATGAAAATGACATCAAGCATACTTAGTATATAAATTGTTCAGAGAGCTGTATTATCATGAATGTAATGTATTCTGTGTCCTGTCGGCGTAAGAGAAAGCACGTTTAAAAAACACGTAGTGATTCACACACATAGAGTACATAGAAGAACACATAGAATACAAAACATTTAACATGGTACTTTAGTATTTGGGAAACTAGTAAATTAAAATATTTTAAGATTAAATTTATGACGTTCTGCTTTAATGACTGCGGTGGGTTGGCGCCCTGTCCGGGGTTTGTTTCCTGCCTTGCGCCCTGTGATGGCTGGGATTGGCTCCAGCAGACCCCCGTGACCCTGTAGTTAGGATATAGCGGGTTGAGATAATGGATGGATGCATAGATGCTTTAATGACAAAATAAACTAAGTGATTAAAGTGGAAATTTCGAGATTAAAGTTAACATTTTGAGCTTTTTTTCCCACTGTGATCCTATTCTTTTTCTTTTTTCTGTACCCTAATAAGCTTCCATATGACACTCAGACGTTGGGCTACAACTCGCCTTTTCACGGCATCTTTGATATCTGAGAACTTGTTTTTTATTTCAGGTACTGTGTAACTTTATGAACTCGAACTTTCAAGTTTCTCCGACACTCTATGTTACTCAATCAACATCCTTTTGCTGTTTATATCACTGTTTAAACTAACAAATAGTACGTTTTCCCTGCCTCCATTTGGTATTCACTGAAATTCTTCTATTTTCCCTGTGCTTTTGCCATTGTCTTTTCACAGAACGCTGAACTTTAGAGGCTATTTATATTGATTTGCATATTCAAAGAGCCATAATTCTGGGAGGAGACGGGGTGGGGCAGCAGGCGCGTGCATGTGCGTTACACTTCATGCTGACCAGGATTTATGTAGCGGAAGAACGTGGAAGTTTGCATATGCAGAGTTTTATGCATCTGGATTTTTTTGTGCGTACACCATATTTTAGTGTGAATTCTATGCACGGCGTTATACATGAGGCCCCTGGTCTGCTTTTGTATAGCTTAATTTAGAGGCCTTAACCCCTTTTCACTATGGTCCTGACAGCTAATCATGACAGGAGCTACAAGAGTAAAGTTAATGCTTGCACCGTTTCTTAATTTGTCTTGGTTGATCTCTTACATGTATTAATCATGTATCAGTAAATATAACTTCCTGCCATGTTTGATCTCTTACATGTATTAATTACATATCAGTAAATATAACTTCCTGACATGTTTTGGTTAAGATGTTGCTGATGGACAATCTTATTCATTTAAGGTGTAGCTCAAACATCATTCTCTGGGTCTTATCTTACACTCTGATTCAACTTCAACAACAAACTTATTGCACTCTATCCTCCATTGCTTCTTGTTTGAAATTCCTGGCATCACTGCTGATAATTATATCTTCATATCTCATTTGGACACATACAGCAATAAAGTGATTGTTTCTGGAACTGTGTCTGTTTTTTACAATGTGGATTTTTCAGGAAATTGTTTTGGTTTATATGATGTTGTATATTGGTATAGCACTGCAACTTCTGGTTGTATTTCATGGTTGAATTTGACAATATTCAATCATTTTCTATACATTACAGAGACTTTGCAATATATTGGATGTTTGTTTGGTTCTTTGTCTATTTATTGTAAATAGTATTGTGTAACCTTAAAATTAAATTAAATTAAGGTACAAGAGAAGGCAGGTATTTATCAGCTTTATCTGGTGTAATGTAAATATTGTATGTTTAACCTTGGGGACTGGGAAACGGGTTGTTTATTGTTTGTATTTTTCCATTTTATTAGCAATACGGTATATATATTCACTTATCAATTTTATTTTTTATGACTTGGTTTATTTACTGTCAGTTCATCATTTTCTGGTCACCATTTTGCATTTTGCCAATTTTAATTGGCATACCACTAAATCATAAATCACTTTTCCAGACATTTATTCAATTCACAGAAGGATACTGACAAAACTGGACATGGTCATTTTACAGCAGAACGCTGATTACATCATGCACAATGATGATATGGCAATCAAAAAAACATGAGGGTCTTCACAAATGAAAAATGGTCCACATACAAGATGTTAAAATATTTTAATATTAATGAATTTAATAATAAATACTTAAATTCCAAATTAGAATGAAAGAAAACTCGCAACCACTCAGAACTGTAAGAGCTATCAAGAAGATGAAAACAGAACAGCCAAGAAAACAATTGACGTTTACCACAATGACTGTGTGCAGGATTTAAACCCAGGATGTGAGATCTGTGAGTCATCAACACTGACCACTGGGCAACCATGGTCACAAGTACACAAGTATTAAATGCACCTTAAACAGACAGAACAATTAAGTGTTACAGAACAGCAATCTTTACTACGCAACAAAAATAAATGCAGGTTTGGCATTGTCATCATAGGGATGCTAAAACATGAATAACAGGACATTACACTTGGTGGGTTTTTCTGTATCCCCTACATACAGAATAGGTGACTTCAGCATCAGTGATAATACAGTATATTTCTGATAAGGCTCTTCACATACAGTCCTGGTGTCTGCTTTCAAAACTTCAAGGTCGTTGCTCGTTGTCCCCTGCTGTTATTTAACAGTCAGTGCCTATTATTAACAAAACACTAGTAAATACTTAAATTGAAACAAATCGCCACTGAGATATAATAATGGTAACAGTGCAACTGGCTAGAAAATTGCTTGTCAGACAGCTTCTAAATGATCATAATGCACAGCAAAAGTCAATACTATTATCTGGCGTAAGAGGGATCCCAGAGGATCTGTAAGCATCCGTTGACATAAATGAGCACCCATGTGGCAAATGGGCGCCAATATTTCAGCTTGAGGAAGCACCTGCTGTGACACGTCACATGTGTGACAGGATCTGAAGCTGTTTCAAGGTGGATTACGGGATATGCCTGCTTGAATTTCTTATCTTAGCTTTTTTCAAGTACTGTAACACCAAATTATATGAGAACTGGAGTGATGGGCAAAATCAGGAGCTGACAGTTTCATTTAAAATCATTAAAATTTGATATGCATTAAGTGTATCGCATTATAAAGTACAGGACCTGTAATTATCATGCTCAGGGCAATATGACTGTTTTTCTGTTCTCCTCTACATCCTGGAACACATGACTGGTTTAGGCCATGTATGTTGTTTTATATCCATCCATTATCCAACCCTCTATATCCTAACTACAGGGTCACGGGGGTCTGCTTGAGCCAATCTCAGCCAGCACAGGGCGCAAGGCAGGAAACAAACCCCAGGCAGGGCACCCACACACACACACACACACCAGGCGCACACTATGGACAATTTAGAATCGCCAATGCACCTAACCTACATGTCTTTGGACTGTGAGAGGAAACCGGAGCACCCAGAGGAAACCCACACAGACATGGGAAGAACATACAAACTCCACGCAGGGAGGACCCAGGAAGCGAACCCAGGTCTCCTTACTGCGAGGCAGCAGCACTACCACTGCACCACCATGCCACCATGCCACCCTGTTTTATATATATTAATATAATTATTATGAGAGAATAATTTTAGGGTAGCATAGAATTCACCTTAAAAAAATAGCATAGTGGGTCAATAAATGTCAGAAACCTGCTCAGCCATATCAGGATATCAGATAAAGGTCAAGCGAACAACAGAGACTAAGATGTAATGCACAAAACATACTAAAAGGTGACTAAGAGATAACCAGATGTCCTGTAAGCAAATTGGACAGTTGTCACATACACAGAAATTTCAAGGATAATAACTAAACCTAAAGATATAGGAACAATAAGAATATAATAAAATAAACTTTTATTCTATATAAGTCATTTGGTTTTCTTTATTTAATTAATATGTTTGATTTCTACCACATCATGCCTGTCTTTGCCTTTAAACAAGGAACTAAAAACCCGATTGAAGAAACTAGCCCACTTGGACAGCAATATCTTTTTGAAAGGTTACACCTTGCCTGATGAAGGGGCCTTAGCTGCCTCGAAAGCTTGCTTTGTAATCTATTTAGTTAGCCAATAAAAGATGTCATTTCACCCTACTTTCTCCTGTATCAATATATGGCTAACACGGTACAACACTCTACTGCTTTAAACAGGACGTAACTCATATAATGGCAGAGATGGATTATACAAACATTCTGATGAATTAGTGGAATTGCTATTTAAAGGGAAAAAAGAAAAAGAATTTGCTATTTAAAGGAAAGAAGTAAGGTGAAATGGAAGTCATATTGCAATCAAGATGAGCGTGTAAAAGATACACCAGTATGGACTGCAACTGCAGCAAAAATGAAATGATGAAAATCAGGAGTTGGGTTGTATGATGCCCTGGTGGCTCTACTGAACTGCTGAGGGAAATATGTCACAAAGTAAAATTTAGGAGCCCTGAGGGAATTTATATGCCTTGAGCACAAATTAATGCAGGGACCAGTCAGGGAAATAGTAAGAAGCCTCACAAGCAAATGAAAGCTGGGAGACCCATTGTGGCATATATGTCATCCTGTTTCCTGTGATGGACTGGCGACCTGAGGTTGGGGACCAGTGTTGCAATTACACTTTGGAACCAATAGCGATAGTTCTAGCTAGGCAGCTTCGGGAGTACTCTGAAATACACCTGATCTTGGAAGTAATCTCCAGGCCGGTCCAAGAACACATTCCTGACAGGAGCTTCTAACCACAACACAAGGAAGTTTGGATTCAGAGGACTAGTGTTGACAAGAGCTCACTTGGAAGGAGGAAGAGAAGCCAGATAAAAGAAAGAAGGTAGAAGAAGGTACAGGAGCAAGAACAATTGAGGTAAGGCAAGTAAGTCAGCCCCCCAACCAGTGAACTAATGCTTCCTGGTAACTGTCTACTTTGGCCCAAAGGGGCATGTAGGTTTGTTGTTCCACCCAGTCTTTGGTTGTTGCTTTGAGTACCTGCTCGCTTCTATTCCTTCCATGTTTTTCCTACAATAATTCAGTTGGGTATGGGGAGTGTTCAAGAGCATCCCCTCCTATTAACAAGCGTAAGAAAGTCAAGTGTGTATGGTGTCCATTTTAGGACATCCTCCTCCCTCTGAGAAAACTAAATCCTTCATACTACCTTCGACAAAATATTCCTCCTCCCTGCGAGGAATCCCCCGTCACCCCTCCTCTCTCCTCCCTCCTTCCACCACCGTCCGCTCTCAGTCCTCCGATGACCGTTTTCCGTCATCCACCCTCCTATCTCCGTCATCCGCCTTCAGCTCTCCGTCAACCCCCACACTCCAACATCATGGCATTTTCGTTAATGAAGTGACGTAATACTCCAGCTCCAAGTTCTTCACAAGTTCATTAACTGAATTATTTGTCAATTATATTTCACAGTGGGCGGCACGGTGGCACAGTGGTAGCGCTGCTGCCTCGCAGTTAGGAGACCCGGGTTCGCTTCCCAGGTCCACCCTGCGTGGAGTTTGCATGTTCTCCCCGTGTCTGCGTGGGTTTCCTCCGGGCGCTCCGGTTTCCTCCCACAGTCCAAAGACATGCAGGTTAGGTGGATTGGCGATTCTAAATTGGCCCTAGTGTGTGCTTGGTGTGTGGGTGTGTTTGTGTGTGTCCTGCGGTGGGTTGGCACCCTGCCCGGGATTGCTTCCTGCCTTGTGCCCTGTGTTGGCTGGGATTGGCTCCAGCAGACCCCTGTGACCCTGTGTTCGGATTCAGCGGGTTAGACAATGGATGGATGGATGGATATTTCACAGTAAGAATTTACAGCACGACTCAAACGTGGGAACGAAGGTAAATGACGTTAATTGTTGAGTGTCTTTTAATACTGTGTAAGCATACATATTAACATGTGTGCACTAAAATGTGTGCATTTACGGAGTGATTTCTCAGGTTTAAAAGCTCACCTTTTATTAAAAATGTAATCACAAACTTTTTTCATTCTGAAGGGCACAAATCACGTCAGACTTCAGCCGTTAAACACACAAAAATTTCGGTACACCAGATAAATAAGCGCAAAATATTATCAATTGTATTGTATGCTTACAATACATATAGAAATGTGTTAATCGTTAACTAATAGTATGGGATGGTGTTTTTCGACTCAGCTACAGATGCTGATGGAGACTAGAACTGCTTTGGAAAAATATGAACGCCTTAGGGCTGATCTGGAAGATGGTAGCGCAGAGTGCTTGATTTAAACGATTTCATGTCTTGGTGGGTTTGTGTAGCTTGTTGTCAATATCTTTACACCTCTTTTTAAGGCTTATTGACTAAAAAGGGACTTTCATGAAAAAAGTTAGGGCTTTCTACAGGATACACTCTCCACAAGTAAAAATAAAGGTATATATTTCTGCTTTATTTAAACCTTTTAAGTTTGTATGCGGGGCAGCACGGTGGCGCATTGAAAGGTGCCAGTTAGGAGACCCGGGTTCACTTCCCTGCGTGGAGTTTGCATGTTCTCCTCATGTCTGCCTGGGTTTCCTCCGGGTACTCCGGTTTCCTCCCACAGTCCAAAGACATGCAGGTTAGGTGCATTGGCGATTCTAAATTGTCCCTGGTGTGTGTGTGTGTGCGCCCTGCGGTGGGCTGGGATTGGCTCCTGTATTTAGGATATAGCGGGTTGGATAATGGATGGATGGAAGTTTGTATGCATAGCCCCATTTGGCCGTTTTAGTTTTTTTTCTTTCTTAATAATAATAATAATACATTTTATTTATATAGCACCTTTCCCATGCTCAAGGCACTTACAGAATATAATAAAGAACGTCAGTGTATACAGTATATAGCATTATACAAAAGTCAAGTAGAGCTAAAAGCCTTCCTGAACAGATTAGTTTTGAGTTGTTTTTTAAAAGAATTTGTGCAGTCAGCTGACCTGATTAATTTCAGTAGGTCATTCCAGAGTCTGGGCGCTATACAGCTGAAGGCCCTGTCACCCATGGAGTGTAGATTAGTGTGGGGCACAACAAGATTGCCAGAATCAGAGGACCTTAGTGGGCGGGCAGGCACATAGTGATGGAGAAGGATATTTCTTCAGTAATATTTCAGCAAACCCGGAGCTTGTCAGTTCAAATCCTGACACTGACACAACTGTGTGACCTTGAGGAAGTCACTTCACCTGCCTATGCTGCAAAAAATAAAAGTAATGTAACGAATTGTACCTTAGATGTTGCAAGTTGCTAGGATAAAGGCATAAGTCAAATATATAAATATGTATTATACACATAGGAACTATTCTTTTATTTTCAGTTAAGTCATCTGCAGCAAATCTTTATAAATGAGGGTTTCTGATTTTTAGATAGTGCAAACTGTTTCTTCTTCACTGAGGTTTTCTCTTGGAGGGCTTTTTTCATTTCATTGAAAAGTAAAGCAGCATCTGCCAAAATATGTAGCTTTCTTATTAATTTTTCAACATTGTATAAAATAACTTCATAAAGTAACATAAAAGGTCGAAATACTGGTTATCCTTTTACACTAAAATATTACTAAAGAGATACAAAAAAGTAAAATGCATATGTTGTTTTTCTTTAGGGAGATTAAATATTACTGAAGAAAGAAAAAAAACTAAAACGGCCAAATGTGGCTATGCATACGAACTTAAAAGGTTTAAATAAAATAGAAATATATACCTTTATTTTTACTTCCTTAACTTGTGGAGGGTGTATATTGTAGCAAAGCCCTAACTTTTTTCATGAAAGCCCCTTTTAGTCAATAAGCCTTAAAAACAGGCGTAAAGATATTGACAACAAGCTACGCAAACCCACTAAGACATGGAATCGTTTAAATCAAGGTGATGGGCTACCTTCTTCCAGATCGGCCCTAAGCATACAATACAACTGATAATATGTTGCGCTTATTTATCTGGTGTACCGAAATTTTCACGCGTTTAACAGCTGAAATCTGACGTAGTTTGTGCCCTTCAGAATGAAAAAAGTTTGCGTTTAACTTTTTAATAAAAGGTGACCTTTTAAGCCTGAGAAATCACCCCGTAAATGCGCACGTTTTAATGCACACGTGTTAATATGTATGCTTACACAGTATTAAAAGACACTTCACAATTAATGTCATTTACCTTCGTTCCCTCATTTGAGTCATGCTGTAAATTCTTACTGTGAAATATAATTGACAAATAATTCGGTGAATGAACTTGTGAAGAAGGTGGAGCTGGAGTATTACGTCACTTCATTAACGAAAATGCCGTGATGGAGGGGCGGGGGGAGTGTGGGGCCTGACGGAGAGCTGAAGGCGGATGACGGAGATAGGAGGGTGGATGACAGAACATGGACATCGGAGAACTGAGAGCGGACGGTGGTGGAAGGAGGGAGGAGAGGGGAGGGAGGAGGGGTGACGGGGGATTCCTCGCAGGGAGGAGGAATATTTTGTCGAAGATAGTAGGAAGGATGGAGTTTTCTCGGAGGGAGGAGGATGTCCTAAAATGGACACTGTACAAGTGAGCTTCAGTGAGGAGATGCAGTCTGAACAAGGTGACTTGATTCGCCAAAGGATTTATAGTTATTTACTTTATTAAAGTATCACAGCCACATGAGATATGTGCCAAAGTCTAAATAAGGATGTTAGGTTGTATCTATATTTTGTTAATATTTTTCGATTTGAATTTTTTTTCTGACTTTTCATTGTCTACAGTTTTTTAGTTCTAAGGATCTTTTGCAAACATTTTGGCTCGATTTAATTAGAAACAAATGTGTTGCATTTTTTATTTATGATGTCTTGTTGTTCCACTTGGTTGTAACCATTTTGTAGTGGCATTTCTTACACATGACACCTTGTTGCCAAGGTCTACCTCCCAGACATTGTGCCATATGTAGTCATCACTTTGATGGTACAAAAGTTGGCACTGTGTGTCTGCCGGTATCAAAGATTGTGGATGAGACCAAAAATAAACTTCTGCTAAGTTAAATTATTTAGTTTGATGTTTTATAAAATTTAATCTAGCTTTAATTTCTGACTTTGATTTATGTTTAGAACTTTGGAACATTAGGACATTAGAGACAACAATAGGCCATTCAGCCCAGCAAAGCTTACCAGCTCACTTTGTTACGCATGACGTCAGCACACAGTTTCTTTAAAAGACGGTTTTATGGTAACATGGACATCTATGTTTTGGATTCATGTACACAATAAACTTATGTCTCCTGACAGTCAGGTGCAAGAAATCGAGAAAAAAACATTTTCTTCCCTTCTTTTGACTACAAATTACATGAATGTGTATTGGGCTTTTGTTCAGTACTTTTGACATTCTCTAGAAATCTGATACATCTATCTGTTGATGACCATGTCACTGCTCTGCCCAGCCTTTAGGCATTACTCTTAGCATTAAAGCAAGCTAGAAGACATTTCCAAGATATTTAAAATACCAGGACACTGCTTGTTTCTTACTCTTTGACTTTGGTTTGTGTATGTGTTTAGATAGGTAGATGGTCAGGTCAGGTCAGGTTGGGGATCCTGCACTGGTACACCGCATTGCCGTACCCAATACTCGATGAAACAGCTTGGGATCCTGGTTGGCAACCTCCCAGGCAGACACATAGTCCAGTCCCACCCTCCGGAAATGACCATCTATCCACTGCAGCCAGGTGTTACATGGGTGTCCCCTTGGCCTGGCCCACCCACTCGGGCTCTCAACAAGCTGCGAGCTGGATCATCCTATGGGAATCACATCACATGGCCGTAGTGACACTCCCTCACAATGCAGGTAATGTGCCTCATTTGGGGCTCCGTGAGCAACTGCTCATTCGACACAAAGTCAAACAAGCGGTACCCAAGGATTCTCCGAAGAGACACAGTATCAAAGGAGTCCAGTCTTCGTATCAGGTCACTGGATAGTGTCCATGTTTCGCAACCATATAGCAAGACAGGAAGCACTAGGACTCTAAAGACCTTTGTCCTTTTGCATAAATATCGGGAGCGCCACACACCAGTGACCTCACGACCCCCCCCCCCCCCATGCTCTCCCAGTCCATCTACTGACTTCATAGGAAGAGTCACCAGAGGCGTGAATGTCACTACCATGGAAAGTAAACCTCTCGACAAGGTCAATACTCTCTCCACAGACAGGCACACTGCTGATGGCTGTGCCTAAGATATCATTAACACTAGAATTACCAGAGCCTACGAAAAAACTCGAAGATCCGTCCCACCTTAAATCGCTTCTTAAATCCGTTCGCACCTCTCCACCAGCGTCTTTTGTCCTCTAAATGTGCCGATAAAGACAAGCTGCAAGCAGCTGGCTATTCCATCCCCCCACCAACTTAGAACGTGCACAAACTTCTCCCAGCTTATGCCTTAATTGATTATCTGGGAGTGAAGTGGAGTTTTAGAGTGGAAATAATAGATTGTTATTTGGAACACACGCATTTCATGTATGTTCCATTTCTACAGTAATCTGTGTAAACACATTTTTAAAACAGAAACGTTTTTCATATTCTAGTAGTAAATGACAAAATGTAGGCATAAATTATATAATGTATGAAGCCTGAAGTCCAAATATCAAAGAAACACTTTCAGAAAAGGTACAAATATAACAGAACAAGTGTGCTTTTATTCAAAAATAGTGAATAGAATGTACATCACACTTTTGCCATCACTGTACTTTGTATATGTACATGGGAAGCTCTGCACTTTACTTGTGACTTTAGGCTGTAGGAAGTAAGTAAATAAATAAAGGTAAATAGGTAAATAACATTCGAAAGCAATGCTCTAATGTAGAACGCAAGCGACTCTACACGCTATAGTGTTTAGATCTGGACGGTGTATGTGCCCCAAAAAAAGTCGAACTGCATTCTGGTACCATTGCTTGCGTACTAAAGTGTCAGCAGGCACTTTTCGTGGCATTACATGTATTTTTTGAGCATGCCCTCTGCACTTAACTTGTGACTTTAGGCTGTAGGAAGTAAGTAAATAAATATTTTGAATGTTATTTATCTATTTACCTTTATTTATTTACTTACTTCCTACAGCCTAAAGTCACAAGTAGACTGCAGAGCCTCCCATGTACATATACAAAGTACAGCGATGGCAAAAGTGCGATGTGCATTCTTGCTCTGATGTAGAAGGGTTGTCATGATCTGAGTTTACCTCTGTTATAGCGCATCTATGTGAAAACAGCAGTGTCAGATACGGGGGGGGTGTTTGCGCTCGTGAATGTGGCTGAGATAACAAAACTGAATAATAATAAAAAAAAAAGCTAACCTTTACAAGTATCATAAATTACACCGCCTGTTACAGACTGAAATCAAATGAATGTTTTTATTCTAAAATAGTAAGAATAAGAGCAGTTCACTTCTCAAAACGGAGTCAAGCGGGATCGAACGCGTGACCTTTTGATTACCAGTCAGGAGTTGATACCATTGTGCCACAGACGTAGTTGTAGAAAACTCGTGTCAATGTCAAATGCTAACGCTGCTTTTTTTTTTCTTCAGTTATATTTTTGAATTAAAGCGCACTTGTTCTGTTATATTTGTACATTTTGTGAAAGTGTTTCTTTGATATTTGGACTTCAGGCTTCATACATGATATAGTTTATGCCTACATTTTGTCATTTACTACTAGAATATGAAAAATGTTTCTGTTTTAAAAATGTGTTTACACAGATTACTGTAGAAACGGAACACACATGAAATGCATGTGTTCCAAATAACGATCTATTATTTCCACTCTAAAACTCCACTTCACTCCCAGATAATCAATCAAGGCATAAGCTGGAAGAAGTTTGTGCACATTCTAAGTTGGTGGGGGGATGGAATAGCCGGCTGCTTGCAGCTTGTCTGTATCGGCACATTTAGAGGACAAAAGACGCTGGCGGAGAGGTGCAAACGGATTTAAGAAGCAATTTAAGGTGGGATGGATCTACGAGTTTTTTCGTAGGCTCTGGTAATTCTAGTGTTAAAGGCCTGGATCTTGGTTTTTATCCGGGACACTCGCAAGTTCAGACACTCAGACTCCTCACTCAGTCTCTCGAGAGCCCTGATCAGAGCCTCCATTGATTCCGCGTAGATCACAGCAACATCAGAAAAGTCAAGATCAGTGAATCTTTCTTCACCAACAAATGCCCCACAGCCGCAGGACCCCATGACCTTGCCCAACACACAGTCCATGCAAACAGAGTAGAAGCAAGAACACACCCCTGACGAACCCCAGAATCAACAGAGAAAAACGCAGAGGTTCTGCCTCCACTCTGCACAGCACTCATAGTACCAGTGTACAGACTAGCCATGATATCCAGCAACCTTGAGGGTTCCCGTGAAGTCTCAGGATGTCCCACAGGGCAGCTTGATCAAATGAGTCGAACGCTTTATGAAAATGAACAAAGGCTGCAAAGAAACTCTGCTGATATTCGCTTTTGTGCTCCATGAGAACCCTCAGTGCTAGGATGTGGTTGATGGTAGACTTCTTAGGTGTAAAACCAGACTGCTCTAGTCGCTGGTAGGTGAGCAGGTTATCACGGATTCTATTGAGGACAATCTTAGCAAGAACTTACCCGACACCAAGAGCAGTATTATCCTCCAGTAGTTGCCTCAATCCAGGTGATCACCCTTCACTTTCCAGATAGGAACGACAAGTCCCATTTTCCAGTCAGTTGGGATGACGCCAGTCTCCCAAATGGAAGCAAAGATTGCTTATGATGCCAGGAGGACAGCCTTACCACCAGCCTAGAGAAGTTCAACCCGGATACCACACATCCCCGCAGCCTTCTCTACCCTCAGCTGGTTTACCACCTGTGCAATCACAGTGAGATTGGGTGGTTCACAACTAATTGGAGGATCAGCCTCAAGGACCGTGGACCCAGAGATATCCAACGTCTTAGCCAGAGGATCATCTTTAAACAGCTGCTCAAAGTAGCCAGCCTAGAGGGTCACAACTGTAGTGTTATCTGTAAGGACCATTCTATCAGCCACTATGACTGTGATTCTCCAAGGAACAGATTCAGATGTGCATAATGCTTCACAGATTTCTCTAACAAATGCCTCCTTATCTGCTCTCAGAGCCCTTGCAGCCATCCTTCTCAGTACCCGGTATAGACCGGGGTTGCCATCAAGCCATGCACTGCAGCTGCTCTCAATGATATCCAGAGTGCCCTGTGAGATGAAACACCTCCTTCTGGGAGCACTGTTAACACCAACACAAACCTCAACCCAGTGCATTCCACATGTTTTTCATGTTATTCTGAGTGAGTTTGTTTTCTATTTTAGCTTTGTAAGCTTTCTTTCCTTCATTACATTTTTACTTTAGCACATGCTGTATGTCCTTCAGAGCCTCTTTGTTACCAGATTTGAATGCTCTCTTTTTCTCTCTTTTTGTGGAATATTGGCTTCTGTTCTCTGCTTGACTACTTAACTTTGACTGTTACCTGTCTATTGATCTTACCGATAGGGAGTATGAATGCTGTCTTAACATATGTGACTAATTACAAATGATTTTTTTCCATGTAAACTTCCTGCAGCCATAGTATTGACAACAAGCAGCAGAGCATAATATGATTCTCCTGTTCTGTCTTAACACTGTGAGGCTGCATATTGTATAATTCAGCATTCAGACGTGACTGTCGGTAGGAGTTTAGATATTGGAGATCCTTGCATCAACTGACTCCTATAACTGAGAGTGAGGCTTCAATCACACTCTTCATTTGTCATTAGTAAGTTCTTCTGTTTAATTATTTAGCATGTTAGCTCTCTAATCAAAGAAAAGAATAAGCAGTTCTTGGAAGTGGTGTGTACATACAGTGCATCTGGAAAGTATTCACAGCGCATCACTTTTTCCACATTTTGTTATGTTACAGCCTTATTCCAAAATGGATTAAATTCATTTTTTTCCTCAGAATTCTACACACAACACCCCATAATGACAATGTGAAAAAAGTTTACTTGAGGTTTTTGCAAATTTATTAAAAATAAAAAAATTGAGAAAGCACATGTACATAAGTATTCACAGCCTTTGCCATGAAGCTCAAAATTGAGCTCAGGTGCATCCTGTTTCCCCTGATCATCCTTGAGATGTTTCTGCAGTTTAATTGGAGTCCACCTGTGGTAAATTCAGTTGACTGGACATGATTTGGAAAGGCACACACCTGTCTATATAAGGTCCCACGGTTGACAGTTCATGTCAGAGCACAAACCAAGCATGAAGTCAAAGGAATTGTCTGTAGACCTCCGAGACAGGATTGTCTCGTGGCACACATCTGGGGAAGGTTACAGAAAAATTTCTGCTGCTTAGAATGTCCCAATGAGCACAGGGGCCTCCATCATCCGTAAGTGGAAGAAGTTCGAAACCACCAGGACTCTTCCTAGAGCTGGCCGGCCATCTAAACTGAGCGATCAGGGGAGAAGGGCCTTAGTCAGGGAGGTGACCAAGAACCCGATGGTCATTCTGGCAGAGCTCTAGAGGTCCTCTGTGGAGAGAGGAGAACCTTCCAGAAGGACAACCATCTCTGCAGCAATCCACCAATCAGGCCTGTATGGTAGAGTGGCCAGACAGAAGCCACTCCTTAGTAAAAGGCACATGGCAGCCCGCCTGGAGTTTGCCAGAAGGCACCTGAAAGACTCTCAGACCATGAGAAAGAAAATTCTCTGGTCTGATGAGACAAAGATTGAACTCTTTGGTGTGAATGCCAGGCGTCATGTTTGGAGGAAACCAGACACCGCTCATCACCAGGCCAATACCATCCCTACAGTGAAGCATGGTGGTGGCAGCATCATGCTGTGGGGTTGTTTTTCAGCAGCAGGGACTGGGAGACTAGTCAGGATAAAGGGAAAGATGACTGCAGCAATGTACAGAGACATCCTGGATGAAAACCTGCTCCAGAGCGCTCTTGACCTCAGACTGGGGCGATGGTTCATCTTTCAGCAGGACAACGGCCCTAAGCACACAGCCAAGATATCAAAGGAGTGGCTTCAGGACATCTCTGTGAATGTCCTTGAGTGGCCCAGCCAGAGCCCAGACTTGAATCCGATTGAACATCTCTGGAGAGATCTTAAAATGGCTGTGCACCAATGCTTCCCATCCAACCTGATGGAGCATGAGAGTTGCTGCAAAGAGGAATGGGCGAAACTGGCCAAGGATAGGTGTGCCAAGCTTGTGGCATCATATTCAAAAAGACTTGAGGCTGTAATTGCTGCCAAAGGTGCATCGACAAAGTATTGAGCAAAGGCTGTGAATACTTATGTACATGTGATTTCTCAGTTTTTTTATTTTTAATAAATTTGTAAAAACCTCAAGTAAACTTTTTTCACATTGTCATTATGGGGTGTTGTGTGTAGAATTCTGAGGAAAAAAATGAATTTAATCCATTTTGGAATAAGGCTGTAACATAACAAAATGTGGAAAAAGTGATGTGCTGCGAATACTTTCTGGATGCATTGTATAAGATGGGATTCTGTAAAATGCTGAAATGTTATTTAGTGACATCTGGAGTCATAAGATGCTGACAGGAGACTTGTTGAATTTTTCAGTTCAGATTCCAATACTTTTACTAAATCTAAATTCAAATATATTGCTGTTAGGATATGATGGATCGGCAGCCAAAGTGGCAAAGCCTAAAAAGAAGATACAATGTAGGCCTCAGAAAAGAGTAAATGTGGGAAGCAGAGACAATTGTCATGTGTAGTGCCCCTTGGCTGACACATGGTAGGGTCATCAGTGCAAAAAAGAGATAAAGTGAATGGTGTAAGAATGATCTTTTTAAAGATGTCTGCAGGATAGTAGAGAGCAGGGAGCTCCATACATTACATGATTCCCTGAACACCTTCTTAAAATAAGAAAGCGGGCATGGAGGACTGGCAGTAGGTCAGAAGACATCAGTGGTTGTAGGAGGCAGTAAGTACCTTGCAACCAGAGCTGGTACACTACATAATGCTGCCTGAAGCGAGATACATTTTTGAACAGATGTGGCCAAGTAAAATGAAATGACCAACTACAATCGCATTTGTTGGTTAAAAGTGGTTTAATTCAAAGTACAAGCATCTCTGAAGCAAGCTTACATTAAAACTTGCATTATAATTCTGTATATCCCTTTCTCGGGTATCAATAACTTGATGATTATATACTCTTCACATTCATTCTTGCTCCTAGAATGCTAAAAACAGTTCTCCCAAGCTGAAAAAACTGACGTTGAGTATTGATTGGAGTGTGATATTGCATTATTTGCATAAATTAGTGAGGATAAGGAAACAGAAACCTTTGGTAAATGTTTAGAGGCAATCGTTTAACTTCAGTTTCATTGAATTCTGTAGTTATATTAGACTATTCAAATAATTTCAAGGGCCTTAATAAAATTTATATGGTTAAATTTTATAGGACTGCATTGTAAAACTATAATGATGCTGTCACCATCGCTATAGACTTCAGGCAGGTTAAATAGAATTAACGTAACCAACATTTCTTTATACTGCCTTTGAAAGAAAACTTTTACACTAATATGACATCAAATGTATCCTTCAACAGAATTGTGAAATGCGGAAAAATATGTATGGTAACATAGCCCAATTGTTACATTTTTTTCTGTAATGTCAAACATGTGACAGGTGTCTGGTCACACTTACAGGTAATCTAACTTAGTCACCATTAAAATATCTGACTACACCACCCAGTTTTATTAAGAGACTGGGAACTCTTGAAATTTACTGATAATAGCACACAGGTTTCTTTAAATTGGGCGGTGAGTAAACACACAATGAAAGACACAACAGTAATTTCAGAAAAAAGCAACAGTAAGTTCTATTACACAAGACAATATAAAGTACATTAAAAAGATAAACGAACATAACAGAATCTAAACATATCAGGAATGAATTTACTTTTTTTAAAAGGAAAACACACAGTCCACACTCTAAAAGTTCGTTAACAACAAGAATTGGAGGATACAACCTTTAGTGGAGCAGATTCCAGTTTGCGCACTGTGTTACCCCAACACTTAATTGTTCAACTGTCCACGGATGCACTGTGTTCACCAGACACTCGTTTCCCAACAGAAGTTTTGTCAAATCGTTGAATCCCTGTCAGTGTCTTTTTGTCGTTCCTTTTTTTTCCATTCTGGTCTCCTTTTTGTTGCTGTGACCTAGGCACGCCTCATTTCTTGTTTGCCAGCTTTGCTTGGTCCTTTCATGTGGCTTCCCACTCTTGCTGGACCCACAACTGTCGTCTCCTTGTGGAGCTGTCTCTTCCTCCCTGGAAGTAAGTGTTACCGTCCTTGTGCCTCACGTCATGCCAGCCAGGTACCCTCGTCTGCCTCTGTGCTCTGTCCGAGTGTCTTGGCAGCGTTCTCAGTGGACCGTCCCTTTGTCTGCCTTCTCCTGCCCAGAAGTTTAAATTTCCTTCAGTCCCTGCCATTATCAGTTCTGGACAATCGGATTAAACAATGGCACATCTAAATTAAACAATTAATGAAAACACAAGTTAACAAATTGTATTGTTACCAACCATTAATGAGTACAGATCTTCTGATTAGAAACCAATATTGTCAAACATGTTAATTTCAGGTAAATACAGACATCCTCCAAGAAAGGAGCAGTTCTGTTATCACAACTTGGTATTGTTTGTAATATCAACCAGCCAAAGTGACTCCTTTGCAATACAGCAAATACCTACATCCTGCAGACAGCCTTTTAACTTCTCACCCCAGTCCCAATAATGGATGCCCAATGGAACCACCCAGTGCACAAAAAATGTCCCCCTCTGACATCAAACCTAGAACATGTATGTTTCTGAGAGAGTATTGCAGACAGATTCAGCAGTGATGATTCCACTTAAATCACTTTTGAACACTTGCCATCATGAGCTGACCAATTATCAGACATCCTACACTTTAAGAAATGTAAGTTATCATGTAGCTTGTATCCATGTTTGTTTATTAGGTCAACTCTGTCTGATGAATCAAATTTTTATAATTTTGCAGATTCAGGAAAAATATCAGTACAATAAAGGATAAAGATGGAAATGTACTCACGAGCGAGGAGAGTGTGTTGAGCAGATGGAAAGAGTATTTTGAGAGGTTAATGAATGAAGAGAATGAGAGAGAGAGAAGGTTGGATGATGTGGAGATAGTGAATCAAGAAGTGCAACAGATTAGCAAGGAGGAAGTAAGGACAGCTATAAAGAGGATGAAAAATGGAAAGGCCGTTGGTCCAGATGACATACCTGTAGAAGCATGGAGGTGTTCAGGAGAGATGGCAGTGGAGTTAATCAGATTGTTTAATGGAATCTTGGAAAGTGAGAGGATGCCTCAGGAGTGGAGAAAAAGTGTACTGGTGCCAATATTTAAGAATAAGGGGGATGTTCAGGACTGCAGTAACTACAGGGGAATAAAATTGATGAGCCACAGCATGAAGTTATGGGAAAGAGTAGTGGAAGCTAGGTTAAGAAATGAGGTGAACAGCAGTATGGTTTCATGCCAAAAAAGAGCACCACAGATGCAATGTTTGCTCTGAGGGTGTTGATGGAGAAGTTTAGAGAAGGCCAGAAGGAGTTGCATTGCGTCTTTGTCCACCTGGAGAAAGTATATGACAGGGTGCCTCAAGAGGAGCTGTGGTATTGTATGAGGAAGTCGGGAGTGGCACAGAAATATGTAAGAGTTGTACAGGATATGTACGAGGGAAGTGTAACAGTGGTGAATTCTGCGGTAGGAGTGACAGATGCATTCAAGTTGGAGGTGGGATTACATCAGGGATCAGCTCTCAGTCCTTTCTTATTTGCAATGGTGATGGACAGGTTGACAGATGAGATTAGACAGGAGTCCCCGTGGAATATGATGTTTGCTGATGACATTGTGATCTATAGCCATAGTAGGGAGCAGGTTGAGGAGACCCTGGAGACATGAAGATATGCTCTAGAGAGAAGAGAAATGAAGGTCAGTAGGAACAAGACAGAATACATGTGTGTAAATGAGAGGGAGGTCAGTGGGATGGTGAGGATGCAGGGAGTAGAGTTGGTGAAGGTGTATGAGTTGAAATACTTGGGATCAACAGTACAGAGAAATGGAGATTTGGAAGAGAGGTGAAAAAGAGAGTGGAGGCAGGGTGGAATGGGTGGAGAAGAGTGTGAGGAGTGATTTGTGACAGATGGATATAAGAGTGAAAGGGAAGGTCTATAGGATGGTTGTGAGACCAGCTATGTTATATGGGTTGGAGACGGTGGCATTGACCAGAAAGCAGGAAACAGAGCTGGTGGTAGCAGAGTTAAAGATGCTAAGATTTGCACTCGGTATGACAAGGATGGACAGGTTTAAAAACGAGTACATTAGAGGGTCAGCTCAAGTTGGACGGTTGGGAGACAAAGTCAGAGGGGCGAGATTGCATTGGTTTGGTCATGTGCAGAGGAGAGATGCTGGGTATATTCATCAGATCATCAGAGGTGACTGTGTACAGAGGGTGCAAACCTATAAATACCTGGGAGTGCAGCTGGATGATAAATTGGACTGGATTGCCAATACTGATGCTCTGTGCAAGAGAGGACAGATCGGGCTATACTTACTTAGAAGGCTGGTGTCTTTCAACATCTGCAATAAGATGACGCAGATGTTCTATCAGATGGTTGTGGCGAGCGCCCTCTTCTACGCTGTGGTGTGCTGGGGAGGCAGCATAAAGAAGAGGGACACCTCATGTCTGGACAAACTGGTGAGGAAGGCAGGCTCTATTGTAGGCACGGAGCTGGACAGTTTGACATCCGTGGCAGAGCGACGGATGCTGAGCAGCCTCCTGTCAATCATGGAGAATCCACTACATCCACTAAACAGTATCATCTCCAGACAGAGAAGCAGCTTTAGCTTTAGCTTTAGAATTGGAAGAAATTATGCATAAAATTAATGAAAAAATTTGTGCATGAACATAAATTGATAAATTCCGCCACAAAACTAAATCCTGCCTTCGGCCTGTATGTGACGCAGTTACCGAAGACGAAATGATATCGGCTTTGTGCTTAGATCTAGTGACTACGATGCGATACAGCGGCAGTGCACGTATAACAACAAACGCGAGCAGTTTCTGTGAGGCAGAGTTACCGACTAAATAGTGTCGGCGTTGTGCTTTCATCTAGTTACCAAAAGCTCAAACAGTGAAGAAGTAGAAGTTGACTTCCGCGAAACGGAATTATGGTAGCGTTAAATGAACTAAATGCTGATTCGAATAATAGGTTTTATTATTCAGATGATGAAATTTCACACCACACTAAATTTGGGAATGCACGTATTATTGTATTTAAACAGTTTCATTGGTTTTTGCTCACAACAGGCTTGTCATAAAGGGTTTTGCACAGATAAATTAAATTTCAGGGACCGCAATGCGTACCACCTGAAAAGGCTCCGCGTACCACCAGTGGTACATGTACCCCAGTTTGGGAACTGCAGCAGTAGAGAGTGGCAGAGTGGCAGCAGCCTGGACCAACAGCATTGGATGCATGGTGGGAACCAAATGGAGAGGTAGACATGCAGTATAGGGCCGACTCAGCCACTTGGAGAAACATTTTAGTATAATTGTCAATTAACTGACCAGTGACATCTGTAGCCACTTTAAAGCAAATTGGAATACTCATGCAGATACATGTACTCAGCCATGGCACTAACTACTGCAACACCATGCAGTGGCTGCATTAACTCACCTCTGCCATTGTAATTAGCAGCATCAGGACTACTGAAGGAGCACTGGAAGAACCAACTAATTTTTTAATAAAGATAGCATAATAAATGACATCAGTGGCCACCTGCACGTTGCAAGGGAAATCTCTCTCTGTTTTAGTAAGTTCTTTTGACCTTAAAGACCATACAGTATTACTGTCTGTAAACAAAAATACAATTAGTAAGATGTTCAAAAGAAGAACATTAAGAAATATAAAAAGCATTCAGTTATAATTAACCTACATTCCCACTTCTATGGAGATCTCTCACATATACTAAAACATTTAAAGAAGAACAGAAAAGCGACATTAGAGCAACATTAAGGAATTCTTGCAAAATTTTGGAGAAGATTTACAAGCTTCTTCCCTTTGAGTTGTAGAAGGTGGGTTAGGATTCTTCCAATTGAACAAAATAGTGTAGGGAAAACCAGCATCAGAAATCACGGTAAATTTATTGTTACATGCCATTTTTTCCATCTGGTGTCACTCTGAATTCTGCGATTACACGATTAGCAATAATGGAAAATCCAACACTATCTGCCAAATAAGCAAATGTTGTCTCTCAAACTGGTCTTAATTTAGTACAATCCCAAAATCTATGACCTTGCAAGACCAGTGCTTGATGACTGGCTCCTGTTGCTCCTATATTCTCACTAATTTTAGCCTTGAAAAATGTATCCATCCATCCATTTTCCAACCCGCTGAATCCGAACACAGGGTCACGGGGGTCTGCTGGAGCCAATCCCAGCCAACACAGGGCACAAGGCAGGAACCAATCCTGGGCAGGGTGCCAACCCACCGCAGGACACACACAAACACAACCACACACCAAGCACACACTAGGGCCAATTTAGAATTGCCAATCCACCTAACCTGCATGTCTTTGGACTGTGGGAGGAAACCAGAGCGCCCGGAGGAAACCCACGCAGACACGGGGAGAACATGCAAATTCCACGCAGGGAGGACGCGGGAAGAGAACCCAGGTCCCCAGGTCTCCCAACTGCGAGGCAGCAGCGCTACCCACTGCGCCACCGTGCCGCCCTTGAAAAATTTATGCAATGTATAATTTTAAGATGAATTACAGTATGCTGTACACAGAGAGACAAGGAGTGAAAGTTGTGAATAATTAAGTTCCATTCCTTGTCTGTTATTTATGGTCTTTTTCCCACCATTGTCTAAGACCATCTTGACATGCACACTATGAAATTAGAATGACAAAGTCTAGAAATACTACCAGCATTGTCCTCGTTACTGACTAAAATATATCGAACCACAGATGTTGATGGAAAATTAGGGAAGTTGGGCATATGCCTTCTGCTAACATTTGTGCAGTAAATTGTACTTAATAATTAGAAGGTTACAGATTTGGGATGTGGTTGAGCAAATGATATATACAGTTTGTCATAGCAGAGGTCTTTACAGGTTTGAATAACATACTGTATGACTTCCATGATTTTAATACTGTGTAGGCCATGGGAAATGGCAATATACAAAAATATGTTCTTGTTTCTGTATAAATACAGTGTTAAAATAGCTTCACCATGACTCTCTCTCATAGGTGCAAATTGTGTTGTGCTACTGGGTTAGCTATTGACACCTCATTATTAATTGGCTGTTGGTTAAGAGTAAAGAAACTATTTAAGAACTCTAAATTTAGCAAGAGTCAATAGTTTAAGTGAAGCAAACAATTGTGTTGAATGATTAGACATGTGCATTAAAAAGTGTGAAAAAGAAATCTTTCTGAAAACATACTATTGAGAATTGTTGAGAAAATTGTCAAATTAAATGTGAAGATATTATCAGTAGACATTGACTTCAGTCAGCGAAGCCTATTAGAGAGAAAATGTTCAGCTATTATGACTTACCTAAACTAAAACTGCCTACCCCATCTCAGGGCTGAGTTTGAATTATTTAATTATTAATTTACTGACAATTTTTTTGCAAGAAGTAATAATGGTACATCATTTACTATTTACTGTTGTTACATACCAGACTAATACATATGATGCTAATGTTGGCATAATAAGGAAATGTATTTGTTTTTTGACCTGCTGAATCTGGACTGGTGGCCCTGAGGGTAGGGATCTGCACAAGTAATCAGAAGGTTGCCTGTTCAAATCCAGTAGACACCAGAAATGACTCTACTCCATTGGACCCTTGAGCTAGGCCTTTAACCTGTAATTGCTTCATCCTGGGTGTGATGTTAATCTACATCCAGCCCTACAAACAGGTCCTCCAATTTACAGGGAAACAAGGGGGTTGGTGGCAGGATTGGCACTCCTGCTACTGTAAAAAAAAAACAAAACCTCATACTGTTCCAGTGTAGTGCTGAGGTGTCACCCGCTGTACTCAGGTCACAATCCAGGTGGTTTGTCATATGGTGGGTGCAGCAGTGCATTCTCAGCACATGCTCTCAACCTCTCTCTCTGCTGAGTTTCTATTTTAGGAATAGGAGACTCCACCCAGTCATGGAACCTCAGATCCAGGAGGAGCAATGTGGACTCCATCCTGGCCTTGGAACAGTGCACCAGCTCTTTATCCACATGAGGATTCTTGAGGAGTCTACATATGTTTTGTGGACTTAGAGAATGCATATGATTATGTTCCTCTAGGGATCTATATTACTAAACGACAGTTCATTTATGCACGGCGGACTCACCGAAGTGCATGCGCACTGCGGCGCGGTGCCCCAGAGTCAAACGCAGCGGCTTCCCAGAGTCAGTAGGTGGCGCCCAAACAGCACAACCTGTAAACTATACTTGCTCTACTCCATCATGCCAGGAGGCTCCAACAACGCGCTTCACACACACCAGAAGCAAAGACATCACAGCTCCACAATGAAAGAGCTTGACTAACGGAAATACAAAACGAGCCTGTATGGATAAACACAATGAACGAGCGTGCTCACAACGCGCTTTTGACACAGCACAGGCAAAGGAGGCACGTATCCAAATGGAGGGAGCTCAATGATTAGTAATACAAACACAAATAATGAACGAAGGTGCCCACACAAAGAAACCGCTTTAGTTCAAATGGGGTTATTGAATTAAATGGAAACTTTACCATGCCTACAACCTGTGAACTAAACCTGAGGTAAAGCGTGCACGCCAGGTTGTACAGCCGCCTGGACGCGACCGCCCACACCACCGCATATACGACGACACAGCCATAAAAAAACAAAAACGAGACTGCATGAAGAAAAACAATAACAGAAGCGTGTTGAAATGAACTGTCCCAGGACGCACCCACCCTCCATGATATTTCATCACGCAGCGGCTTCCTACCGAGGCACATACGTACATGGCGCACGCCCCAGAGTCAAACGCAGTGGCTTCCCAGAGTCAGTAGGTGGCGCCCAAACAACACAACCTGTACACTACACTTGCTCTAATCCACTGTGCCAGTAATATAGATCACATAACGGTCACAGACTCAAACCCAGCGGCTTCACAGACTCAGTGGTTGGCACACGAACACCACAACCTGTAAACTAAACTTGCTGTGCTCCACTCTGCCAGCAGTTGGTGTCAGCAAAGGCAACGGAATCACGTCTCCACAAAACGAAACTGCTTTAGTACAGATATGTTTATTTAATTAAATGACATTTCCCCAGACGCACCCACCCTCCATGATATGTCATCCATCCAAATATCGGGCGGAACAGAAACTGATTGCCATTCTTGGATTTACGATTCTCTAGAGAATCGCGGGCTTACTTGTTCTTTAGTGGCTGCTGACAGAGTATAGGGTTCTGTGGTCCCTAATAAGGGGTATTTGGTCCCTATATAATCACAGTGAGTGCTGTGAAAAAATAGACACCATTTCCAGCCGGTGTGGGACTCTACCAGGGCTGTGCTTTGTCTCCTGTCCTGTTTGTGATTTTCATGGGCAGGATATCAAGGAAGGGAGAAGGTCTAGTTTGGAGGCCTTAGAATTGTGTTACTGCTTTTTGCAGATAATGTGGTCCTATTGGCTTCATCAGACTGACAACTCCAGCATGCACTGGGACAGTTTGCGACCGAGTGTGAAGTGGCAGGAACGAGAATCATCACCTCCAAATGTAAGGCCATGGTCCTCAGTAGGAATAAGGATTACTGTCCTCTCCAAGTGAGAGGCAAGTTACTACTTCAAGTGGAGGAGTTTAAGTAGATTGAGTCTTATTCACGAGTGAAGGGAAAAGGGATGGTGATGATCGACAAATGGATTGGGACAATAAGCACAGTTATGCAATCGCTGTACCAATCTGCAGTGCTGAAGAAGGAGCTGATTCAGAAGGCAAAGTTCTTGATTTAAAAGTCGATCTACATTACTACCCTTACCTATGGTCATGAGCTTTGGGTTATGACCAAAAGAATGAAATTGTGTTTGCAAGCAGCTGAAATGAACTTTCTCAGCAGGGTGGCTGTGCACACCTTTAAGAGATAGGATGAGAAGTGCAGACATCCAGGAGAGGCGCAGAGTATAGCTGCTGACCCTCCACATTGAGAGCAGACAATTGTGGTGGTTGGGGCATCTGATATTGATACCTCTTGTGGAGGTTTTACAGTCACGACGAGCTGGGAGAAGACCCCAGGGAAGACTCAGGGGTCGTTGAGAAGATCTCCCAGATGGCCTGGGAACGCCTTAAGATTCCACAGTATGATTTGGCAAGTATAGCTGGGGAAAAGGGCATATGAGCCTCAACTGCTAAAACTATTCAACATCATTAAAATTAAAACGTAGATGTTAGCAATAGATTCCTTGGTTTTCAAAACCAAGGAAATGATGTTCAAAAATAAATAAAGAAAGAAATAGATAACTAAGGAACTGTCAAAGGGAATTAAAATCAAAAGGCAGATCATGACAATTTTTTTTCTGCAAGCACTCTTCTTTGCCACATCCTTGCCTTTTGTCATGAATCTAGACTTTGGTATCCTGTTTCACTTTTGAAGTACCCTAAGTTCTTGTCTATAAGCCGGACTCATGTATTAGCCGGAGACCAAAAATCATACGAATTTTTAAAATAAAATCGTATCATAGATAAGCCGGACTCATGGATAAGCCGAACGTACTATAACCTATAACTAATAGAAGGGAGGGAGGTCAGTGGTCTCACTCGCGCCCATTTAATTTCTTTAAGGGGGGAGAGAGTGTGAGATATTGCACTCGCGCCCATTTAATTTCTTTAAGGGGGAGAGAGTGTGAGATATTGCCGTCTCTCTCACTCCCCGCATGGCGCGGTTGGAGCGGCCGGAGCGCGTTCTTTCTGCTCTGGGCGTCGCCGAGTCAACACGAGCGCGTAGCGGTCATTTAAATTGTGATTTTATATGTAAGCATATTTAAATATATATCGCGGATTTCTGCGGACAATGGGTCTTTTAATTTCTGGTACATGCTTCCTCAGTTGGTTTGCCCAGTTGATTTCATACAAGGGACGCTTTTGGCAGATGGCTGAGAAGCTACCCGGCTTACTGTTCTCTCTCTCTTGCGCTGACTATCTGTGATCCTGACGTATGGGGATTGAGCAGGGGGGCTGTTTGCACACCTAGACGATACGGACGCTCGTCTAAAAATGCTGAAAGATTATCTTCACGTTGCTATCTTTTGTAAAGCTGATTCCTGAAAAGACATGCTGCACAGTGCTTCGCATACTTAAAAGCTCGAAGGGCACGTATTGATTTTTGACTGAAAAACAAACTCTCCCTCTCCCTCTCTTTGTCTGCTCCTGACGGAGGGGGTGTGAGCTGCCGCCTTCAACAGCTTTGTGCCGCGGTGCTTCGCATACTTAAAAGCCAAACAGACATATTGATTTGTTTGCTTCACTGCTTTGAAGAGGAAGATATGTTTGCATTCTTTTAATTGTGAGACGGAACTGTCATCTCTGTCTTGTCATGGAGCACAGTTTAAACTTTTGAAAAAGAGACAAATGTTTGTTTGCAGTGTTTGAATAACGTTCCTGTCTCTCTACAACCTCCTGTGTTTCTGCGCAAATCTGTGACCCAAGCATGACAATATAAAAATAACCATATAAACATATGGTTTCTACTTCGCGGATATTCTTATTTCGCGGGTGGTTCTGGAACGCAACCCCCGCGATGGATGTATAAGCCGGACTTATGTATAAGCCGATATTCTATTTTTTCATTTTCACAACTTTTTTCCTTAGATAAGCCGCGGCTTATTGACAAGAACTTAGGGTATTTATATTTATTTTTGTACTGCTTTATATTTTTAATCATTATTCTGGTTTGTCCCTGCCGTTTTTTGTGACAATTTTTCCCTGCACATGGCCATTTTGTTTATGGTTGCTAAAGCTTGTTACCAGCCCATGTCATGTAATGAACTGTGCCATCATTTGACACATATAAGATGGAGATGCACAGCTTCTTTCAACCAAGACTTTCGCATCCACAACAAAAACAAACACCTTTGTTAAAGATAGTTAGGGGCAATTAAAGTTAGTATTCAGTTTTGGTGATGTACGAGGGGGGACCCAAAAATTACAACAATCGCTGAATAGCACAAGAGTAGGGTGTAGTTATGGCCTACACAGCTGGTATTGTATGCCTACAAGTCTGGTTAACCAATCTGTTGAGTGGCATTGTGCTGATTTCTAGCAACTATTTTATAATTGTAATTTGGGCAATTTTTTTCCCAATTCACCATGGCAGATTTTCAAGTGAGACAATGATGAACGTGTTTTTCATTGTTCAAATGCTGCTACTGAAACTGTGTGACCAAGTCTTTACCTGGGCTCCAACTGGGAGGAAAAAAAACAATATTAAATGTAACCAATTGTATCTCAAATGTTGTAAGTTACCTTGGATTAAATAAAAGAAAGAGTTTGCTCCCAGTGGACAGGCTGTAACAATCAACTATCACCATATTGGGATACTAAAACACCAAGGGTAAATTCTAGGAGGCTAAAGGAAAAAACAACTATACCCCCTTTAATCTATGATGTAACAAAACTAAACATATTTAGAATTTAAATTTAAATAAATAAGAAATACAGGAATGTATAAAAACAAAAGAAAAAGGTTAGAATAAACTAAAGAAAAAAGTGTCTGTTATTTTCAAAACAAGGGAATAGTTTCTGTTTTCTTTATGAAATATGATTGATCTCACCCATCCAATGGAACCTTTTTGCTTCATTCAATATTGGTTGTTTTTTCTTTTTCTAAAGTCATAGAACATCCCGTAAGCATAATTCATTAAATGAATTATCCGGAAGCTTCTCCATTCCATTTAGAACCCACAACCACGATGTAATCCTTGATACCAGTTGAAGCAGCTTGTTTCCCAGGATGGAGGATGTAGCTTCTTTTTTCCAGTTCTTTTCTTTTCTTCTACCTTCCTACAGATGATGAAATTCCCATCACACTTTGCTTCACTATAAAAGTCCTTGCTGTCTTCACATTAACCCAAGCAGTCTTTTCAAATTAAACGCTTAGCAAGGTATTCAGGTTTCCATAACACCGAAACCCTTCCAAGTGAAAAATTATAGCTCACTGTGGCATTGTCACACACTCACCCCCCAAAATATCTTTATGGGGAGCAAAGTACAGCTTCAGATTAGCCACGTGAACCGTATCTATCTTCTTCTTAGAGTCCTGCCATTATAAGTGATAATTAACAGGATTTATTTTTTCATAATTTTAACTGGACCTACCCACTTAGGCACAAGTTTACCTGAGAATCTAAAGGCTACATCAGAAATAGAGTGGGACCATACCCAGACCAAATCATCGAGTAGAAACTGCATTTTTCATATCATAGTATTAGGTTTGTCTGCCCTTGGCTAACCCTATTCTTCTTTAGCAATCTGATGTTGTCATTCTAGGATGTTATAGGCAGGTTGTGGAGGAGTTGCCGTTCTAGAGGACTGTTGAAGTTACGTCCCTGTTCGAGTTCAGCTGGAGCCATACCCATTGTTTCATGATTTGCTGTATTAATTGCAAACCAAAACTCAGACAACCACCGATCCCAGTCCAGTTAGTTTTCATTTAAATACATTGGTAACATTATGAATGCTGAGGCATCTATGATAAAACATTAGGAAAAAGTCAGGCGAAGGCCAAACTGCATTTTGTACTTGAGTTCTTGACCAAAAACTATGTGGCTACTGCTTTGTGCACCTCATATTCACCAAATTTCATTCCCTGTGTTGCCAAAATTAAAATTACGATTAAAGAGAGGAATATTTGCTACCATGGATGAAATTGAAGAAGTCCAAGAAAAAAAGAGGCTCTAGACATGGTAACAAAAGATGACTACAGGAAATGTTTCTAGGAGTGCCAGGAGAAGTGTATTACATCTCAAGGAGAATATTGTGAAAGTGACTAAAAGGGAATTGCTGTAAGTTTTATAATAAGGGATTTTTTTTAAATAGTTCCAGGAATTTGTGGGTCCCTCTTCATATTTTGACACTGGCTTTGTGTTCCTTGGTGCTACAATTGTTTCAGTCTGACTTGTGAGAACATGAGCCCTGCCTGCTCTTTGACTTTAGTTCCAGACTGCTCTTTCAGTTGCTTTAATTTCATTTCCTTTTCATATTTCCTTTCTTCCATTTTTCCTTTGGATACCTTCCTGCATGCATGGTGTTCAGAACAACTTTGATGTGCCTATGACATTCTTGTCAAATACTGTAATTTTTAATATTCCTGGCTGTGTTTGAATTTTTCTAATGTGTGAAATAAGATGGAAGATTTGTGCCATCATCCTTATAAGAGAGACACTCAAGAACATCCCAGAGTTGGGGGTGCTGTATGCTGACGTTATTGTGTTAGCCAGCTCTATTCTCTGCTCTACTTTGTTCAGAAGTCTTTTGGAATTCAAAGTGAAGGCTGGTTAATACTTTTTAAATGTTTAATGCATTTTACTTTTTTAAAATATCATGTTTAAATATACCCTCACCATGGTGCCATGCTGTAAAAGCTCTTGAGTAATCATAATGGATCTAATCTGAAAAACTAAAATGACGGAAAAGACTGTAAGGAATGACAACTCCATCAATACTCGTTAAAGAATTAAGGCTTTTGCAACCAAGGTGACTTTTTTATTTTTAGCCATCAGGGTTGTACCTCAGATGACATGGGTTCTACAAATGGAATAAGATGAAAGGCACCTGAAAGCATCACCCGGCATTGTTTGACACCAGGCAACTATTAAAGGGAGTCATTTTATTTTATTTTTTTCTTGCGTGCCAATCTTCTTGGAAGAAAGGGTCTCATTGAAAAGCAGATATTAGTTAGAGTTAAAGCTGTTGCTGATAATTGATATCCAGCAAGAAGTGCCGTTGAAGCGGCTGTACTTGAAATGAAGTGCCATTAATAAACACTTAAAAGGGGAATAAGAGTCAGTCGGTTTAGCAAAAGGAAGAGAAAAGAAAGTGTGAACTTCAGAAACATTGAGAGATGTCTTCTAACCTGAAAAGTAGAAAATGAAGTGCAAATTGAGAATTTAGGCAGAAATATGATCAACAAATTGAATATGTTACCAGGGAAGTTCAATGAAGCAATGAATACTAAATGCTTTAAGAGAGAATTAGTTGTAAAATATGGAGGGAAATCAGAAAGGTGTAACCTTCCAGAGAGAGAGAGAAAGAAAACAAGAGAGACACCGAGAGACAGGGGCTTGCTGGGTTTAATGGGCCTCTCCTCTTGAATTTTCTTCTGTCAGAATTTATTTATTTATTTGAAGTCAGTTATTAAAGCCTTGAAGCTCTGAACTCCATCAGAAAATTGTGGATGATGTTTGAAGCTCTATCTCAATAGGGAATATATTCAATTTCCTACCCGCTACTTCTTTTCAATTAAGTAAGACAATTCCAATTTCAAGCCCCAATTACCTATCATTATTTAACTATCCTTGCGTGCTGCCATCTGTGGGTTCTTTATTCAATAATAACCTGCAATTACCTCATAGCAAACCAGCTGTGCTGATATATTTCTACTTCTTAATAGGAATTCTATTGCAACTGAGTTTAGTAAAAGGTGTAATAGGTGTTAATACATTTGTGTAAGGTTATTCCTTATACAACAGAGACAGATTTATAAAAATCAGACTTAGCTCAGAACCAGCTGTGGGAAGCATCTGCCTATAGCAATGGCACTCCTCCACACAGTTACTGCTGTCTAGGTTGTCTCTGTTTTCTTCATCCAGGTATTCATTCTGTTTCCGAATGTACCATGAGTCCGTGAGTCTGTGTGCTCAGGTCTTTGCTCAGCTCAGCTTTGCACATCTGGACATTGTCATTTTTCTCCATTCTCCTTTTCAAAACTGCTCAAGCTCTGTCAGGTGTCATGATGAAGCTCAGCCACAAACTTTCAATTGGTCTAAGACCTAAACTCTGACTCGGCCACTCCTGGACATTTGCATTATTGTTTTTTAAGCTGTTACTGTGTAGCTTTGGCTTTATGCTTAGAGTTGTCTTGTGGGAAAACAAATCTTCTCTTCCGGTTTTCTACAAAATGCATCAGGTTTTCCTCTAAGTTACCTCATATAGTGCTGTATTCATTTTACCTTCTACCCTCACAAGTCTTCCAGGACCTTCTGCAGAGAAATATCTTTAGATAGATAGATACAGCATGATGCTGCCATCACCATGCTTCACAGTGAGGACAATGTGTTTTTGATAATATCTAATACCAAACATGGCATTTAGCCATTTAGTCTGATGTCCAAAAAGCTCAATTTTGGTCTCTTCAGACCACAGAACCTTCTTCCAGTGGCTTCTGCTGAAATGTCATGTGTGTTTTTGTAGCAGTGACTTTCTCTTTGCCACTCTCCCATAAAGCTGTGGGGAGCAGTTGTTGTCTGCACAGTCCCTCAATTGCCATCTACTGTATCCCGTGACTCCTTCATAGTTCTCATAGCAATGCAGTAATGGCATATATACTGCATGGTTGATGAGAGTAAATTCTTGCTTGAAGTGTGGGTGCCTTCATGTGTACTTTAGCCTAGTATCATTGTCAGCACACTACAGATGCTGTTGAGCTTTCCCTACAGGTCTTTTGTCATGCTTTGAGAAATGATTCACAGTGCAACAAGGCTGCCTCAAACCCAACAGCCCTTTCTAGGGCCAAACCCATGTATTAGCTCTATTGGGACCTTGAATGTTAGAACATTATTAGAAACTGGTCAACAGAAACTCCTGGCAAAAACAATTGAGGAAAGACATGTGGATATGTGTTGCCGGAAGTATTACTAGATTACTAGACACAGGAATGTTTAGTACAAATATTCCAAGGTCCAACTCAATAATCGATGTATTGTACTCTGGACATAGGGTAGGGCAAGCTGGTACACCTGGATTGACAGGTGTTGGATTTGCATTAAACAACAGAACCTACAGGTCACTTACAGTATATCATTAAACCTTTTTTCAGACCAACTAGTATATGTACAGCTTGAAGGCAAATGGCCAGGGCCCTTACCCAGCCAGGGGAGAGAGTATTTCCAGGACAGTTTTTCCCCCAGACCAACAGAGGGCATCCCCCTTGGTTTCCAGTGGGGCCACGATAGGGGCCATAGAAGCTCAACCCTGTTGGGGCCACCGCCAGGGGGCACATGGACATTTTCAGGGCCCTATTTGGCAGTACTTCTGCCACATCCGGAAGAAGCTAGTTAGGCACCTGGAGTCCTTCTGGGTGCCCTATAAAAGGGGCCAGTCACTAGAAATCAATGGCCAGAGTCGGGAGGAGGAAGGACAACGCCTGTATGGAGGACTGACAGAGAGAAGGGACTGGGTTGGTGCTTTGTATACTGTGTTTTGCTGTGGAGAGCAGAGAAAAGCACTCTCTGACTGTAAATAAAAGTATGTGTTGTGTGCTAAACCTGTGTCCTGCCTGTCTGTGTCAGGGTAAGGGCAGCTGTACGCGCCCGGGCATCACAATATATATATTGTCACAATAAGGAGTCCAAGACATCATAAAGATTTGGGGCAGCCATACATATATTGTTTTATCCAGCTGTAAAAGTTGAATTAAGTAGCATGATGTGCATAGAACAGAGTCCAAAACTGAACTGATTATAAAAGACAAAGATAGAGGCTTTAAAGTTCTCAGAGCATTGTGCCTCGGTCATAATAGAGGGCCTGTGCTGCTTGTGCCTCTTCCATATGACTTTTTAGAATAGGTCGAATTTTTCCAAATCTATCGCGTAATTGTGTGATATATTCCAAAATATTTGTAGAGAGAAGAGCTTCTCCTTCCCAACCTTCTTTGAAAATATCCAATATACCTCAGGGTTGTCGTCCGTGTAATAACTCAAAAGGTGAGAACCCCATAGAGGCTTGTGGGACTTCCTGATAGGCAAAGAGAACGAGGGGGAGGAGTTGATCCCAGTTCCTCCTATCCCTGCTGACCTCCTTGCAAAGCATCTCCTTGAGAGTCTGATTAAACCTCTCTACTAGACTGTCAGTTTGAGGATGATACACCGTGGTTTTTAAGTGCTTTATTTTGAGTAACTTGGCTGTCTCTCTGAATGTCTCCGAGGTAAAAGGTGTCCCCTGGTCTGTTAGGACTTCTCTAGGGATGCCACTCACGCAAAGACCCCTACTAGTTCCCATGAGATTGCTTTAGATGTTTCTGAGCGCAAAGTTACAGCTTCCTGGTATTGGGTGGCATTATCCACGAGGACTAATATATACAGTATTTATGTCCTCAGCTGAGGGCACTAAGGGTCCTACAATATCGACCCTGTGGGGAACAGCCCGGACACAGACAGGCAGACATCATTTTGTCACCCAGCACATGTTAATTTTACAGTCCACAAGGAGGGTGAGCTGGCATACAGGGACGAGGTGGAGCGACTGTCAGAGTGGTGCACAGTCAATAACCTGCTCCTCATCACCAAAAAAACAAAGGAGCTTGTTATTGACTTTAGGAAAAACAAAACTGACATCCAGCCACTCATCATTGGCGGGGCCTGTGTGGAGAGGGTCCCGGTGTTCAGGTTTCTGGGTATGGAGCTGGAGGATGACCTGACCTGGAGCGCCAACACCAAGGAGCTGCTAAAGAAGGCACAGCAGAGACTGTATTTTCTGAGAATTCTCAGAAAGAACCATCTCCCAAAAAATCTGCTCCTTGCTTTTTATCACTGTTCCATTGAGAGTGTGCTCACGTACGGACGATGTGTGTGGTACGGCAGCTGTACTTCCTCAGAAAAGAAAGCGTTCCACAGGGTCGTCAGGACAGCGGAGAGAACAATTGGTTGTACCCTCCCCACTCTGGAACAAATCTACACGTCCCGATGCCACAAAAAAGCAATTGACATTTCACAGGATTCATCACATCCCGGTCATTGCCTCTTCTAGCTTTTGCCATCGGGCAAGAGATACAGAGCTATGAAAACCAGGACAAACCGCCTTAAAAACAGTTTTTATCCGAAAGCAATCATGGCCCTGAAATCAGAATAAAACTGCTCCATATTATTCTACCAATGTGCAATATAGACCTTAAGTCAACAAGTGCAATTTGTATATTTATTACTATTTGGTTTGTTATTATTTTCTCTCTTCTTGTCTTTTTGTCTTTTTAACTCTTATTCCTCACACTGAGTCGATTGCACCTTCAATTTCGTTGTTCCTTTGTAAAAGTGACAATGACAATAAAGATCTATCTATCTATCTATCTATCTATCTATCTATCTATCTATCTATCTATCTATCTATCTATCTATCTATCTATCTATCTATCTATCTATCTATCTATCTATCTATCTATCTGCACAAGTGCCACACAACCCACAGACTCCCCAAAGTCCCGGCCAAACCACACTATGCCTCTCTTCTTCAGGCCACCTCCTGTCTCTTCTCTAAGACCTCATCTGTCTTCCACCCGATTCCAGCCCCCTGTGAAGGGAGGCGGACACTTTTATAAGCACCCGGATGTGCTCCAGCAATCTCCCACCGACACGCCCCAGTGTGGCGGAAGTGCCGGTTGCATCCCTGGAAGCACTCCGGGTGTCCCTGCTCCTCTTCCCCCAGCACTTCCTGGTGTGGCGGAAGTGCTGAGGTCCAGGGCTGTCCAGGCCGTGACCACGGGCCCCTGCAGGGTTGGGCTTCACAGCCTTGTATCTGTGGCCCCCAACACAACCAGGGCAGACGCCCCCTCGTGGTCTGGAGGAGGCGCAGGCCCTCCTCCGGTCTTCCTGGGTGTCCCGGCTGGATACTACCCCCAGCCAGCTGCCACAGTGCCCCACCGCCAGCGAAGACCCGTCCGGCAAAGCAGCCCATCCCGCGAGGGCAGGTCCCCAACAAAGCGGGTCCTACTGTGTACCCAGGGTCCGGTCCTGCAAGATAAAGAGAAACACTGCTGCCTGGACACCACCTCCTGGCGTCCCTCCGTGCCACGCACAGGCAGTGCTCCCCCCTCTGACCGGCACCCCAGGACTTGCCTCTTCGGTACCCCCTCCGTGGGTTCTGTGCAACTCTTGATGGGTCAACCGATGGGACTGCTTGCTCTCGTGCAATCTCCGCTGACTTTGAGGTTCCCCTCAGCCTCCGCAGAGGGTGGCCCTTCTCTGGACGTGAGCACCCAGCATCACGTCCTTTCCTATCAGAGGAACCGGCATTCTCGCCTCGATTCCTCCTTTTACTCTTGGACACCATGGTGGTCTGGGTCTGTGCATGGCAAACGTACAGATCCAACCCCGTATGCATCCCCACAAAGCGACGGGAGACTGCCGCGGGCTCGGGGCATAGGGCGCTAGTAGGGCACTCATCAGCCCCCGTTCTGCCTGCCCTCTCGATCTTTCTTCCCTTACCTCACACACAGCCTTCATTGCCGTGTCCGCTGTTGGAGACCCACCTACTTGGTTCCGTTCACGTATGTCCTGGGTCCCTTCGGTGGGATCTATCTCCCTTATTCTCTACGGGGTCGGCTCTACTCACCTTCCCCGCCGTACATCTCCAGCCAAAGGATCCAGCATCGCGCTGTTCCGGCGCAGCACGCAGCATCTGCACTGACGCGACCACCTTCCCCTCCAGCTCCTGCAGCTCCGCACGGAGAGTACTCAGTACCTGTAACAGTGGCCCTGCGGACTGAAGACAATCCTCCAGTGCACGCAGAGCCCCAGGAAAGGACAGAAAGTCAGCCGACGGTGAGCTTTCCTGTCTGTCAGCAACACACGTTGACTGCTTCCTGTGGGCCTCTCTCCCCGGCACGAGACGGACATTCCTTGATCCCGCCTCCATCCAATCATTGGTGGGCACACAAGACACACCATCCAATCCCGTGCCTGTCACGGGGAGGGACTTCCGGTCCGCTGCCATCTTGGCTCTCCTTCTCCTGGTGCAGTGAAGAGCTGGCTTTCTGTGCTGCAGTATCTCCCTCTCTGCAGCCCCTGCTGCTGCTGTCGCATCTGGAAAGCTCCGCAGAGCAGCGCGTCTCTGCCACCAACACAGACCCGGGCAGCCCCTGCCTGCAAAACACAAAACAAGCTTAGCCCCCCAGGGCTGGCTGCCGGTGAGCAGGGAACTTACCTCCCGGGTCCCGTCTATCCGAAGCAGCTGCCTTGGCATGGCCTTCATCGACACCGCGCCGTCCCAGACGCCTTCAGCGGCTGCACACTCCTTGGAGCCCGTTGCACTTCAGTAAGGCCCGTCGATATTCCGCTGCACCAGGAGAGAACCTTGCGACCGCAGTCTGTTAGCGGTCTGTGGGGCGAGTCTCTCTCATGGGGCTGTGGGCACGCCGCTCCTGTGGCACGTGTGTGGGCTCACCTGCTGTACCGGACTGCCCACAAAATTATTTTGTCGGGGTCCCTGCCTTGTAGCAGGCAGAGAGTCCCATCTGGGATGCCATTGTGGGGAACAGCCCGGACACAGACAGGCAGACATCATTTTGTCACCCAGCACACATTTATTTACAGTCCAAAACTATTTACACAAGTGCCACACAACCCACAGACACCCCAAAGTCCAGGCCTAACCACATTATGCCTCTCTTCTTCAGGCCGCCTCCTGTCTCTTCTCTAAGACCTCATCTGTCTTCCACCCAGTTCCAGCCCCCTGTGAAGGGAGGCGGACACTTTTATAAGCACCCGGATGTGCTCCAGGTGTGTTGCCCTCCTCCGGTCTTCCTGGGCTGCCACAACCCTGATTTTTTCAAAGGGGACATAAATTAAGAGAAGGGAAATGAGAAGAGCACGGCCCCTCCTAGGAATACGCCGTAATTTACATTCCGGACAAGAAATACAAAAACAGCGAACCTCGTCGTTAATTCCCGGCAAATAAAATCGGAGCTTGATCTGCTGTAAAGTTTTTTCGGAGCCCAAATGGCCTCCAAGGAGGTGGGCATGTGCTAATTCACAAACCTGCCGCCAGTAGGTTTGTGGAATTAACAACAGTTTCTGGACCTCCCTACTGTGTTCTGCGACCCGATATAATAGATCATTTTCTATTACAAAGTGAGGTCCCTGTGGCATGGGCTGATACGTGTGTTGGCCATTGACGAGGACTACTGCATATTTTGCAAACTTTAGTGAGTCATCATTCCACTACTCCCTTTTGATTCCTCCCGACTCGTCGAGGTGCGGGTGGATGATGTATTCGCCTGCAACGGTCCAGGAGTTTCCCCATCCTCCTCGTGGGCTTCTGTATCTCTCTCCGCCAGCTGTGTACAAGGCATGAAGACAGATTCAGTCGAGTTATCCCCATCTATAATGAGGCCTAAGTTTTTATCGGGAGTAGTCAATAGTTTACCGCATTTGTTATCAGATCAGTCCTGCCCCAGAATCGTTGGAAAAGGTGGATTAGGGTGGACTGTCATGGGAATTTTTTTCAGCAATCCTCCCTGACTAACGAAACATAAGGCGGTATTGCACATACGGATTTCTCCGTGAATGCATTTAATACTAATCTTTTCTTTAATTCTTTGACCCGGTAAGACATATCAGCAATCAACAATGGAAATGTTGCTGCCGGAATCAAACAAGGCTTTGAGTTTGTAACCATTAATGACTACGGGTCCCATATTCGATAACGTCAGGGTGTCGGCAAGTGAGCACAAACCATCTCTCCCCCTCCACCTACATCCTGCCTCGTTCCCGGGTAGGTTGCATGCCCAGCAATCCAGGAACTCAGAAACAGGCTTCGATTTATGTGGAAGAGACTTATTTTGTAGGACGTAATCTCTAGGAAATCCACTAGAGGACTATTCTGCTCTCCCAAATTTCGAGGCCGGCATGGGTGGTTTTATGAGCTGTATAAGCTCTTCCATAGAATGAAAGTTTCCCCAGTCCGGCTAGGCAAAGTTTTTGGGAAGGCGTTGTAGGAAAATAAAGCAGGCTACCTGCTACACTATTTGGCAGGTGGTCAATTCAAATGGCCTTAGCCATATGTACACATGAGAGGCAGCTATAAGGACCAATACAGGGTAATTCCATGCCAGGCCAGGGGGTGGCGGGGTGTTCTAAACCTTTCCCTTACAGACCAAATTCCAGCCCCGAAAATGTCACTTCTGGTTCTGGCCTCGATGAAGTCACTTCAGCCAACCAGCCATAAAAGCCAGACCACATCCTGCTCTGGACTCAACTCTGTACACACTAGGGGGCTCCGCCCCTGCTCGCTTCGCTCACCAACCCCTGGTGTTGGGAAATCACAAAGAGCGTGATGTATGAATGAGATATAGCATAGTGTGAAGGTGTAGATGACGCAGATAGGAAGCAAACAATAAAGTGTTTGGCACAGTGTAAAGGTTTATTGGAAAATTTCTTTGTAAACAATATTAGTAGTAAAGATGGTGTCTTGTCCTTGAATGAGTTTTCCTTGGTATGGAGCATTTATGACCTTAACTTTTTTTTTTTTTTTTTAATATTTTTATTTTATTATGACCTTAACTTTAACGTCAGATGAACATCGAACTTGTGAGAAGGCCACATAAAGTTGTCCATGTACAAAAATGGGCTCAGATAGGTAGATGCCAACCTTGTCCATGGTTTGTCCTTGTGATTTGTTGATGGTTATGGCAAAGGCAGGTTAAATGGTGAATTGTTTCCGTTTAAGTGTAAAAGGTAATTCCAGGTCAGAACTTGTAAGGTGAATTCTAGGAATCAGAACAGTATTGTTAGCATGTGATCCTGTAAGAACTGTTGCTTGAATAACATTGTGTGTCATGGTGTAGACGACTAAACGTGTACCATTGCATAAACCCTGTTTAGTGTTAAGGTTTTTTAATAGCATGATTATTGCTCCGTTTTTAAGGCTAAGACTGTGTTGTGGTAATCCGGCTGGGTTAATAGTGTTCAAATACTCAAAGGGGAAATTAAGATGGTTATTGTCGTCATCAGAGTCAACTTTGTCAGAGCTTAGAAAGAGGTGTGACTCTCCAGGAAGTAATGAAATGACCTGGTTATTAATGTGATCAACAGTAATATTTTTTGGACATAATATAGTTCGTTGTGTTAAAAGGGGTATTTGGTCTAATGAGACCGCTGTTCCAAATATTTCCGTAAGTAAGTCGTCGCAGATAAAGGGTTGAGGAATTGTAATAATATCTGGGTGAAGTCCATCTGTATTGGTGAGTGTACAATGTCCTAGCTGAAATAACCAATTGTTATATTCGTGATCTGGACATCGCATGTTTTGTACCAAGTGTATCTTTTGAAAGCAATGCCAATTGTCCGCATAACATTTTTTGTTCCGCGGTTTTCGAAGCACGTTGTAGGCGACGACGTGAATTTTTTTTTTTGATGCGGGTTCGTGTTTGTGGTCCCGTTACTCGAGCCGTCTAGTTTTGTACCCGTGATCGTGAATTGATGACTTGTTTGATCTGTATAGTTAGGAATATGGATAAGTAATAAGGAGGATCGAACTCACTGTTAATATGAGGACTGTTCGTTTCTTCGTATTATCACCAATCAGGTCTCGCGCCTGTATATGTATTGTAGTTCGCTCTCTTGTTGTTTATGTATGACGTCATCGCGTATTTTAAGGTGGACTGAACAATAGCTGAGCGCATGACATGTGGAGCAATAGCTAAGCACTGTCTAAAATCTACTCCTAATAAAAGTACCTTTCCTCCAAAGGGAATATAATTATTCATCAACGCAATGCCAATTGTCCACGTATTTTAAGGTGGACTGAACAATAGCTGAGCGCATTGCAAGTGGAGCAATAGTTAAGCACTGTCTAAAATCTGTTCCTAATAAAAGTACCTTTCCTGCAAAGGGAATATTATTATTCATCAACGTTTGTAGAAGTTTATCAATGGTGTTGAGTAAGTGACTGGATGCCATTGTACATTCATTTATAATTAATAGTGTGGCAAGACGGATGTCACGTGCATTGTTACTGTTCATTTTCATAGTGGATACCGATGTTTCTGTGATTGGGACCGGTATTTTGAATAAGGAGTGACATGTGTTTTTGGAGCCGAGACATTTTTTCTTCCGCGGTTTCAGAAGCGCGTTGTAGGTGCAGACGTGATTTGTGCATATTTGCGTTCTTGATTTGTTTCAGGGTGCACTGTTCCAATGCGATGTAATATTTGTCCACATACGCGAAAGCAGTATGGGCCATTGCCTTTTGGTGACCTGATATTTACTCCAGTAGATGCAAAATCAAATGAACTATTGTAGGATGTAATGCAGTTCATAAAGTTTTTACTTTCAGGTACTTCGTTAGTTAGAAGCTTCTGTAGAAATGCAGGAAATGAATGTAAAGGAGGCAATGTAATTTGACCCTTTTGACAACAACGTGTAAATTCATAACTTGTATTGCCATTTGTTTCTTCAGGGAAGTTAAGTGAATGACAATGATTGCAAATGACATTAATTAATCCCAATGAATTTTCATGAATAGTGGACTTATTATTGAACGCGTTGTCAGCTAACTGGCGCAATCGTTTAGCAGGAGTCTGTCGTTGATGTCCTTGACGTGTATTTTTTGCTTGTGCCGTTTGAGAGGCGTGTCGTTGTATGTGCAGGATTTGGGACGTGCTATTCTGGAGCTGTAATCGATTTGCCTGTGGTGTGTGAGAAGCTCGTTGCAGTTTACGGCGTTCATTGTTTGTATTGAGCCTTGCCCGTTTTTGTATGTGTGTTAGTGTGGTTGTGGGTCTGAATCGTCCTTTTTGTGTACGTTTCGGGTGCTATGTCCGTAGTCTGTCCCGTTTCGTGTCCAATGGGCTTTGTGTGGCGCTCGCGGCTTCTTTTTTTTTGTGTGCTGGGGGCTTGTTGCCTGAGTTTTTATTTCTGTTAGTGGAGGGGGTGTTTGTGTGTCGTGGGGCTGAATCGTCCTTTTTGTGTGCGAACTGTTTCGTGTGCTATGTGGCGCCTGCGTGTGACTCCTTTGTTTTTGGTGTTCTAGGGGCGCGTGGCCTCATTTCTTATTTCAGTTACTGGAGGGGGGCTTTGGGTGTCGTGGGTCTCAATCCTCTTCTTTGTGTGTGTCCCGTTTCGTGTGCAATGGCTTCGTGCGGTTTCCCTTGCTTGGGGATTGTTGTGAGGCGCCTGCGCAGTACGTCTTTTGCGTCCACGGCCCATGGCCGGATGTCCCTGCGTCCATCCGGTTTACCATTCTCAGTTAGTAATATGGATCTGTACTTAATACTTGCCTTTTTGCATTCTGAATTCAAGTATATGGGTGGCTGACCCACACTTTTTTCGTGTGTCAAGGCTATTCATTTCACAATACTGTATATATTATAATGCATATTCAAACTGACTACATCTTTATCCGTCATAGATGGGAGTATCAGCCTCATAACTGACCATGCATTTGGAACAGCCAATGTCAATATACATTTTAAATCTTTTAGAAAGGGAAATAAACCTACTAGATTCAACCCTGATAAACTAAAAAATGCAAATATAAATGAGGCTTTTACAAACTAAATTGTAGTAAAGCTCAGTAATCAAACTGAATAAAATGTAGACCTCCACTGGAGAATAATAAAGTTGTCAGTCCTCAAGGCTGCTGAAATGACCCTTTCTTCCCAACATAAGAAAATCAATGAATGGATCTTTGTAAAATCAATTCATCTGGTTGAGACAAGAAAACATGCTCTCAATTATGGAAATATACAAGAAAGCAGAGTTCTTCATAAAGAAATACAGAAGAGCATATGTCATGATAAAGAGTTATGTTGGAATAAATTAGCTGAACAACTTGAAATTGCTAGTTCTATTGGCCAAAGTAGAGAATTGTTTCAAGTAACAAAAACATCCAGTGGAAAATTGTCCAAAATTGGTCAAACAGTTAAAGATGAACATGGGGAAACGATAACAGTCCTGCAAAATCATGTGTCAAGATGGAGAGAATATTTTAATAATATGTTAAATCATCCAGAAACCTACTCATCCATTGATTCTGCTCCCTTTCACCTCTACAAACTATAAAATATGAATCAATGCACCCACTGTATCCAAAACCGAGTGTACCATCAAGAAGCTAAGAAATAACAAGGCACCTGGTCACAATACCATACCGGCAGAATTATTTAAAGCTGGTAGACCAGCATTTATTAAATTATTTCATCTACTACTTAAAATGGTTTGGGAAACTGAAAAAATCCTATCAGAATGGGAAATAGCTCAGCTGCTACCACTTCACAAAAAAGCTGCAAGTTTTGAGGGATTTCCTTGCTACCACTGGTTTACAAAATTTTAGAAGCAGTAATCCTCAATCGCATACAGCAACAATGTGATTGAAATACAAGAGAAAACCATGAATGTTTCCATACAGGCAGAAGCTGTCTTGACCAAACATTCTCCTTAAGACAAATTAAAGAGCACTGATATGAATATAGGCAGCCAACCCTTGTTGCATTCCTGGATTTTGCAGCTGCATTTGTCAGTGTGCATAGGCCCACTCTATGGAGTCTACTTAATCAATGTGTCATCCCACCAGAAAAGATCAACATGGTTTCAGCAATGTATGAAAGTACTTTGTGCCACATTAAAGCGTATAGTGAGTTAAGTACTCAGGGCTACATTTTATCACCTATACTCTTCAACCTGGCTATTGGTCACATATTACGAACTACACTGGATGCTTTCCCAGCAACAGGTGATATCAGTCTGTTTCCAAGCAGTAGGTGGCTAATAGACTTGACATTCACTGATAATGTGACAATAGAGAGGATCTTCAACTAATGATCAACTGTATATCAGAAATATCATCAAAAATTGTACTGAACCTAAACCCTAAAAAGTGTAAACTTTTAACAAACTGTTTTGATACAAATCCATATTACTAACCGAAGGTTATGGACGCAGGGCGCATCGAAGTGCACGCGCACTGCCGCACTGCAACGAGCCCGCCCATAGATGGATTCAGCACCCCGCCCCAGAGTCAAACCCGAGTTACTACGGAATCCCCAAAGGTCCACACTACACAGCATATTTGAATCACATTACAGGAATTCATTATTAACAGTACAGCTACAGAACACAGCCTCCGTATTAAACATAAGTGCAATTATAATTCCTAACAGTAAACGACAACGCGGCAGCTTCCCAGAGTCAGTAGGTGGCGCCCAAACAACATGGATAAAAACAATGAACGAAGGCGCCCACACAAAGAAACTGCTTTAGTTCAAATGGGATTATTGAATTAAATGGAAACTTTACCATGTCTACGACCTGTGAACTATACCTGAGGTAAAGCGTGCATGCCAGGCTGTACAGCCGCCCGGACGCGACCAGCCACACTACCGCATATATGACGACGCAGCCATAAAAAAACAAAAATGAGACTGCATGAAGAAAAACAATAACAGAAGCGCATTGAAATGAACTGTCCCAGGACGCACCCAGCCTCCATGATATTTCATCACGCAGCGGCTTCCCCCCTGGGAATGGCCCATACTGCTTTCGCGTGTGTTCACAAATATTGCATCGGATTGGAACAGTGCACCCTGAGCCAAATCACCACCGCAAAGGTGCCCAAATGTACATGTTACATCTGGATGACGCAGTATATCAACCACAGAGCTAATAATGAGAAACATAGCTGAAGTCATAAACAATCACCCATTAGCACACTCTATGAAAATGCTACATGAGGTTGAAAGAGTAGCCAATACAAAAGCAGAGGCGGACGGTGTGGCACCAACTATAATTGCCTTAGTGCTAATAAAGGACAAAGAACAGGATCCGAGACAATACAATGTTCCCATCGTTAATGAAGTGGCAATTGTGTTTCAAAGTGATGACGGTGAGCCTCCGTTTCACCGCGATATTGTCATGCATTTACGCCCTGATGGAAACAAGGCGCCTACAACATGCTTCTGAAACACCACAACCACATGAGTCACAGCTCCAAAAAGAAACCTCTTTAGTACAAATATGTTTATTTAATTAAATGACATTTCCCAGGACGCACCCACCCTCCATGAGGTGATTGCCATTCTTGGATTTGCGATTCTTTCGAGAATCGCAGGCTTGCTGGTAATATTATAATATCAACAAAGGGGTGCAACAATGTGCTGTAATCAGCACATGCTCCCAACCAACAAAGGAACACAGAATTTGTGAAACAGTTTCAATTTCTTGCTAGCCAGATCTGTAGTAATGAAATACTTCATGTGATACAGCATATCGTCTGCAACAGGCACATAAGGCTTCTCTTCTTGGAACCTGAATCTCGATGGAAAAGACCTAGAGGGGGAGTTCACCTAACAATGAAGCGGCAACTTCAAAAATCAGGTGAAAATTTTATTATGTTCTAATTTGGCTTGAGCAAAAAGAACTATAACAAGACATGGCTGGTACATCTCACAAGCCTGGCAAGGAACCGGGTTCAATGGTGTGAGCTGACCTGTAATGCTGTCAAATGATCAAGGGATGGATGATTTCGATGAAAGTACAAGTAATCTAGTATGGGGACTCTTGGACCTGTGCCTGCTCTGACATCTTTGGGAAAGAGGTGAGAACCAGCCCTAGATGGGGTTCCATGACCCTTACAGAACACATGGATACAAAAATACACAGTACAAACACAGACTCTCTAATTAGACAAACTACAATCTTTGGGGTATGGGAGAAAAACAGGAGTTTGTGAAGAAAAAACAGTAAGTAAAGTCAGTGCAGTGGATTCAAACATGACACTCTAAAACTTTGACGCCACAGCACTTAGCACAGGGCCACTAGTACCCAACATTATATTATTGTTAAAGGACATTCCAGGAGCACTTATCTGCCATATGTCACTATACCCACATATGCATGCATGAATTAAAATCAGATGATTGTTTTGCATTTCTTAGTATTTGCTGTGTATTTCTACAGTATATGTCCCTAGTGTGTGCTTTGTGTGTGGGTGTGTGGGTGTGTGTGTCCTGCGGTGGGCTGGCGCCCTGCCCGGGGTTTGTTCCTGCCTTGCTCCCTGTGTTGGCTGGGATTGGCTCCAGCAGACCCCCGTGACCCTGTATTAGGATATAGCGGGTTGGATAATGGATGGATGCAAAATAGATGGTAAGGGACAAACATAACAGCTGTCACACACGCGCGTTTAGGAGGCAGTCAAAAAGCCTAAAGGTGAGTGAAACATCGCGAGACAAAGGGTTGTCACGTGGTACTTACCCGAATCTCTTAATCTACCAACAGGAAAACCGAGGAAAAATAAGTCCTTCCATTTCCAGGTTCCAAAATGGCCACTTCCGATGCCAGCCATGACATCACTTCCGGCTACTATGGACGACTTCACTTCCGGCTCCTGAATTCGATGTCATTTCACTTCCTGTTCTCATTCCCATACTGTATATTAACGCCATTTTGTTTCATGTACTTTGTCAATTGCTGCCTTTACAGTATTTTTGATCATTTCAACCATTTTTTTCCTGCTTTATTTTTGTCCATTGGATAATATATGGGGATGGTACCCATAACTTTGTTTTTGTAGAGCTTCTTTTTTCTTTATATTCCACACAGCATTTGCGCAGGAGTCAGTTTAATTTTTGGAACAGTGTCTCATAATAAATCAAACAAGTACATTGAGTGGAAGCATTGAATTGTGTAATAGCAGTGGGCAGAAAAGCCCCCCAGAGATGCTTCTTAACACACTGTGGTGGAATGAGCCTAAGGCTAAAAGTTCCTCCTGGAAAGGATTGAGGGAATTTTTCATGATGGCATCCAAATTTGCCATCATCCTCTTTTCCACAACAGCTTCCAGTGTGTCCAGGGTTTGCCCTATGATGGAGCAGACTTTCCTTATAAGTTTGTTCAGGCATTGTACTTCTTTTGTGCTCAGGTTGCCTCCCCAGGAGACTGCAACATAGAACTCCACACTGGCTACTATGGACTGGTAGACCATTTCCAGCAGCTTGCTGCACACATCATAAGACCTTCTTGTACAGCACCAGAGTGTTGTCAGACCAGTCCAGTTGGTTGTTTATGGGAATCCCCAGGATCTTGTAGCTCTGCACCACAAGCACCCCCAGAGAATGATAACAGGTCTCAGAGGCTTCTTGACACATTGGAGGTGCACCACCTCTGTGTGCTCTTCTATGACCCAGTGATAATGGTCACCACTGCTCACCCAAGGCTATTTTCACCTGATAAGTCAAAGCATCTCATTAAAAGGGTTTTTGCTACTTGTGACCCCAACCCTTCTCACTCTTTCAGTCTAATCTATATATGTATATAATATATTTAATCATGCAAGTCTGCTGAAAGTGTAATATTTAGTGTTAGGACCAAGAGATTAATAAATTAGAGATGAAAACCAAAAGAATAATTGTTTACATACACACTATATGGCCAAAAGTATGTGAACACACCTACTAATTATTGAGTTCAGTTCAATGCATCCATTGTTAACAGGTACATATAATCAAGCAAACAGCCACGCAATCTCCATTGACAAACATCGACAATAGAATGGGTCACACCAAAGAGCTCAGTGACTTTAAATGTGGCTCTATCACAGGATGCCATCTTTACCAAATGTCAATATGTGACATTTCTGCTCTGCTAGATCTGCACTGGTCAATTGTAAGTCCTTTTATTGTGAAGTAGAAGCATCAAGAAACAAAAACAGCTCATGATGTGGCAGACTATGCAAACTCACAGAGCAGGGCGACCAAGTGCAGAGGCATATAGAGAATATAAATGACCTATCATGTGATACGTCACTAACAATAGAGTTCCAAACTTCCTCTGGAAGCGACATCAGCTTCCATGACCGATCAGCTGCACACAAACCTAAGATCACTATGTGGATTACTATGTGGTATAAACAACTCCACCATTGGAACCTGGAGCTTTGGAAATTGTTCTCTGGATGAATCACACTGGCAGTCTGATGGATGAATCTGGGTTTGGCGGAACTCACATACTCCAGGCTGTTTTTTAGGGTTTGGGCTAGCACCCTTGTTTCCAGTGAGTTCCAGTACTGTTAATGCTACAGCATTTTAGAATATTGTGTGCTTACAACTCTACATCAACAGTTTGAGGTAGGCCCTTTTCTGTTACAGCACGATTGTGCTGTCTGCGCCCAAAAGCCAGATTCTTAAATATATAGCTGGATAGGTTTGGTATGGAGGAACTCAAGTGACTGCAGAAAGCCAAGACCACAATCTCACTACACACCTTTGGGATGAATTGGAATACTAAACATAACTATAGTAATCCCAAACAAGTTATAACAGCATTGACCTTAAACTTTGCTGTCATCTTTGACCATGGGCTAGGCAGCATGACAAAACATTAATTACATTCACCCCTTGATTTAGCTCCTCCATATGTTCAGTTTGGGCAGTGGGATGTATCCAGCACAAGCCACATAACCTGCTTTATATCAGACTTCATATACACTGAGCATTTACTGGCAAGACTGAATGGCTAGATGGGTAGGCCTGGACATTGTTAACAAACCATAGGTAGTGAAAGAACAGAGGCCAAGGTCTCTAAATATTGATTCTTTAGAAAGCGGTCTTTGGATTAACTGCATTTCATCCTTCCACTGCACCTTGCCCTGTTTGTTCCTACAGCTTGCACAATGACAAATGTGTCCATTTTAGAAACAGAACAAGTTCCTAGACACATGCTCTACTACAGGGGTGTCTTAAGGGCATTTCCAGATCAATTTTATGCATGTACCATATGTGTACAGCTCTATCCAGCAAAACAATTATGATTTTAGTCCAACTGCACGTAATTCACTGTGTCATTTTTCATCCGATTTTAAAATTGTACTGGTTATAATTTTACAGCATGTTATTCAATTTTCCATTTTATACCTTTAACTAAGCACGCCAGAGGATGGGTAATCTGTTTTCTGTCTTTTCATTTTTTAACGTATTTGTCAAATAGTTTGAAGCTTTTGCTTTCTTTTGACTTTAAGTTGGAAATAAACTGTGGGCAGGGAACATATAATCTCAATGACAAACATGGGTAAAAACCCACATTTACTTTGACACACAATAGTTAGAAGCTCAGCTTCAATGAGTCTTCCCAGTTTATTAACCTTGTCAGCTTTTATCACAGCTTTGTCATTACAGCCCAAATTCAAGACACATTAAAGTATATGCTTTATTTTACACATCAGAAAAGACAAACAACTAGTGAAAGAAAATGAATGCATTTTCATAAAATTCATCAAAATTTAAAGGAAAATAAAATCAAATCAGATGAGCACATACTGTACCTATTGAGTCTGCACTTTGTGGAGCTGTTGCTTGAATTGCAGCCATTTTTGTTTTTGACATGTCTGTGCCGATGTAGCAGTTGTAGATTTGTTTCTAATGTAACACGTAAAGCACTGTTGAATTTTGTGGACTATTGATGGAATTTACTCTTTAAAGTATATTTGGTCAAGATCCTGAATGGGTTATTTACAGTATTTTAATGTTTCGCTCACTAGATACTTTACTGCAGCTGCAGGTAGAAATGAGGACATCCATCAACAACAGAAATGAATTCATTAATGAATAGGGGATTGCTCCTGAGTCATCCTTGAAATCTCAATAATGCTAATAATTTAGCATAAACATGTTTTGGGTATACAAAATAGTGTACACAATGAGAGATGAGCACAAGCGGAACAATGTTAATGAATAAACAGAAATATGTCAATACTCCTGTGCCATTCCAAGCTTTCTAACCTGTAGAGCCTGCCATGGGATAACTGCCCTGCTTTTCCATCATTGTATAGTCTTCTTCTCTGCCTATTCAACTTCTATTCCTTTTCTCTCACCACGCTGGTATTACCTCCTCCTGATGGTCTATTGATTGTCTGAGGCACTCCCCAGATGTAGTTGGGATCCCCACACAGAGCTCCTCCTAGGCTGACCATAGTGGCTAATCTATACCAGGGGTAGGCAACGTCGGTCCTGGAGTGCCACAGTATGTGCAGGTTTTTGTTCCAACCCAGTTCCTTAACGAGAACTCAATTATTGCTGATGAAGCACATATTGCTTAAGTGACATTTTAATGCTTCATTTTAGTGGTCTCGCTTGTTAAGGTTCTCCAACCTTAATTGCTTATTTCAATCTTAAACTGCTGCATTCAGTGTTTTAATTGCTCCTTATTAGCAATAAGATGTAAAAGACAAAGCAGCCAGCAGTTCTCCAGCTAGCTTTTTTCCAATTACATCTGTGTGTGTTCATCATGCACGGTTTGATTTAATAAAACACTTAATAGAAAAATGTGACAGACTGAAAATGATCTGTTTTAGGCTTCAAATCATTTGGATGATATCCTTGGAAAGGAAAAAAATCTACGATATAAAAGCCTTACATTGCACAGACTAACGAGCCATAAAATTAAATAAGGTCTGAGATTGGCAATGATTGGTTTCTAATTAAGCAATTGGGTTGAATGAAAACCTGTAGCCACTGCGGCTCACCAGGACTGACATTGCCTACCCCTGTTTTACATCTTATTGCTAATAAGGAGCAATTAAAACACTGAATGCAGCAGTTTAAGATTGAAATAAGCAATTAAGGTTGAAGAACCTTAACAAGCGAGACCACTAAAATGAAGCATTAAAATGTCACTTAAGCAATATGTGCTTCATCAGCAATAATTGAGTTCTCGTTAAGGAACTGGGTTGGAACAAAAACCTGCACATACTGTGGCACTCCAGGACCGACGTTGCCTACCCCTGATCTATACCATTACAACCCTATCTTCAGTTTTCTGGCCCTAGTGGTCAGGTGGTATAATTCTCCATTTTCTTTTCCACAGTGTTAGGCACTTCTTCTAGTTGCAGGGACTACTTGCTCTTTACTGCTTTTTTGGCCCAAGTGGTGCTGTCTATGATGTCTACCCTCTTTCTAAGAATAAATGGTTGTAATTGAATATAACATTTCTGAAAAGGATACAAATGTAATTATATTGTAAAGTATTCTAATAATTATGAAACACTTGTTTGTATGTGCATATCAGCTGTTGATAAGCCATATCATGTGTTTTCCTAATCTAATCTTTATTTTCATTAGATGCAGAAATGCCGGCCCTCTTGATTACTTAAACAAGATTCATTTTTATTTATACACTGTTTTTATAAAGAAGTAAAATACTCAAGTAATTTACAGCTTGCGTCTAATTGCAGGAGTTAAAATGCTACATTGACAATCTAAGTGTATGAATATTTAGCAGTAAATTATGTGCACAGATGAATTAAGACATGCAATATTCTCATTAAATGACATAATATTGCCATTTTAAATTACAAAGAAATCAAAAAAGTTAATCAATACATTAGTTAAAACAAAATAATTTTTTTCAACTTTTTTAAAATACACCTACCAGGATACTTGCCACGTGCAGAGATATATTGTTATAAATTACTCTGTCCTTTGCTTTCATTGAATATTTATTTATAAAACCACAAATATAATGTTTGATACACATTTCACACGTCCTTTGTATATTCTGTGCAGTGTAATAAACAGTATAAGAATATACAGTATTTGCACATTTTCACCATGTCTGTATCAGTTTGTTTCACATATTCAACAGACCTGGCCTAAGGATTGTTTAAAGAGTTAGGAGTCAGGCTGAGGACTAGAACTGACAAGGTAGTCTTCTCCATAGTTTTACCTGTACCACACGCCAGTCCAGGTAAGGTCAAGGAGTTCAGATGGCTTAAGATGTGGGTCAAATCTTGATGTATGATAGAAGATTATAGATTTATGGGGCATTGGGAATCCTTATGGGACTGATGGAACTTGTTCTGCCATGACATATTTCATTTGAACTGGAGGGGCACCAATGTGTTGGGGAGGCGTAAGAGTAGGTTAGTCAATGATTACTTAAATATAGGAGGGCAGCATGTTTAGGACAGGCCAGGTTAAAGCTTCTTAGGAAGCAATGGACAGTAGTGGAATGACAAATATACACAGTAACTTAATTTATTGCCCAAAGTGAAAATACTAAAGTAAAATAAGTAACTCATTAATACTTTCATGCTTGAGTGTTAGGACTATCAAAAATAAAACAATTCAGTTGGAGTTGCCTGTAGCTGAGTGTAATTATATTATTGCAATAACAGAGATGTGGATGAGTATAAGATATATGGTTACACATTTTTAGGTAGGATAGACAAAAAAGAAAAGGAGAGAGAGTTGCAATTTATGTAAAACAGGATTTAAAGGCAAGTCTCCTTCAGTAGGATAATGAGCCACATCTTAGTGAGGACGTCTGGTTACAACTAGAATGCATTAGGGATGCATTGGAAATGTGTAATAACTCAATTCACCTTTAACTTTCTTATCCCATATATCCATCCATCCATCCATCCATCTTCTTCCGCTTAGCCGAGGTCGGATCGCGGGGGCAGCAGCTTGAGCAGAGATACCCAGACTTCCCTCTCCCCGGCCACTTCTTCTAGCTCTTCTGGGAGAATCCCAAGGCGTTCCCAGGCCAGCCGGGAGACATAGTCCCTCCAGCGTGTCCTGGGTCTTCCCCGGGGCCTCCTCCCGGTTGGACGTGCCCGGAACACCTCACCAGGGAGGCGTCCAGGAAGCATCCTGATCAGATGCCCGAGCCACCTCATCTGACTCCTCTCGAGGCGGAGAAGCAGCGGCTCTACTCTGAGCCCCTCCCGGATGACTGAGCTTCTCACCCTATCTTTATCCCATATAGGGAATTTCATTTGGTTTGTATATCAACAATAAACTTACACAAACACATGATTTATTATAAAAAACAAGAAGAAATACAATATAAAAAACACATTTATCAGAACACTGACATGCATACATATATGAAACATACTGTGATGGGTGGCCACGGCCATTACCCAGCCAAGGACGCCAGCTGGATTGAAGAACCGGGGAAGAAAACATCTGCAAGGCACTACTTCCCCTTAGGCTTTAGAGGGCAGCCCTCCTGGGCGGCTGTGGCACTGCGGATTCCCGAAGGGCACGCTGGGAGTTGGAGTTTGGTGTAGCCTTGTTGGGTTCCGTGGGGGTCGCATAGCCTTACGGTGAACTTTATTCACACCTGGAAGTGATTCCAGGTAATTCTAATGAGCCACCTGGAGCACTCCCAGGAGAAACATAAAAGGGGCCGCTTCACTCCATTCAGGGAGCCAGAGTTAGGAAGAGGTGGACGAAGCTTGCCAGGAGAGAAGAGGACAGGTCAGGACAGGAGAGGAGAGGAGGTGGAGAAAGACAGAGACGAAGAGAAGGACTGTGTTTTGGTGCTTATTTATATTGTGCTGCTGTGGGAATTAAGGTAAAAGAACTTCCCCATGGAAGTAAAAGTGTATTGTATGCTGCACTTGTGTCTCTGCCTTTTGTGTCAGGTTAGGGTGGCTGTATGTACCCTGGTGGTCCACAATACATCCATATTACTAACCGAGAATGGTAAACCGGAAGACATGGACGCAGGTACACGGCGATGGGACCATGAGACATAGTGCGCAGGCGCCTACACCTACAGCGCGCGTCTCATAAACCGCACGCGAAGTCTGATCCACCGCGAACGAAGGAGTCATGGCCCAGAAACAAAAGAGCTCAACTAACGTGAATGAGAAATGAAGCAACAACGCGCCCATAGCTAACGACTAACGACACAGCCACACAAAAAAGAGGATTCTGCGCTGCACCCCAGAGTCAAACGGAAGAGGCTACGGAGGCCCCACAGGTCCACAAAGATAGTACGGAAGGCGCGTGAAAGTACGAAAGGCGCATGCGCCTACAACGCGCTTCTGAACTAAACGGCCACACTACACAGCATGGTCCGGGTAATGAGAATAAACGAACTCTCCGGCTCCAAAACGAAACTTTTCAACTAACGGACATACAGAAACGAGCCCGCCTGAATACAATTAATGAACACAGGAGCCTACAACGAGCCTCTCAAACAGCAGAGGCAATAGATAAACGGCAAAGAAAGGAACGACAAACAGCCGCTAAACAATTCCGCCAATTAGCTGACAACGCATTCTGTAATGCGTCCACTATTAATGAACATTCATTAGGATTAATGAATATCATTTGCTGTCATTGTCATTCACTTAACTTCCCTGAAGTAACAACTGGCAACACAACTAATGAGTTTACACGTTGTTGTCAAAGGGATCAGGTTAGACTGCCTCCTTTAGATGAATATCCTGAATATCTACAGATGTTTCTAACTAACAATGTACCCGAAAGTAAACACATTATAGACTGCATTAGATCCTACAATAGTTCATTTGCTTTTGCATCTACCGGGGTAAATATCAGGCCACCAGCTGGCAATGGCCCATACTGCTTTCGCGTATGTGGACAAATATTACATCGGATTGGAACAGTGCACCCTGAGCCAAATCACGAACGCAAATATGCACAGATCTGCGTTTTAGATCCAGATGACGCAATCTATCAACGATTTTACTACAAGTGTTGTGTATAAAGAAGTATTCCAATAGGTCCTTCTAATGTGCCATGGTATGGGTTCTTTACTTCCTTTGTTCGTCATCTACACCTTTACACTCCAATATATCTCATACATTCATCAATGTATTTCGGGTTACCCAACCCCGGGGGTAGGCGAGCGAAGCGAGCAGGGGGCGGAGCCCCCTTGTACATACATATGTAAATACATATACTAAAAAACTTTACACTCACCTATATAATGGCTTCTATAAAATGTGTATTCCAGTTATCTGCTCTCACTAAAAGCCTAATTGTTGAGGGTATGCAACTTTGTAAGAATCTGTTCAATGCCACAGAACTGAAATTAAATTTATAATGTAGTGGGTGTGCAGGATCATTGAGGATTTGATGGTGCTTTTTAAGAACCAGGTTCTCATAAACAGTAGCTGTGGCACTGATTTTTGTTCTACTCCAATGACCGCACTCACTGCTTTAATCAGGCACTGAAGTGTGACTTTGTCTTTTTTGCTCGCATATTGCTAAAGATGCAGGTTAAAACAAATTAGAGAAAGCTTGGCAGAACAGATAAGTAACCATATGAAGAATGTCACCATTCACACTAACGTCATTCAATTTATGCAAGAATAATGGCCTTTTCTGAAATTCTTTAGCTGTATCCAAAGCACTTTCATTAAAGCGTAATTGGTTATCAGCCACCACCTCTAACTATTGGTAGGAGGCAACTTGTTCTACTAGTTCACCATTTATTTCCATATCTTTATTTTCCTAAAATCATTGATAGATCTCCCAATGCAGACAGTAAATTCAATGTGCATCTTTTTAATAATATTAAAGGGCAGGTTCAGATAAGGATATAAGAGGTATGAGATTACCAGGAGAGATTAAAGAAATTGAACCCTTTCAGTTTAGGCAAATGGAAACTAAGAGGAGGCATGATTGAAGTGTTTAAATTTTGAAGTGAATTAGTACAGTGGATCAAGACTGTTATTTTAAAATTAGTTCAACAAGTACATGGGAATACAGTTGAAAATTTGTTAAGGGCAAACTTCACACAAATATTAGGAAGTTTTTGTTTACACAGAGAACCAATGACACATGGAATAAGCTACCACGAAGTGTGATGGAAAGTAGAACTTGTAAAACATGATTAAATGTTATTTTGGAGAAATTAGGTGGAAAGGATTTAGTGAGCCTTTCTGGGCTCAAAGTTGTCATCCAAGTCTGTAATATTCTAATGTTCTTATCTGACCGTGTGTGAGTGCGAGTGTGATTGTGTGCACAAGTGAGCCCTACAATGAAATGCCACCACCCTGACACTCATCAACTGTTATAAAAGCAAAGTGCATAATTCCCATGTTGCATTAAACAGAAGATACCACACAATTCTTTACTTGTTCAATGCCTTCATCATCTAAAGATGGATTTTATCCCCACTGACATTCAACACTGACCTCAACCACAGTGACTGAATCAACTTCACAAGAAGTTTGGGCAAATCTGTTGAAATAGGAGATGTTCTTTGTGTTAAAGAATTCCTTGAAGCACTTCTTCCACCTTCAAATGAGGATTTAGGACTGAAAACAACCTTAAAATAATTCAGTTCTCTTTATCTGATGTTCCAACTGGTTTGCACAAACAACTTTAAGGCAATCCTATTGTTCACCCCTTAGATTTAATCCAGCACTATCTAGATAGATAGATAGATAGATAGATAGATAGATAGATAGATAGATAGATAGATAGATAGATAGATAGATAGATAGATAGATAGATAGATAGATAGATAGATAGATAGATAGATAGATAGATAGATAGATAGATAGATAGATAGATAGATAGATAGGAAAGTCACTATTTGATAGATAAATAGATAGGCAGTTTCTAATCTTTACTGAAAATAAAAGGATTAGAATGTCACACTGGCAAGTTTGCTGCTATGTTATGTTACACAGTTCACCACATCCCAAGTAAGTGTGTCGCCAGTACTTTGGAGAATAAACAGCTGCCTCACTCGTCTTGCTTGTTCCCACTTGAACACTGTGCTCTCTGCTACTGTAATGCCAAATGCCTTGTGCTGACCAGGGCTTTTTTGCAAGGTCAGTGCTTCTTCTTTAGAGTAAGACAGCTTTAGCAAACATTAGCCTGAAGGTCTCTTTCTTTGGACTTCTTTCTGGGATTTTCAACCATTAAAGGCACTGACCACAGCTCCTTGTAGAACTTTAAAGACTATACTTTTGAGTATAATCTTTTCTGATTCAATAAATCTCTACAATATACCATACAATATTTCAATAATTTCTTTCCATCCATCCATTATTGTAACTTAGCTACTTCAATTTAAGGCATGAGCCAAACCCAGATGAGACAGAATGGCACACTCAAATCGTAATCAAGGAAATTCTATGAAACTGTAAAATGTAAGAGGAGGACTGAACTGGTGTGCAGGGTCAGTATGTGGATGAGTGACTAGGACTAAACTTGACCAAAACGCTACCTAATCCTCGACACTTGGAAGCCTAAATACTTTCAAATAATATTCCTGATGTTGACTCAAATGGAAGAAGTACATATGTGCTAAGGAGAAGTGAAGAAATCATTCAGAAATTTACTCAGCTCTAATATTATAATAAAAAGTTATAAAAACATAAATACTTAGAGGTTCCACTAGAGGGAGAACATAGCACAGGATTTAGCTGTGTCGTTCACTTGAAATATAGAATAACATCTTACAAAACATTTATAAACAACTAAAATAATGTGGTAACAACATGGAAACTGTGATTCATGAATTATTTAAATCTTAACTACAATTATATCACCTTTATAACAGTAATGGTGACCTGATGTTCTTTGGAATGCTAAGTATCCTAAACGTAACAGAAATCATTACTCAAATAAAACATCTGAAAGGACTTACATATCCTTACATATACTCATGTAGAGCACAGAGTTCTCATGTTTTCATCACCTACTTCCAGTCTTCTCCTCATTACACCCAGTCTCCTGTATAACATTTTCTTCCACATCCTTCCATCTGACTTTTTGGTTCTCTCTTCTGTCAACTCCATCTCTAATTCTTCTAAGATTCAATCCATCCATCCATTATCAAAGCAGCTTATCCAGAGCAGGATCATGGCACAATTGAAGCCCAAACATTGGGCACAAGGCATTGTACCAGTCCATCACAGGGTGAACACACACACCACACATACACACAACCTAGGGACAATTTTTTGACGCCAATCCACCTAACCTCCATGTTTTTGAAGTGTGGGAAGAAATCAGAGTACCCTGAGGAAACCCACACAGACCCAGGAAGAACATGCAAACTCTGTACAGGGAGTCCTGGGACATGAAGCCCAGTCTCCTTGTTGTGAGGCCGCAATGCTACCACTGCATCATCATGCTTCCCCATAAATTAATATTAATAGGGAAAAAAAAAACTACTACCGTTTATGAAATAACCTTACTTTTAGCCAAACTTCACTCTACTGTAACTTTCCCCATGATGCTATGGAATTGTGCTACTAATAAAGATGAACCCTGATTGGCTTTATCTTTCAGACACACATAGACACCCATATGCACTTACACTGAGCTAAATCAGAGTCACCAATTGATCAAACTTCCATCATCTCACATGAATATAGGAAAACCATGAGAATGCTTTGGCATAGAGGCTATATTAAAATTCAAGCCCTGTTTCTGGGAGGCAGCAAATGGTACCCATTATGGCACCATGCATTCTTTCCATTTGCTGCTTCTCCCAGTGGCCAGCTTTATGTGGCAGGGTTAGAGGAGAGCGGCTGGAAAGAACTGTTAATTTAGATAGATAGATAGATAGATAGATAGATAGATAGATAGATAGATAGATAGATAGATAGATAGATAGATAGATAGATAGATAGATAGATAGATAGATAGATAGATAGATAGATAGATAGATAGATAGATACTTTATTATTCTCAAGGGGAAATTCACATACTCCAGCAGCAGCATACTGATAAAAACAATATTAAATTAAAGAGTGATAACAATGCAGGTATACAGACAGACAATAACCTTGTATAATGTTAACGTTTAACCCCCTGGGTGGAGTCGCATGGTGTCGGGGAGGAACGATCTCCTCAGTCTGTCAGTGGAGCAGGAAAGTGACAGCATTCTGTCGCTGATGCTGCTCCTCTGTCTGAAGATGACACTGTTTAGTGGATGCAGTGGACTCTACATGATAGACAGGAGCCTGCTCAGTGCCCGTCGCTCTGCCAAAGATGTCAAACTGTCCAGCTCCATGCCAACAATAGAGCCTGCCTTCCTCACCAGTTTGTCCAGGCATGAGGCGTCTCTCTTCTTTATGCTGCCTCCACAGCACACCACTGCATAGAAGAGGGTGCTCGCCACAACCGTCTGGTAGAACATCTGCAGCATCTTATTGCAGATGTTGAAGGACGCCAGCCTTCTAAGGAAGTATAACGTCCTTTCTTACACAGAGCATCAGTAATGGCAGTCCAGTCCAATTTATCATTCAGCTGCACTCCCAGGTATTTATAGGTCTGTACCCGCTGCACACAGTCAACTCTGATGATCACAGGGTCCATGAGGGGCCTGGGCTTCCTAAAATCCACAACCAGCTCCTTGGTTTTGCTGGTGTTCTGTTGTAGGTGGTTTGAGTCGCACCATTTAACAAAGTCCTTGATTAGGTCCCTATACTCCTCCTCCTGCCCACTCCTGATGCAGCCCACAATAGCAGTGTCATCAGCGAACTTTTGCATGTGGCAGGACTCCGAGTTGTATAGGAAGTCCGATGTATATAGGCTGAACAGGACCGGAGAAAGTACATTCCCCTGCGGTGCTCCTGTGTTGCTGCTGCACAGTTAAAGTTTTGTTCATTGAGCAGTACTGCACTAATATGCATTACCTAAGGTAGCACATGTATTTCATGGTTTACCTATGGTTCAGTTTTTTTCAAAAATGTAAATGTAACATCAGTGCCTGAGGATAAACATAAGACATTGACTTGGGTACACATCATATCTCCACTGTCCATGTTTCTTTAGTCCAAAGCAAAAATGTTAGCCATCTGACATTCCATTATAATATAGATTAGATCAGATAAACTTCATTATTCACATGGGAAAATTCAAGAGCATACAGCAGTAGAAACATAAAAACAAAAATAAAGACTCACGGGACAGATAATACATCCAATCAATCAATCAATCAATCAATCAATCAATCAATCAATCAATCAATCAATCAATCAATCAATCAATCAATCAAGTACATGAGGTGGAAGCATTTAATTGGCTGATAGCAGTGGGCAGAAAAGACACCCAGAGGTGCTTCTTAGCACACCATGGTGGAATGAGCCTGTAGCTAAAAGTGCTCCCTGGAGGGGATTTTTCATGATGGCATCTAATTTTGCCACTGTCCTTTTTTTCTACAACAACTTCCAGTGTGTCTAGGGTTCCCCCTGGTTTAAGTCTCCTTAGCAAGTACAGAATGTCCTCAAACTCTTTACTTTATTTCAAGGTGTCGGGGTGGAGCATTTCTTGGCAGCATCTGGTGTAAACTAGGGACCATCCTTGGACAGGGTGCCAGTCCATGATGGTTCCCATTTGTACACACACCTCAACTCACATTATGGTTACTAATAAATTTAACATGAATGTCTTTGGAGACATTAGAGGAAAACCAGAGTACATGCAGTAGAACCCACTTAGCCATAGGGAAAATATGGTGCTTTAATAATTAGAAGTAATTCAATTTTGAAATAAGATTTGCAAAAGCATGTCAAGTGTGAACATGTGAAGTATGAGCACCTCAGTGAGTCACAAATATTATTTTACCATTCTAAGGATATGCCCATTTGAATTGTATGGCAATAGTAATAATAAGGAATCAGTTTATGTATTTCTGCTCCATTATTTAGCACCTTAACACCATTGCTTATTACATCCTATCCTCACTTTTACATATCTATTTGATGGTTGATTTGACTTGCCTATTTAATAATTCTTTTCATTATACAAATTTACTGACATATTTCCTTTTGAATTTATTAATTACGCATGTCTGCTGTGCACAAGCCACTTAAAATACAAAACTGGAAATGTAGTCCCAATGTCATCTTTCACAGTTCGATGGCTTCATAAGCACAGTAGAATCTGCAACGTTATCGATCTCCTGGAGGTTAATAGACTGCTGGCCTCTTAATATGCATTCTCAGTCAGCCAACTGAACCACAAAGTAGAGGAAATTGGGTAATATGGACAGGGTGTTTTTTTATGGGGAGCAATTTTTTTTTACATAAAATGCTCTTGGCAGATTAGAAATACAAATACATGAATAACTACTGTAAATGTTAACCCTAAAAGAATTATTCGCAATTTTTAAAATGCCAGCAGAAATAACTGCAAAACGAGCCCATATGTTAGCAGCCAATGGAATGTTCCCTTGAAATTGTTGAACCTGACCAGTAGATCCAGTATTTTCTTTACAGTTTATGAGGTTTTCTTTTCTGAGGAATTTTCCCCACATGTGCACATCTACTATTGGACTGCAATGGCCTGTCGGACAAAATGTGAACACTCTGACGAAATACAGAGAAATCAGCTTAAGCATTTGTTTCAGTGTCCTTCTCTGTTATTATTATTCTGTTATTATTCCCTAAGAAGAAATTATCTTGCTCTACTAGCAGCACAGGACATACAATCATAATGCAAGACAATTTAAACAGACTACAAACTCTAACTTAATGCAGTACCCTGACCTATAACCATAATATATCCAGAGAACCCCTAATGAATAGCATTAAACAAAATAATTCCTGTCCTTATGTCAGTGTGTCACTGTTAACTGTAAAACGTGTAGATGGTACAATGGGAGTGCAGTAGGCTTCATATAGTATGATTTCTGTGAGCTGTTTGGCACACCAGTAACTAATGGTGCTTAGGGTCAATGTGTACTAGAGACAATGGATGATACCCTCTACATCTATGGTGAGTCTTGTAAATACAGTTTATTCAGGAAATTGGCATCCCCTGAGCTGGTGTTACTCTCCCAGCAGACCAGAACAGTGCACCAACCACATTGAGCCATTAGAACATCACCTTTAAATTACGAGAGGGTCATCAGATAGAAGATCTAGCTCTGGCCCTTTTTGTACATTGATTCTCTGTTCTACACCAAGTCTACTGCTCAGATGGGATTTATAATTCTGCATCCTTTGTCATAATGATTAATCTCAGAGATTTCCTGGCAAATGAGAAATCTCCGAGCACTACATGACAAATTACTGAGCCAACTTTCTCCAATGCCGTATAGATATAGTGTAGGTCTTCGTCATATGGCTAATATAAGCTAAAATGAAGAGGCATGTGAGATGTATCTGTGGCCAAACTCCTGATTAACTTTTGGAAACACTGACCAAGCTGACCCTTTCCATCATATATGAACAAATATCCTTTCCAGCTCTCATTAGTTATGTGATGGATTATGCAATTCTCTTCTTCTGTTTTTATGGAAAAAGCACTGCATAAAAAGGTAATAAGTCAACCAAACACTTGAATTAAACTTCAAAAACAACCTTTTCCTTCAGATGGCTCTGTACTATTCGTCTTTTATTTACAGTATACATACAATCACTGTTAAACTCTCCCAGTGACTGGCCATGCTGTGCCCTCAGCTTTGGAGCTTCTACTCTTTGGAAGAGACACACAACAAACATCCAGAATTTCAAAAGTAAATGATCTTCTTTTTAGCGTATGGGAAAATGCATTTGGGAACAAAGACAAACTGTTGAATTGGCTGCACTCTCATTAATGGTGGGCAATCAAAAATGATTACTAAGACCAGGAAATTGGACTCTGCCTCTCTCTGAAGGCAATTAAGCTATAAAAGGTGACATGGATTAAACAGACAACGTAATGCAGATGAATGAGATGCCATTAAACTGACGGCTGGCCTGATGGAAAACACTAGTTGTTAATGAATATTTTTTTTCAAACATCACTAAATTTATATTGCCAGAAACAAAAAAGAGAGCAAAACCCCACAACAGATGAAAGCTGACTACCATTATATTGACTAGTGCGTATGGATTACGTTGGGTCCTGACAACAATAACTGGGATTCTGTTTAAATACACCGGCAAATCTGAATGAAGTAACAACGATTTTTGTGTGAGAATGCATTTAAATTCTTACTTTTATCTAAGAAGGTTAGCATCTTGGTAATTGTTATTGAGCATTATTAGCTCTATCATTCACAGTACAATATGTTTCCAAAGTGCTCTTTGACATTATGTTCTCCTTTTCATACACCATTAACCACTTGGGGAAGCTCAAATGTGCTCAGACAAAATCAAGCAATAGAAGCAGACTTTTCTTCCTAATAACTCAAGGTAAATTAGATGGCCAAGAGGTCAAGCTGATGTTATAGCCTTAAACTCTTACTTTTTCAAGACACTTTTGAAAAATAGCTTCCTTCTTTAAAGAAAAAGATTATTCATTTTTAAACCCTGTTCCTCTTTTTAAAGACTCATTTTAGTTATCTCCTTAAAAATGCACATTTGGAAATGTAGAGGCGTGGGGCCTGCCGGTCAGTGATGCTCTGTCCTTGTAAGGTTTGTATGTTTTCACTGGGTCTGCGTGCACATCCCACGGACATACTTCTTTGGCTAACTGACGATTTTAAATTGATGCAGATTGGTGTTGGCCTCACGAGACCCCTGATGTTCAGACCAAAGCCAGTTCTTACCTTGTACCTGATGCTGCTGAGTTAGTCTCCATCCTTCCATGACCAAAGAATGAAATGAAGCAGGCTTAGAAACTGCAAGGATGTTTTTATTGAACAACAGTTCCTGAATTTCAAAACCTTCAGATAGTCACACACAGTTGTACAAATTTAGCATCTTCAATTAATCTAACTGTATTATCTCAATAGTAAATTATGTTTGTTTTCTTAGACAGTAAAGTAATCTTTGTTTCCTGGAAGTTTATTTTAATTTTGCCACATGCTTTTGCTTTACATTTTATTTAATTTTACCTTGTTTCCTCCTTTTTGGATGCATCTCAAGTGTTTTTTCCATACCTTTTCAACCCAGGTTCAAAGTATTTTCTGAGTAGCAGGTACATCTTCTTTCACGTTTTGTGGATTATTCCTGGATATTCAGTTTCCTGCAACATTTCAAAGGCATGTGACCAGCTTAATTTCTAGCACTTAATTTGTTTTTCTTTTTGCTCTAAAACAGATCTTTGGCTACAATCCTTTCATATTGCCACAAAGTTTGCACGTTCATATATGAATAAAAATTTGTGTTTGTCTTCTATTCCTAATAGTTATTTAATATTGAAAAGGACAAAGGAAAGAGAAACTTGAAATGTCCAGTGGAATGGCATTGAAATTTGCACACCCATTACTGGAGAGCCTAGGGCCGAAACAGTTGTTCTATGGCCTATGAAGGTGTACACTCACCCATGTCTCCTTTTGTGAAACAGGTATATATAGAAGGTGTACACTCATCCATATCTCCTTTTATGAAACAGTTTATCTAATTTTCAGGGTTGTTGGGGGTGGAAGCTTCCTATAATAGCATTAGGCACACAAAAGACAACCTGGCCTAGATATGATACCAGTCATTCCCCTTTGCCTCTCGGGATAGTGGAATCCTACCACAAACAACAAATATAAGAGGAGTTCTGAATTCAAAACCAAGGTCCTTCTTATTTCAGTCTGTTCCAGTTAAGTGTTTTAAATATTCTCTTGCTAGCATGGTCAATTATTGTATATCATATTAATTTGAGATTTTGGACAACCTCAAAGCTTGCTTAATATACTGTTCAATGATGAGTGATGAGAGACAATTAAGGAAACCTTAGCAAACAACAATTCCTCATCTGCAAGCCTTACCACTTTTGCTCTGTTTAAGTGGTAGACACAAAGGCTGAAAAAAACAAACAATGCTTCTTAGGTTTACACAAGTGGATGTGCTGAGCAGACTCAAATTAATCCCTATTATGTCATTCCTTTCAAAGCAAAAATAAAAACAATTTTTGCCTTTAATGATGTGTAGTCCTTAGACCAGTGAATGGACCTTTAATTTCATCCAGAGACTGATGCAGATTTCTCCTCTTGCATCTAATCTGATTATAAATTTAAATAGTTCCATTAGGCATGATATTGTAGTGCTCTTCAAGTCTGTATTCCACATCAATTTAATTCATTATATTCCAGTCCTAAAAGTCGCCCACCATCTCTGTAGCTTGTCATGTGGCAATTACAGTCATTGTGTCCTATTAATGTAGGTAGAGTTTGTGGGCCTGAAGATAAAAAGCTTTCTCTCATTATCTCACATCTGACCTTGCTTTGTGTCTGATGTCTGACAGGATCAGGCTATTATGAGGTAATTGTTAAAAATGTGGCCTGTGATGTATATTCAAATCTGAAAGATCATCGATGTACACACACCATAAAGAAGTCTGGCTGGCAGAATTGTGTCATAAGAGGGGGACAGTTCCTGGAGATAAAAAGATAAATGTAAGAGTCGGGAAGAGAAACAACAGTGCTGTGAAAAAGTAAGTGCACCCCATTAGAAGATAGATAGATAGATAGATAGAAGGAGTGTGTTCTTCAATTTATTGTATTTACATGTAGAGATATAGGTACATAAAGTTGGCATAATTAAACAAGTAATAATGTCAAATGTTCTTTGAAATCATTTATTTAAAAACACACACAGAGAAATAAAAAACTTAGAGGGCTTTTTTTGTGTGTTTTTCCCACTTCAGGTCTCCCACGAATGGGCTTTCACTTGTTGGTTCCATAATCCTCAGTTTCTACTTTTTGAGCCATTCTTCTGTGGATTTGTTTGAGTATTTTGGGTCATGGTGTTGTTATATAGTTCACTTAAGTTTTGACGTCAGCTTTTTGACACTTTACATCCCATTTTCCTGAGGTACTCTCCGGTACAACATGGAACTCATGTGCAAGGTGTCCAGGCCCTGAGGCAGAAATGCAACCCTAAGCTATAAGGATTTCATCAGTAGATGTTACCACTAACAGAAACTGATTACTAGTTTAAAAAGTGGCTGGACCAAAATCCTACAGCCACTGTGGATTTCAAGATCTGAGATTGATATCTCTGGTCTAGTGGCTTAGAGACTGGACCTTAAATCTATAGACTGATAGTTCAGTTCTGCCTCACTGTGTAACCCCAAACAGGTCACTTCAAATGTAAAAAAAAAACATCTGTCAACAGTTGTAATGTATCTTCAAATTGTAAATTACCTTGGCTAAAGGCATTGGCCTAATAGAGTATACAATAAATAATAATAAGTGTTAAAAAGTAAAATGGATCCTTGGGCCCCACTGAAATAAGCTATCTTTAAGAAGCAAATCTGAGGAACACCTAAGTCAGCGAAAACATTTGATCACTGCATACTTATTGAAACCAATGCAAAAGCCTTGACAAAGGTGTCTCCATCTTTTATGTCACCTCCTTTTATGCACAGGTATCCATTTCCTAGGATGTGTCATACGAGAGGTGTCACAGCATGAGGCACTACACGTTTCTGCAGCATGCTTGTCGTGTAAGCAGGTGGGGCAAACAAACACCCATATTTTTAATGACTTCATGCATTTTATTTAAAAACAGATACATTTTACTTTTAATAAGCGTTCACCATTTACATTGTCAAAGATATTTTATACATGGATGCAACAAGGGGCACCGCATTGAGATGAAAAACACGGGGCAAAATGAAACACAAGGATGAATAAACTCATGTTAAATAAGTAAAAGAAAAAAAGCCTGAATTTACTGGGACCAGGGTAGCACAACAGGTCATTCATTATGTCACACACGTGTGCATGGGAGACAGCTAGAGGGCTTAAATAATAGTAATACCACACCAGACCAGGGGGTGGCGAGCTGCACTAACTTTCTCTCTGCACTAACCATCCTCTGCAGACTATCCTCAGGAAATCCCACTCGGTACCGGTGCCATTGATGACATTACTTCCAGTACTGGTGCCATTGATAATGTCACTTCCGGTACCGATACCATGGATTAAGTCACTTCTGGTCCCCGAAGAACGCCACTTCCGTTCCTGAAGACGCCACTTCCAGTACTGGTGCTCTGGCTGACGTCACTTCCAGTCTCTATGACATCACTTCCGGTTCCAGTCCAGATGACGTCACTTCTGGTAACAGCCTTTAAAGCCGCCATTTTGCCAAATTCAAATCAGTTCTGTTTTGTACATTGTACCATTCACAACTCACGGAAAAATTTCTATTTTGCAGCCAGGGATATTATATGGGTGGCTGCCCCAAACCTTTGATGTTTCCTGTGTCTTATTGTGACAACTAATTGTCAAGTAGAGTGGCTCATCCACTTGCCAACATAAACACACACAAACCATCCGTGGCAGGTCCAGCTTTCTCTCCAATTACAGGTCCCACCTTTTTCCTGACCAGAGCTTTTGTACAACACTCAGTATTAGACCATGCCACACTTTACCATAAGTGTTACAGAGGGACAGTTTTATCCCCCCATCATGCATTTGATCAAATCTCTTGTGGAGTGGCTTGTGTTCTAAAATGTCCAGGAGCCATCAGATAATGCTATAAATTGATGCTCCAAGGACTGTGTAAAGCTACCTCAGTTGTACTGTAGAAAATTAGTTTGATGTGAAGTGCCAGCATCCATGTCTGCTACTGGACTCTTGCAAGCTTTTCCAGTGAACACATGCAGTATGTGTCTGTGTTGAAAGCTGTAACAATCATACGAATTAAAAGAGGTGCCACATTGTTGACTTAAAATCTGCTCAAAGTGCCACTGTGGAGAAATAGGGACTGTCACGGGATAGTAGGGTGATTTGTTTAATGAGTACACCCTGAGTAATTATGCCCTGAGCTCTGACGTGAAATGGACAGATCATGAGTAACTCACAGAGGCCCAGAGAGTTGCCTCAGCCTAATAAGGTTCAGCAATGGGGTCCTAAGGTGGGATCTTGTTTCATATAATGTATTTACATTGACAAGGTAAGAAGGGCTATTCAGACATTGTGCTTTTCAAAGATACAGAGGTACTGTACTGAGATTCTTAATATTTTTGGAGGGGTTGTACAAGCTTATGTAGATGAACCCGAATGTTACTCACCACTTTACCACCTAACAGCTAATGCCATCGCATCGTTTAGGTGGATGCTACACATTACTGGTGATTGAAGTGGCTCTCCACTCACTATGATAAGCACTTTCAGTTGTGAGAAAAGCAATGTAAAAATGTAAAGAATTATCATTATTATTATTAAATGGTCATATGATATTTGATGTTAATTATCGTATCCCCACATTAAGGAACAGTAAAGATATACACTTAAGCATAAGAAGACGTCTCTTTGCACAGACTGATACATTAATGGATTTCTTCTTTTGTTTGTCTGACAGGACTTTGCCTAAAAATGTTCATGATTTGGACTTCAATAAGATATTGTTTGTTACTAGCTAGCCCATGTTTTGTAGTTGATTTCCAGTTTTGTAATTAACCTTCTTATCTGTAGGAACACTTTTTAGTCATTCCATATTTGGCACTGAAACTGCCTCTTGAACCTCACCTACTGTTGTTCTTCATAAGATTCTTACAAAGATTTGTGTCCGAGCTTTACCTTCTGATTTAGTCACAGTCTGTGTGAAGTTTGTATTTTCTCCTGGTATCTGTGGGGCTCTCTCTACAATCTACAATCTCCTGGCCAACCCCCCACCATCCAAAAAATGTACATGTTAGGTTACTTGGTGACACTGAATTGATCCAGTACGAGTGTGTTTGGGTGCGTGTGGATTCATCTTGTGATTGACTAGAGTCCGTCCGCAGCTAAATCTGTACTTGCAGCTAGGTTTGGAGAAAAGACTCAAAACGCTGAACTGGGTGAATGGGTTTGGAAAATGATGCATGCACGTTTAGCCATTTTCTGCCATTTTTTTTCCATTCTTATTGGTTTAAATATTAAACTCAATATGAATGATTATGAAACTGTCTTGCTTCTTAAGAAGACTAAGACTACTTTCAGGAAGTGGTTTTGTATTACCACATTAAAGGAATACGCCACCCAAACATGCTTTCTTTTTATATGTTACTTATCAAATGTTATTTTTAATGATGTCAAAGAAAATTTTAATCTCATATCTTCATGCAGAATGAGAGAAAAAAGTTTCTGATTGAATAGTCATCTATGGTGACCTACGCAGGACAGCAGCAAACGATTTCGAAAATGATCATGAAAAAACTCACGTAGTTTGTTTCACATGATCCACATAAATCACCAAGTTGCATGCTTATAACATGCAAAATGTATGCATTGTTTGCTAAAATATTGTTAAATAAATATGTCTAGACAATGAAAGTTGTCTACAAACAGGAAACCTGTTCACATGGGATCATATCTTTGTATTGGTTGGAAAAGATGTATACAGAGGTGATAAAGGATGTTCAGAAAGTGGAAGTTGGTACAGTGGAGACTCACTGTGAGGGGAAAAATTAATGACTTTCAGGAATGAAGTGATTCCTCAATTTTGTTTGTATTTATTTTTAAAATTTTTTTAAAAAATTTTATTGATTTTATTGTAATCACTCCAAACAAATAGATACATTTTTACAAAAAATAGGATTGAAAACAAATCAACCCCCACCCCTTAGAAAGAGAGCATGGTCAACAGAGTAAAACTTAAAGCTAGTAAAAATAAGTACATTGATGAGTTTAATAAGCAGATAAAGATAAATGGAGAAGAAAAAGAAATGGGAAGAGAATCTGCTTCCTCAGTGCTTTAAGAGCTTAATATAAAATGTTATTAAATAGATCCTGCCAGGTTTTGAAAAAGTTCTGCACAGATCCTTTAAGTGAGAATTAGATTTTTTCCAATTTCAAATAATATAAAACATCAGTCACCCAGTGACTTAAAAGAGGTGAGTTAGGATTCTTCTAGTTGAACAAGATAAGTCTACGTGCCAATAATGTACTGTAGTAAAGGCAATTACAGTTTGTTTGTCCATCTCCACTTTAAACCCATCTGGAAGAACACCAAACACAGCTGTTAATGGATTAGGAGGGATTGTGACACCAAGGCTGTCTGAAAGGCACTTAAAGATGTTGGTTCAGAATGATGTTAATTTGGTGCAGGCCCAAAACATGTGACCCAGTGAGGCTGGAACTTGGTTGCAACGTTCACAGGTTGGATCTTGCCCTGGAAACATTTTGGACAATTTTAAATGAGACAGATATGCTCGATATATAATTTTGAGTTGAATAATTGTATGCTTTGCGCATATGGAGCTCGAGTGAATTCTCTGCATTGCTATCTTCCACTCCTTTTCTGATATGTTGAGTGAGAGATCCTTTTCCCAATGTCCTCTTGTATCTTTGAAAAGGAGGGACTGTAGAATGGTTTTATATATTGCAGAAATGCTGTCTGAGTCCTCGAAACTGAGCAATATTTTTTCCAACATAGAGGAAGATGAGAGATGAGGAAAATCAGGCAGGTTTTGTTTAACAAAGTTTCTAATTTGAAGATAGTGAAAGAAATGTGTTGCTGGAAAGTTAAATTTGGAATGTAATTGTTCATAGGATGCAAAGATGTTGTCTATGTAAAGATCTCTTAGTGATTTAATCCCAAATGTTTTCCAGACGTTAAAAACTGCATATGTTAGCGAGGGTTGAAAAAGGTGGTTCTCGCGCAGAGGTGCCACAGATAAAAGATTCTCTATCTTAATATACTTCCTACATTGGTTCCATATTCTGAGTGAGTGAAGCACAATTAGGTTATTAGTATATTGGCAATAACTTGCATTAATAGGGGCCCAAAGCAGGGAATATAAAGAAGTACTGCAGGATTTCATTTCTATTGCAGACCAAGCCTGTGTATTTTTAACATTCTCTAGGATTTCTTCTGAGTGCGAGTATGCATGAAGTAAGTCATGTTTAAAGCACTGAGAAGGTGATCACTTTGTGTCTGCACTTTGTTCCTCATAGAAGAAACTCATTGACACAAAGGTTAGCGTCCTGAGCAATTTCATCTCTTGCTTGCTTTAGGATGATTTCTGCTTTAGAAATTTGTTTTCTTGCTTGCTTAAGGACTTACCATTTCTGCTTACCAGATTTGGTTCTGGTCACTTTGGTGAAGTTAGTCTTAACTGACTAATTCTGTGTGCATCTCGTTGTGCAGCCTGATGATTGTTTTGCACAAAAAGGGATTATGGAAGGGACTTTGGAGCAGTTGTTTTTCCAATTCATCCATTGAATGTCTTCCATGTTCACATATTGAAATGCTTCACACCTTCCTCAGTGTGGGTTACTTGCTTTGTTGACTAACATTAGAACAGTTGTAAGATTTGTTTATTAAAGATTACATTCATATTCATTGACCACAATTACATCCCAGAATTATTACTTTACTTTTCACATTTTTAAAATCACCTTGACTTTTAACTGTATTGTATGAACACTGAAAGCATAGCACCCAAAAACTTTTACAAACTGTGAATCGAGATGATTAACTGGGTTTTTAATTAAAGTATATGAGTAGTTATTCATTTATTTATCGCTTGCTAAGTTTGCAAATTAAATTCCTTTTTAAATCTGGGGGTGGAAATATAAGACAAAACCTCAT